>NC_091062.1:97648177-97973404 GCF_000393655.2 Nicotiana sylvestris | reverse complement strand
AAAGCATTCAGGCTTTTTAATGATTTCTAAATTTGATATGGGGTATATCAAATAGTGTATCTATGGGATGACACATTTAGGAATCACATATGTAAGTGTGAAGTGTTAGCTGCTTCAAGGAGAATCTTGCAAGGCCAATTCTCTATGCACTTATTAAACCAGCAGTGTTCATGGCTGGAACGAACACACTAATGAGAACCAAAGACGGTTAAGGGTTAGTTGTATGACTTGTGGTTGTCTAGGTATACACCAAAGTTCGACGGTTCAAAGATATCAAATCTACCGATTGATCGAGTATATCCGACATAAGTTCACTACGGAAAGTTCAAAGGGAAACCTACTTATCCATATGCAATTAATCCTTGCTTGCGAATCGTATGGAATCACATAGTTCAAAGGGTTTTATGTATTTAAGTATATTAAATACTTAAAAGAGAGTGAATGGGAAATGGAGGGAATTGAAATTTTTGAGTGAAATTTTAAGTTTCCCACCTTGGCAAAGGGACATTGTCTCATATTGGAAGAGGAAGAGGTTTTTATGGGTATATAAGCAATTGCTCTTCTTCTAGCTCTTAAAGAGTTGAGAAGAAGGCAAGCCTCGCGCCGTCGTCGTCGTCGCTCGCTCGGCTCGGCTTCAGCTTCGAATTCGGATTTGGATTAGGATTTGGTCAAATGATCGATTGATTAATTAATTTTTTGGACCAAATTTATTTGTTAATAGTAAAATATTAACAGAAATGTTATTAAATATTTGTTTTAATAATAGAATATGAATATTAAAATAAATATTAATATTAAATCCAATCCGTGTTTCAGTTGTGTAACTGAAAATTAAATTACCTTCTTCAATTTTCCCTCTTTATTGTTGAGTAAATAGCCATTTATGCTATGGCATCTATGTTGTGGCCATTTTGCATAAACAACCATTCTGAAGAGTTGCACCTCTTTAGATTTCAGCCCAACTTTGGCTATAAATATAAGTCTATTCTGCTCAGAATTTCCATACGATTTTCTGAGTTTTTCCTCCGTCTTCTGCATACTTTTAACATCAAACAAAGCAACAGTAAGTGTGATTTGCTACCGATCTTTGTGTTTGCTGAAACACTGGGGTTTGAAGTACCACTATACCAGTGTGTAATTCGTTATATCCTAGGAGGAAATAATCCATAACCTTGGGTACCAGGAGGGGATTAAATTCCTTAAGAAAATACTGTGAATTCAGTGGGCTCGAATTGGTTTTTGTTTCTGTTTTCATTTCTGTTTATGTTCATTTATATTTTCCAGAATTATTTTACAAATAAAGTTTAGTAACAAATAGCTCTGGTTATCTTTAAGTAATTTGGTAATGTAAAATACAAACACTCTTTTACAAAAGTAAACTTATTTTATGTTTGTTTTTTAAAATTTCAGATAAGATAAGATGATAGAGTTTAAGGTATGTACAAAGTTGAAAAAGTGTTACAATCAGTGCAACTATAACATGGTGTACAACTAGTTATTACTTTATTATTCAAATTATCATATCAAGCTAATTGATACCAATAAATACATATCTTTGTTAGTTAACTATCGCTAGTCTACATAACATAAACTCTTATCGCATAAGAAGTTTAAGGACTCATGAAATCGAAACGCATGAGAAGTTTTACAGATTTATAGACATCTCCTCTGCGCTTATGCAATGGAACGCATCGAATCCCAGTCCTGAGCTCAGAAACTGGCAAGCATGTTTGTCCTGCAAATTCATCTTCTCCAGAGGGGTCATAATCTTTAACATCAATCCGAAGCAAAGCTAGTTCAGGAACACGAATTGGGAATTCGAATTCCTCATTCCATATTGGTATCCATTGATCGTCAACTATCCCAGTTCTGCACATCTTACTAGTATCACCAGGAACTCCCACAATTCCAACCTGCAAATTTTTCAATAAATTTGTCAATATAAACTATTAGTGTATATAAGTAAAATATTTTATTAAAAGAGTTTAACACTATTAGATTGACGTTAAAAATTATGCACTATTAAATCATCACATTAAAAAAAAAATACATGTAAACTGCCTATAATAATAAATGTAATAATCAGTAACCGAAAAGTATAGTGGACATGAAATAGCTTACCCTGGCATAGAAGTCGGGAGGGGAACAATAGTCAAAGTGTCTAAAGTGGAAGTCTACACGCCAACCTTCTCCCATGAATATTTTTACCTGTTTATATCAAAATACACATGAGACATATGTTATTCTCAAGCAAGGTCGATATTATGCAATAATGTGGCATTTCTGATAAGAAATAAATCTTGGTCCTAATTCAATCTTAAAAATTTGTTTAAAAGGTAAGGATTTCTCAAGCCATATCAAGAGACCGCCCATTCCCTTCACCATTGATTTGGGACTCTTCAACACCCCCGCACGCCATACCAAGATAAGAAATGAATTTTGGGTCTAACTCGACTTCAGAAACTAGCTCAAGAGGTAAGGAATTCCAAGCTATATAAAGAGACCACTCATATCCCTTCACTACCGATGTGGGGCTCTTCAACCGCCTCCTCTCCTCCCACCGTACGCTCAGGACTTGATATCTAAAGCAAGGACAAAATAATATGGGCGTTCAACATCGGGTTGGGATGTGTCTTGTTCTGATACCGAGATAAAAAATGGATCTTGGGCCTAATCAATCCCAAAAGATAGCTCAAAAGGTAAAAAATTCTCAAGTCATATAAAGTGTTCACTCATCCCCTTCACTACCAGGACTAGGACCGGACATTTGAAGCATGAATAATATAATATATGATTTCAACATTGGGTAGGGATGGGTCACGCTGTAATATCAAAATAAGAAATGGATCTTGAGCTTAACTCAACCCTAAGAACTAGCTAATCAAGTGGTGAGGATTTCCCAAGCCATATAATTCACCCATCTCCTTCACTACCGTACTTGTGAGACTCTTCAACAATTTATGTGACTAAATACTACTCATTCCATTTTAATTTAGTGGCATAGTTCAGCTATGATAAAATAAAAAATTGATTACTTTTGAAACTTGTCATATTTATAAATGTGCTGTAATATTTGTGTGGCTATAAAACTTTTGATTTTCAACATATCATAATATTTGTGTTGTTATAAAATTTTGTCATTAAGGGAAGAATGAGAAATTTAAATTAAACTATTTTCTAATTTAGGTGTTATTCTTTTTTAAACGGATCAATAAGAAAATTGCGTCATTTTTCTTAGAATAGATGAAGTGATGCAGTTTATGAACCTTGAGAATTGTCTTCACTGGCAAGGCCATGGAATTGAAAACTTCATGACATGCGCCATCAGGACATAGTAAAAATTCTGGTTTTTTCACATAACCACAGCCTCCGTTGGCTCGAAAAAATCCTTGCATCATCCATAGGTACTTACAATATCCCTGTTACATATATAGAAATATTTAATTAATTAAGGTTCTAACTTCTTTTTTCAGAATTTCTTTATTTTTTATTACCCTTAACCGAAAGTGTACTATATATATATATATATATATATATATATATATATATATATATATATATATATATATATATATGAAATGGCAAGATAGAGTACTACTCGACCTGCATGTTAAATGCAACCATCTGAGCTCCGCGCATCCATGCAATTAGAGGATCATAGTTTGATGAGTCAATGCGTGCACCCTTTGGGTACACCCTTAATATGTGTCGTTGAGTAAATCTGAAGTAAGAAAAATAATACTATCTCATCAATTCTACAGTACATAAATAAAAAAGTACATTAACTTTTTTGGCAACTTAACATCCTAGATCCACCTTTGATTTATAAAAACTCATTTAGTTGAAAATATATTGTGGTTTGGTAAATCTATAACTTGCACTCGATTTAGATCTTAGGTCGTTGGTCTATCTTCGTGACGTTTGTTGTTATTAGTATTGTTCTATTGCCTCTTTTTCATCTCCTTGTGCCGAGGGTTTTTCGAAAACATATTTTCTACCCCTAAGGGTGGGGGTAAGGTCTGTGTACACACTACCCTTCCCAGACCCCACATGCGAGATTATACTGGGTTGTTGTTGTAATTGGTGAGTGAAATTATTTTCTGAAAATACTAATTATATCAAAGACAATAAGCTGAAGATTTAATTATATAACTTACCGAATTAGTTGATGGCCATGTTCAGTGACAGCTAAAGCTTTTTCAAGGGCTTGTTCATTCATGCTAAGACGTCCAACTTTATCAAAACTTGCATGCCTCCCAAAATTTTCCATGCCACCTTTGTGCTTCGTTGCATGGATTGCTATCAAATCTCTATATTTGAGAACTTCTTCGAACTCCTCATCCTGCTGTTCATCCCTCTCCTACATACCAATTAATTGAAGGAAAGTGTTTGGAAAATATCATGTCTAAAGATATTTAGCTTATAGTATACCAATAACGAAAGTTTCGTAAGGGAGGCGGACTCGGAATTTGAAGGTCGCAATTGCACTTTTTGATTCAACCAAAATTTGTTTTGTATATAGGGTACTCACTATTAATATATCGCTATTTTCTAAAAGCATATACATATATATTTGAAAATATTTCTGAACATTACGGGTTCCGGTGACCGGTCTGCCTCTGAGTATACATACACCAACAACGGTGATGTATTTTAACCCGTTTAAGAGGTAAGCTGCCTCATTTTTAGAAACTCGAGTTCAATGCACTGATAATTTAAGAAAAAATTATACTATCAAACTGGCCAACAATATGTAACTCTCCATATCAAACTTGATACCGTGACCTACCTATAGAATAGAGTAAAACACACTATAACATGTTAAATTACATTAGATATGGACATGCGAAACAAGGGCTAGAGAATAATAAGGACAAGTTAAACCTGAGTATTTATATCAACTTCATTCTCCAAAGCCGCTCTGCGATTACCTTGTCTGATTCAGCGCTACTTTTTGGTGGTGGTTTCGTTGAAATTAAGATTTTATTCTTTAAAGAGTTTGGTGAAGGAAACTCGTCCATTTCTGATTGTGGGATGAATAGCATGGAACCAAATGTTTTCTTGACCATCTGCGTTCAAGATTATGTTGACATCGAATAAGCAAAGTATTTCAATGTTCTAATACTTCAAAGGATTACGTACGTTTTAATTTTATATTAAAAGAAGAGTTTAACTTCTACGTTATGCCAATGTAAAAGATGTTTTACAATATTAGAGAACCTAAAAGATAGTTACAGGTAATCGTTCATAAAAAGTGGAATTAGTAATTTGAAAAATAAGGCAAACTGCCTATTAAAATACACCTAGGTGGTAAAAATTATTTATATTGCAGGATGTATTATCTTGAAACAATAAATTGAAATATATATATATATATATATATATATATCTCACCTGAGCGACTTTTTTTTGAAGGTGTGGGTAAGGATGAAGGTGGTCTTCAAATGTTAATATAACAGGATATTCAGAATCTGAGAAAGCAACCTCCTTTATGGCTTTCAGACATTTGCTTAGTTTAACAGGAGTTGTCAGTGTCCTGCAGTTTTAGGAATAAAATAAAGACTAATTAATTGGAATGTTGATCCTAAGCTTCCAATTGCATAGTGATGTTAGAATTTATCCTCGTTTATTATCTATGGTAATCTCTTCAGTTCTATTGTCGTTTACATCTCATTGTAAATTGGATCCATAATTTGATGTCTTTTTAAATAAGAATGAAAAAGGAAAGATCGATGTTCCGAACAACCGAGATTAAATGAGAATTTTTTTTTTTTTAATTAAAGGAGAATTTGCTTTCTTTAACATTAAAAAAAAAAGGTCATAATAAACAGTCATGAAAATCTGTTTTTATATGGTCTTTGACATTTTAAAAAAAACAAACATGTAAAATTTGGTCTTAGCTAGTGAAACAAGAAAGACGAGGATATATTCAATACGGCATCAAAGAATTTTTCTCCAAACAGAAACAGTTACCCTCCGTGACGAACATCGATATCATCTTTGGTAATATTAGACCAAAGGTCCAATTCAATCACTCTAACTCCTTTCTTTAGTGCCTTCTTTATAGGTTCAGTACTACAATCACTGCTCAACTGGTTTCCAGTTAAGTAAGAGTTATGTCCAGTGTATATATAATAATGAGCCAAAGGAGCATCCATGTTTTGGTGGACCTAAATAACCAACAATAGACAGAAATTAAGTAAAAAAGTGTATCTAAAGGAGAAATTAATTGACAAAGATAATTTTAGTACCTTAGACTGGTGGGCAAAGTTATAATCACCAATAAGATATTTAAAGAAAGCATCAAGATTCAATCCTCTTTTGTGGACAATATTGTGATGATGCTTGAGGCTATTGAATATATTTTGGGCCTCTTTTGTTACATTATTCACCTCCTTCTGTTCTTTCTCTAAGAAACTAATTAGATTATCTATGCTCATAATCCCATATACTGAGTAAGATTCAAAGACTTGCTTAATATCTTCTGGTATTTCACCTCCCCTTAACTTGAATCCTCGTGACCAGCAGAAGCAAACCTTGAAATGTTGCTTATTATTATTATTGGTAGACATTATTTTTCTCGACAGTAATTCCAGTTATTACTGCCACAGATTTGTTTGTGATCCATTTATATGTAGGAATATTAATATCTTTGTTCGTGATATGCATGGTGGAATATTAGAAAACTTTTGGTTTCCATATTCTGGGAATTGCTTAGGAATATATTGTCCCTACTTTTGGTCCCAGTAATTAAGAATATATTATGCCTACACGAAAAGTGATGCTTCTTGCTCTGTGTAAATTGAAGAGGAAGAGCAAGTTATGTTTCTTGATGGTGGGGTTGATTAGATTCAGTAATGAAAAATTTCAGTGGCAAAGCAAAAAATTTGGGATCCAAAACAAAATGCAAGAACGCCTCGAAATCGAACTTGTGACCTAAAATAATTTTTGTATTAGTGTAATTTAAATCAAGGGATTCAACAAGATAAAATTTTGTTTTCACTACTAGAATTCCGGAAAAAAGCGACCAAACTTTAGCGACCAAAATTGGTCTGCGGCAAAAAGCGACCAAAGTTGGTCGCCAAACTAGCGAAAACAATAAAATAAATATTTGAAATAAATTGGCGACCAAGGTTGGTTGCTAATTTAGTCAAACTGTTGATTGGACTGGTCAGACTTGCTTGGTCAAAGGTATACTGAGATTAGCGACCAATATTGGTCGCTAAAGTGGGACCCACCTACAAAATTTTAATAATTATATTATTATTTTAAAAAAATTATAAAATATAAATATATATAAATTAAAATTGGCGACCAACGTTGGTCGCTAATTAAACGGTCAGCAGAAAGCAACCAACTTTGGTCGCTAAAATGGGACCCAGTTATAAAATTTTAATCAATATATTTTTATTTAAAAAAAATTATAAATGTAAATAAATATAATTCAAACTTAGCGACTAAAGTTGGTCGCTTAATGGAATAGAGACCAACTTTGGTCGCTAATCTGGGGCCCAATTCTAACGTTTAACAATTATATTATTAAATTAAATATTATATAAAATATAAATAAATCTGATTTAAATTTAGCGACCAACTTTGGTCGCTAAATTAAATTCATGTATAATTAGCGACCAAAGTTGGTCTCTATTCAGGTCAACAATGGTCAAAATTAAAAATCACTTTTGTATTTACTATCTAAATAATATAAATGTAAGCCGGTAATACTTTTGTAATACAAGGGATGAATATTACTACGAAGCGTGCGTGTGTGTCTACCTGTGGAGACCAACTTTGGTCGCCAAATTTATATTATTAAAATAATAAGGCGACCAAAGTTGGTCGCTTTTTTCTTTACCGGAATATTTGGTCTTTTTACCTTAGAGACCAAAGTTGATCGCTAATTGGCGACCAACTTTGGTCCCTAAGGTAAAGGGACCACCTTAATATCGACCAGGCCTGTTTGATCTCTTTTTGGTCGCTTTTTGGCCAATAAGCGACCAAAGTTGGTCGCTTTTCTTGGTCGCAAATTAGCGGATGTCTAGTAGTGTTTATTTCCTTTGCCCATGGAAATTCTTACCCCAAAAGTCATCCGATTGAGATTTTGTTTTAGTCACCTATCTACCATCTATATTCATCTAACTCCATACGTTAAATTCAAGCACAAGACATGAATCACATGGTATATATATATATATATATATATATATATATATATATATATATATAAGTTACGGTAAGTATTTACGGTAAGTATCTTGCATTCACACAGGGTTCTGAGAAGGGCCGCATACCAAGAGATTGATGTAGACAGCCTACCTTGCTGTTTCGACCACTCGAATCCGTCGGTGGATACAAGTTCCAAGTTAAATAAATTAGTTTACTCCTGCAATCGCATGATTTCTTGATTTCCTGATTTTATACGCAATATTAACAATACTTTTCTTTCTTTCCAAGACTCTGTGGTTGCAGGTGTTTTCAAACTGTCAAAGATTGTAGAAAAGGGAAAAAGAACCACTCAACCACAGTGTAGCAACTGTTGTGCATGGAGAGTACGTAGTTACTTCAAGTCGTGAATTCTGAAAATTACCAATACTTTATAAAACGCATTCAGTGGTCTTCACAAAAACAGGGCCAAATCTGTGGATTTAAACTCAAGTAGATGGCGGAAAAGGGAAGCGAAAGCATGAATCTATTACAATATTAATAGATAACAAAGGAGGAGTACAAACGTTGGTCTTTGTGATCTGTTCTTGACCTTTGATATAATCTTTGGTTCTTCTTATTTCATACGACACCACCACCTTTGATTTATCGACATTAGCTGTGAAACTCTATCCCCACCCACCAGCCCTTTATGGATTTTATATAAATATATATAATATTATTGTCGGAATTTCGACTATTCCGCCAGGCTCATTTTTTGTCTCTGTTAGGATCTAAATACCGGTCTCCAAGGTTTATGCACACTTCATTGACCACACAATCTCCGGCCATTTATGGCGTTAGCGACCAAGAGAAGAAACTCCCTGATAAACATACAACCGGTGCAATTAATTGGTCTGCACGGCTCTTTTGTTACTTTATCGTATCCCTGTTCTTCAGAAACAACTCAAGCATTCCAGCGGAATCTCAAATTTTAAGCTGCAGCAAAGAACTGAATTTTAGTTATCGTGTTAATAGTTTATGTAAAGAATCCTAAAGAGACTCTTTATTAGTCTAGCAGGATACTCCTCACGTAAAATCCAATATACGGAAGTAGCACTACAACTTTGTTTCATGAGAACCGCAGAGAAGCAACCGAAATCCTATTGCATTGCAATCTTTGCAAAATATAACACTTCGACTAAGAGAACCAGAATAGAAGTAAGTGATAGAAAAATAATCCGTGCAAGTCTAGCTGAGGTTGAAAATATAACATCTGTATTCAACAAATTTAACATTTTTTAAGCTTAATAATGGCTCTCCTTGAGCATAGTCAGCTTTGCTGCAAAGTCATTTTGATCAAGTTGAGCATCACGCTGTAGCTTAAGGCCGGTCAACAACCTAGCCGTGGATACTATATAATCATGATACAAGATATTCATCTCTTTCATTTCCCTCAGCTCCTTGTCTTTAGCTGCAAGACCTGTTCGTGCAACGTCCAAATTTTGATTGGCATCATCCAGTTTACTTTGAAGTTCAGAAACTTGGACCCTCAAAGCCTCGCATTCTTTTTCCCACTCTTTCTGAACGTGTTCCATCTGTACTCAACATATCAATGCAAGCAACATAAAATATCAATATCAATATAAAAGCAGAATGCATGTTAAACGCAGAGACATGGAGGTAACATACTTTATTCGAGGCTCTTTTAACCTGCTTACGAACATCATTTATGTATATTGCTGGAGCAAACCAAATGTCCTTTCCCTGCATAGATTGAAGATGGTCGAGTTACATGAAATTGCGAGGCAAACTGAATGACTATCTATAAACACATAACATAATCATATTTACTCTGAACCTGCAATGTTTCAAACAGAAAGTTATGCAAGACACCAGCAACTCTCGTCCTAAAGAAACACATCAGTGTTGTTGCTATATATCGCCTTATGTCCCTCAACAAAGCTGAATGCAAACATTCCTTTGGAACTGGACGGAAAAAATGAACCTGTAGGGAACAAGAAATCATACTTGAACAATGAAGAATGTGTAACGTAATACACATCGCTCTTCTGTAACTTGATAGATAACATGATACATCGTATCTTACCCACGCTTAATAATGCCCAATTATGATTTTCTCTGGCAAGAGTCCAATAGGATCATTAATCTTTCCAACAGCAAAGAAAACTGTATTCCCATATGGAAGAGTCCGCAAGATCTGCATAAATTGTTGTTTGGCACCATCTTGGGGCAAATTTTCCTGCAGATAACAAATGAACCTTATTTTGACCTGGCACAAACTCAAATGGACTTCATGGATAAACTAATTCAAGGAATTTTAACATAAGTCATCGAAACACTGTTTGGTATAATTTCAAATAAGGGGAAAACTAGCCACAATGAAAATAAAAAAGAAACAAACAGAAAGAGAATGAGCAATTAGAGAAGAACTAAGAGACAACAGTCAACCGGTGCTGGCAGTTCCCGTTTCCTGCTCACAAAAAGAGGCTTTGAGAAATACATGAAGCATAAATCATCTACTAGAATTTATTGGAGAACACATTGTATTATGAAAGAAAATACACGTATATTTGAAAGTACAAGAGGGGTGAATTGTAGCCTTTCTAAATTTCTAGTCGACTACTCTTCAGATCTAGTCGACTTATGCGGAGATAGTCTGCACAGAACTGTTAGTTCTTTCGATTTAAACAAGTATTAATCATACTAAACAGTAAAGGAACATAATATAATACGAGAGCGATAAAGTAAATGATACCAGGAATTCTATACTGGTTCGGAACTAATGTGGTATCTTAATCCAGTCCTCTTGGGTTGCAAGAGAGTTATATTTCAGAGCTTTTTGTAAATTGAATTGAGTACAGCCTTTGTGATTTTCAGCGATCACCACTAATGCTGACAGGGTTGGTTTTCACTCGCTCACCAACAACGACCCTTTGGTTTTCACTCGCTCACCAAAGAAACGAACAATGATACAACCTCTAGGACACACTGCCTCTCCAATATTTTTCTGTCTCTCTTCTCTCTTTTGGGTACACAGTAAATCTACTAAAGTGAATTACAATGCTTGTTAAGAGTAGAATAAAGAACTTGTAGTTGGATAGACAAATTGTATAGAAGGCTGCGTGAGTTTGTTGTTGCAAGTATCTTCTCTTTTATACTTGGTCATTGAATATTCTAGCCGTTGCAGCGGTCTTCTAATTTTGGAAAAGGATTTCCTTTGCTGCTGCTCCAACTTTCCTTTAATGCTTCTTGCCCTTTTGAACATGATCACAATCTACAAGGCAGATTTGGATATCTTCTGTTAATGCAAACTTTCCTTTTGAATTGGACAATTTGAATTTCCAATCATGATGCCAATATCAATTCCTTCCTTGAATAGATCCATGATTAATAATTCTCTGCAATATATAATCTTTGTGAATATCTACTTGAGAATAGTCATAATGATTCAATCAAAACCCCATGATTTACTTTTCCATGATTGTAGTAATTTATTGATTGATTCCAGTAACTCATGCTTCTTTTCATAAGAATAGTATTTTCCATCTCATCCCGTAGTATATATTTTGAATAATAAGCTTCTTTGTGCAACATTCCTTAAATGCAAGACTTGGCCAATTCCTTGTAGTACTTGTCCTGGTAAACATATCTTTCTTAAAATATTTCCTTTCTGATAGATCTCAATAAATCTTTGACTACTTTTTTTATCTTGAAAAATAATCTCTTTCCATAATATAGAATATACTACACCCATAATATATTTTCTTTCTATAGAAAATATATTCTTCTCCCATTATATTGAAAATATTTCTTTCTTGATCTTGGAAAATAATATCTTTCCATAATATAGATTGTACTGCATCCATAATATATTTTCTTTCCATAGAAAATATATTCTTCCTTGTCCTTGTAGTATCTTTTCCATATAGTATCTTCCTTCCACAAAATAATAGATCTTATCCATGATTTTAGCAACTTTCCTTTCAAGATGTTGAAACACTTCCCATCCATAATTTCCGTAGATTCTTCTTCTGATATTGTAGTAAGACATTCAATATTTGAAATTTCACTTTCAAATATTATTCCTTCTATGGCGCTTGGAGATCAAATCTTTGAAAATAATCTTCCTTTATAAATTCTTCACATGATATCTCTTTTCTCATATTTGTTTGGTTCTTTACCAGCATCTTCTTTCTTGAATAAACCGATACAAAAAATAAGATTACCACAAGTAAATGTTCTTATATTAATAATTGTATTTGTTTGTTATCATCAAAATTAATATGTGAAACCTTGAAGCTAACAATCTCCCCCTTTTTGATGATGGCAAACCATTGAGTACAAAAGAAGAAAATTTAATCAAAGACTTAGTTAAAGACAGTGATAAGCTAGATAGACTGGTTACTTCCCTGAAGTTTTCCTCTCGAAATGTATGTAGTACATCAAGTGGGAACTCCCCCTCACTCTATGCATTCCTTAGTTATGCTCTCCCTGTCTCCATACATTCTACCTGAGTTTTCGACCTTTTGTACACATTATTTTCTCCCCCTTTTATCATCATCAAAAGGGTGGAATAGGATAATAAAGTATACGCTCAATTTATTTTTAAAAAAATCTATAATCTAAGAATCTCTCAATTAGATAAATGCACAATGCATTAACTCATCCATTTTAAAGAAAGACTAACTATAAGTATAATAAACACTGAGCAATCAATAACAAAGGTTTAATTCAGTTGGAAAAACTTTGGAGTAAGCAGATCATTGCTTACCATGAAGCACGAGAAATTGTAGGTCATCCAAAAACAATATCAAATATCTAAAGAGAATTATTAGACTTCTAATAACAAAGAGCGGGACGATACAATTTTGAATCTATTGAAAATAATTCTAATATAATCGAACCGCAGACATGCTATCATAGACTTGAAATCACACAAATGATAAGCATAAAAAGAGGTAAGATGATAATGAATCATTTTTACCAAAAAGGATACACGAGGATATCATTTTCATACCAACTTCTTTTGTAAATGTAGACAAGTGATTTTTGACCTTCCCCAAGATTTTTCATATTTTAGCGCGTAAATATTTAATTTAGGCATAATATTGATATTTTAAGTAATTTTGACTCTTTTACTCTATATTATTACAAGAAAACAAAAATTTACAAAAATATGTTCATTAATGTTTTGTAGTCATTTTTAATCTAAAAAAATATACAAAAATAGTATCGTATTTTTATTTTAATATGATATTTGAAAATACCAAAAATAGATTTGTTTTAATGGTTAGCTTTATTTTAATAATTATTTGAATAGTAGTAATAATTAATAAATGGGCCCGTATTTTTAATCTCCTTCGTAGCGAAAGAATAGAACTTGGGCTCGAGCAACCCATTTTTAGGCTTAATTTTGGACCTAGATCACAATTGCCAAGCCCATAATTCCTAGGCCCACACCCATTAACCTAAAAACCCTACAATCTACAATATAAAAAGAAGAAAAAAACGAAAAAACGAAAAAAAAAAGGGCTGAAAACAAAAACGAAAAGCTGCGCAGGACCTTCCCCCCCCGGGCGTTGTCTTCTCCAAACGACCCATTGCCATTGTTATTCTTCTGCAACAGAGAACCAAAAGACAGCACCCCCTCTCCCCGCTGCCTTTTCTCCAACAGCAAAACCAACAAACACGAGCCACTGCTACTTCTCCATCAAGCGACCCCATCGCTGCCTGAAACTCGCCGGCAAAATGAGCTCCACCAGCTCGTCGAAGTAACGAGTTCCGAACGCGACGAGTAGAACCAAACGACCAGACTTCATGAGCTTCTTCTTCATGAAGCTCAGCCTAAAACCCTAAACTATTCAGCACCTCTCATGGTCTTCTTCCTCATCAAAACAAAACCCTAAGAATTCAACAACCTCCAATCAGCTGCACGCGCACACACGAAGCCAACCCAGGATCCTTGTTTCCGAACACCCAAGAACGCACAGAGAACAGCCATGTCTGACGACCCTAGCTTTTCTTCATCGTTGGAACAAAACCAACAGATCCCTGAACAGCCGAGGCCATGACTATTGCTGCAGCACCTAGCTTTTGCTTCTATACCTCCTTCCCCTTCTATCTATTTTGAAGACCATCGACGCCACCAGTGACAGTTCCGGCAAGGAACCCGGCGGACGACGGAACCTTGTTTCTTTCCTCCTCTTTCTATGGCGATTGTGTTATTATCTGAGGCAAAAACTTAACGAGGTCTCTTGAGGTTGCGTTCATATGTCTGTTCGCGTTTGAGTTCCCATTTCCGTCGAGATTCGGGGTCAGTGTTTCAGCGGGTTTTGTTTTTCTTTGTTCTTCAATTCTGGATATTACTTCTCTAATTTAATGTCCTAGTTTGGATGTGAAACAAAACAGTTCTATATACAATCAGAAGAATACAAAAAAAACGCTCTGGTTCATTCTGTCAAGCTTGATTTCGAGGATAGAGTTGATTGGAAATATTCGACCCGGAGTTACGTCTTAAGTTTGAATCTATCGACGAAGATGTTTCTGTTTTTCATTTGGTTCCGATTTTTGGTTTTTCGAGTATGAGAGTGGAGTTAAGTCGAGGTTGATTCGAGTTCGTCGCTGGTTTTAGATTTTCGGTGCCAATTTGGGTTCCCGTTTGCGACTCGTCACATTTTGAGTTCAAAACAGTGAAACAATCAATTTTTCGGCTATATTGAGGTTCACTCTTTCATCTCCTATTTGTTTTATTCAAGCTTGATAATAATTATTGGTTTGGTGATATGATCCCATTGATTCTGTAATTGTTCTCCGTAGTTTTGAATTTGCTCACTTAGCTATTTGCTCGTATGTTTACTCGAATTGGTTATAGCTGAGCATGATTTTGTCACAATATAGAAACTGGGATTCATTAATTGAACTATGTCAGTTAGACTAAAAGGGCTCGGGTGTACATTTCAGTGACCCTACCATGATTTTGGATAATAATAATGAAATAAGCATGTTAAAAACCGGAGTATGCGTTCGCGCAACTTTGGCCAGGCTTTTCTTAATAAAGCGTTATTAATTGTGGACACGTTCGCGTGACATGATTTTTGATGCGCCAAAACAAATGGGTACACGTACGCGTGACTCGTTTCAAGATTTTTTTTTTTTAATTTAAAAGCGGCTAAGAGGTGAATGCACATAGGTTCCAAAATGAGAAAGTAAGCAATTTCGCAAGCCAAGTATAATCAAAAGCGACCGTGCTAGAACCACGGAACTCGGGAGTGTCTAACACCTTCTCCCGGGTTAACAAAATTCCTTACCCGGATTTCTGTGTTCGCAGACCATAAATAAGAGTCAACTTCCTCGATTCGGAATTTTAAACCGGTGACTTGGGACACCTTAAATTATCCCAAGTGGCGACTCTGATTTTTAATAAATAAACAATCCCGTTTCGATTGTCCTTTAATTGGAAAACTCCCTTATATATATACCATTTACGGGGTGTAGTAAAAAAGGAGGTGTGACAGCTCTGAAGACTCTGCTGGGGATCGAACCCAGAATCTCTGGTTCAGGGTTCAGAATTCGAGCTTATTAATATGATTTTGCTTGGCTTTATTTATTATTGATATTACTGTATTCTGTGAACCTTTTTGTGCTAAATACTATATGTTTACTGCTTTAATATTGTTTGAATTGTATATAACTGTCTTCTTACGCCACCCTCTCTGAATCTTCTGAAAATAGTGCACACGTTCGCGTGGCCCGCTTTTTCTGTAGAAATTATACCAAATAGAACGAGGCTGGGCAAACAACAAGGCCGGGTAGACTTCAGTGCTCCCGGTACGTCGCCCCCTCCTCGGCCTCAGTTGTCCGCTCGGGTACCCCAAGTCTAGACCAAAACCCCAGGATTTAAACCTATAAAAACACAGCCTCATGCCGGATCCCCAGTAGGAACGTTTGTTTGCATCATGTGCATTTGACTTAGGGGACTCAACACAGGAGTTGGGTCCGTATAGGACAGGCGTACCCAAAATAACAGACCATCTTGATGCATCCTATGTGCTACATGTTGCATTTATTCAAGGGTAAAAGGGTCATTTGGTGGACCAATGATAACTGAGGGTAAATGAAGAAGTGAAAAAAAGGGAAAAAAGAAAAAGAGAAGGGGAAGTGTGAAAATAATGCAAGTACGGTCTAGTTATGTTTTGTTTTGTTACATTTTTAAGGAAAAAGAAAAAAAAGACATGAAAAATTCAAAAAGGATTTTGCACTTTTTCATCATTTTTCAAGAAATCAAAAATCAAAAAAAAAAGAGAGAAAAAAAAAATTCCAAAAAGATTTTGCATGTTTCGTCATTTTTCAAGAAAAAGCAAGAAAAAATGTGATTTCTATGAATTAATGGTTTTTTTATTCTCGCCCGTATCCAATTTGCCCGAACTACGCATACCTGATTCTCGTCTTTCGGGGCGTGATACGTAGGCAACCCACATAGGGTCCGGTCTTCCTAGTAAATCCTAAGTTCTTGGCTTTGTAGGGTCTTAGCCAAATTTTGCACTTCTAGCCACCTTTTGGCCAAATAAGTTATTTTGCAAAAATAGTCCCAATTATGTCTTGCATGTGTTTAATAGGGAGTGTTATTATCTCACATAGTACTGGTTAAAGTTTTCTCATACAGGTGTGGATTTATTTACCGAAGTTTGAGCATGGCAGACACACTGTGACCATCCGGTCAGGATCGCTCAGTCAGGAGTTGCTTAAAGGAGATTTGTTTTATTTTTATGTTTTGAGTCTGTTCCTCATTTTATGTCGTCTTTTACTTTCTACCTTTGTACAGTAATGTCAAGTTTTTTTATTATTGTTATTTTCTGTTTTATATTTGAAAATGTGCTGTAACTCAAAAATCCAAAAGAAAGAGATGTTGCATTTTATATTTCGTTATAAATTTTCTTTAGAATGCTAATTCTAGAAATGAGAAAATTTTGAGGTTGTTTTCCTTTAGGCAATTAATATCTAGGACTTAAAATGAATTGTTTTTAAGTTTCTTTTAGTATATTAGGACCAAAATTCAAAAAA
Organism: Nicotiana sylvestris; assembly: GCF_000393655.2. Lineage (NCBI taxonomy): Eukaryota > Viridiplantae > Streptophyta > Magnoliopsida > Solanales > Solanaceae > Nicotiana > Nicotiana sylvestris. The sequence goes on along the minus strand of NC_091062.1, from coordinate 97,956,178 downwards.
AAAGAATTTTCTTTTAGTACTTCTTTAAAAGCTTTCTTTAGGGTGTTAATTCCAAAATCCAAAAGATTTTCTTGTGAGGTGTTTCTTTGGGAAATTAATGAAAGATGAAAAAAAAATTCTTTTTATTTTCATTAGAACTTTAGGATATTGTACATAGAAAACAAGCATACTTTATCTTTTGTCTATTACTAGAATTTTTCTTTAGGCAATCAAATTGAAATCCAAAAACATTTTGTTTTATTTTGTTTATTGCTTGTTTCGAAATCTTGCGTCAGGATATCAAATGAAGATTCAAAATGTTTTCTGTGGTTTATTCCTTAGATTTCCTTTATAAAAAAAAGAGTCAAGAAAAAATATTTTTCTCTTTTAGGGTTTTTCCTTGATAATTTCTCATAGAGTATCTGTTTTTTCTTAAAAAAAAAAAAGAAAAAAAAGAAGAGAGAAGAAAAGAAAATGAAAATGTTAGTTTGTTTACTTTATTTCCGATCTTCCAGAACTACGCAAAGATCTGATTCATGCGGGGTCATGATACGTAGGCAACCTACATAGGGTTCGATCGAATCATTTTTTTATTATTATTAAAAGAAAACAAGGAAAAAGAAAAAAAGGGGAAAAAAGAAGGAAACGAAAAAAAAAAAGATGAAATTGTGGGATGTGAGATATGAGAGAAAGAAAAGAGTGATGATAAAAAAAAGGAGAAATGAAGGAAAAGGGGATGATGTCAATTGACCGTTGTACCCTCGAAGTCATTTTAGAACCAATAACTGTGGCTAGGTGCATTCCACATAAAGTGAGATTATCTTATGTTAAATGCCCTAATGCTAACGTGATGGCGTCATTTTGTTATATTCATAGCATAAGGGTGGTTGGTTTGTGGTTTTTAAAGTGGTAGCTCTTCTCTACAACATAAGGTCAAAAGGCAATGGCAGACAACAACAGAACTGAGTTGGTTGATACCGGCACTCGAAAGCAGTTGGTTGAACAGGACAATGGGTTGGTTGAAGAGGTAAAGATGTTAAAACAACACATGGCTGACATATATCAGGCTTGGATGACTGGGAAGGTACCACCCCCGCCACCACCTAGCCTCCTAGATGTCGTCCTTGCCCAAGCTCCGAACACAATGCTAGATGATCCTCCATACTCTCCAGATCTACCCGCTTATCACAGCTTTCCCAACCGTCTTAGTAGCTCCATCACTCGTCCTCCAATTACCTCTCCCCAAAATCACCCTCCTATCACATCTACTATCCCCGACAATGAATACTCATTCAAAGCTCATGATGCCCAATATTACCCCTCAGAGGTTGCCCACAAGGTTCCCAGCTCATACAAGCAGGGTCCACGGGATGGGTCTCATGTTGTAAATGAAGAGTTCACAGGAAGAAAAGGGAGAGATGGGATACCCAGGAGGCTAAAAGGCATAGAACAGTCTTCAAAGAACAAGCAAGGAACGGGAGACCAGGGTAGCATGTCTTACACATAATTGTCTATGTCCCCCGACGTTCATCTGCCTGCAAGGCTTAAAGTGCCAAAGTTTAACTTGTATGATGGGTGTGAGGATTCGGTAGCCCATTTGAGGGATTACTGCAATAAAATGAGAAGCGTTGGCAAGAAATATGATTTGTTGATGGCGTACTTCAGTGAGAGCCTGACTGGGGCAGCCTTGGAATGGCATAACCGTCAAGATGTTGGTAAGTGGCCTACATTGGGTGACATGGCTCAAGATTTTGTTCGATACTTTCAATACAGATCGGGTACTATCCCAGACCGCTCCTCCCTATCTAAAATAGAAAAGGAGCCGGAGGAAAGCTTTAGGGAGTTTGGGCTCAGATGGAGGGAGCAAGATGCTCGAGTCAATACCCCGATTGGTGAAGAAGAAATAGTCGAGCTTTTCCTACAGGCCCAGGGGCCCACCTACTTCAATCATTTGATCCCGGTCTTGGGAAGGCCTTTCAAAGATGTGTTAAAATGGGGAAGCTAGTAGAAGAGGGAATCAAGTTAGGAAAAATCATGAGTTGTTCGAAAGACATTCAGAACATCCCAGTAAGCTTGGGTGGAAGAAAGAGAAACAGAAAAGATGATCCGATGGGCTTTCCCGATCAACACTTCCAGCCTCGACATCGTCCTCATGGATATCCTGATGTACTAGATGATCCTTCCCAATGCCACTTCTCTCCACGGAACTCCCAAAATCGTACATCACTCTCTCAGTACCCGGCTCCACAAAATACCTATCCACCCCCACGAGCCTATCGAAAACCCCCCGGATCAGGTTTCCGACCCAATCAAGCATTTAAGAATGAGAGGTTGCTGAAAAAAGAAAAGGCTTTCACCCCATTGGGAGTGGCATACGCCAGTTTGTTCCAAAATTTGAAGCAATTGGACATGTTGAAGCCGATTCATATAAAAATGCCAAACCCTCTGTCAAAGAAGTTTGATTTTTCTTAAAGGTGCGCATATTGCTCAGATGCCCCGGGGCATGACATAGAGAAGTGTTGAAATCTGAAGAAAGCAATTCAGAAGCTTATTGATGCAGGTGCATTGTCGTGCAAAATACAGATGCAGCAGACACTAGCCAAAGTCCATCGCTTGAGACGCATATGGTGAGTATGATTTGTTTTGAAAAGGAATATGAAAATTCTTCTGAGATCCTCGAAGGCCCACGCGCTGCAAAGTTTTCAGCGTTATCAGAGGTTGATCTTAAAAACGAGCCAGCAAAGGGAACCCAAAAGCAATTTGTTAAAAATAATGTGATGGAAGTTTGTGAAGGTCCTAGTAATGTTGATGCAGAATTCAGTGGCTAAGATGTCGAGCTTGGCAATTGGAAAGACGTTCCTGTCTTGGTTAGCCAGGGAGGAGTTTTGGTGGTTTATTTTGTTGTCATTTATGTTGTCTGGATTATTTCAGGGTTGTAATCCGGACATCGTCTTGTAACTCAAATCCTTCTATCCTTTATTTTGTCTAGTTCCTTTAGTCGTATTATCTCACTTAGTATTTTCTAGGTTTGTTCTAGGTTTGTAACCCCAGTCTAGTTTGTCTGTTTTGTTGTCCAAACCCTTTCACCATCTGTCTAATGCAAGTTTCTATTTTCTGTTATTTCTAGTCATTTTTGTTTAGTTCTCTTTTCCTTTTATAGTCCTTTTCCTGTTGACTCTAGTGACGTGACATGCACGCATAATTCTCAGCCTGGTTTAAAAGTCAGTTTAATCACAAAGCAATGAAACAATGTTAAAAATGTAGGGACATTTGAGGGAAATAAGTGAAGGCATTTTGAGATCACTTCAAGCCCAAATTGTGTGAAACTGGGGCAGATAGAACATAAAAATACATTATTGAAATGCATCATGCTGCATCGGGTGAAGATAACAGCAAGTTTTCCCCAAATTTGCAGGGGCCCGTTCGTGGTAGTGAGAGTGTTATCCAATTGCGCTTTGTATGTAACAGATGTAGAATGCGAATGTGTGGATATGGTCATCAAGTCTGGCACAATCAAAAGATGTTACGAATGTTTTTCTTGGTTTGTTTAATTGTGTTATTTGTACTTGGCATGTTTTGAAGATTGGAATGACGAAGGCATTTTGTTCTGCTATCTAAACACCTTATCTTTCGTTACCCCCTTGAGCCTTGTTTATTTTCTTTCATACCCCTCTTTCAGAATTAGTAACAAAGATCAGAAACACAAGCGTGAAAGATAAGTAAAGGAAAAGAAAAAAAAAGAACGAAAAGGGAGAGAAGAAAAATGAAAATTGAAAAAAAAAAAGAATGAAAAGAAAAAAAAAAGAAAAAAACAACAAAAAAAGAGAAAAGAAAGCAAAAAAGAGAAAGAAAAGAAAGAGAAAAGAGAAAATCACAATAACAAAGTAATTCCTATGTAATGAACTACGTTCGACCTGATTCCTTTTAAGGATACGTAGGCAGCCTCACGGTTCGGTCTCATCAAAACAAAAATCCAAAAGTCCCCCATGCAAGAAACCGGGGCAAAAGTTGTGTTTATTGTGAGAAACCTGATTCCGAAAGTTGTAACTTTAACCCATTTGAATTGCTTTGAGCCTTTTATACCCTTTCCTTCAAACCCTGTCCAAAAGCCTATATTACAGTCCAAAGAAAGACCTTTTGATCAGTCTTTGAGAAATGCCAAGTCGAACAGGTAAAGGTAATTCATGTCAGGGGCAGTACTCTGGTTCAAGCAGGAAAAAGAAAAATGAGAGAGTCTTATTGGTGAAAACATTCACATGCACCGTAAGGCGACGGGAGCTGAGAAAAGTTAAAAATGAGAGAATCTTATTGGTGAAAACCCTCACGGGCACCGCAAGGCGACGGTAAGTTGACAGAAAGAACAAAATGAGAGAGGCTTGATGGTGAAAACTCTTCGGGCACTACAAGTCAAATAAGGATTGTGAATCAGATTGGATAATCGGAGCATTGAAGCCCAGTTTTACGGTTCAGAGGTATAACAAGAGTTGAACATCAAAATTGTTTGACATAATAGGCCACAAGTGCATGTCATGGTCATTAGAGTTGGTATCCCCATCTGATAGGTTTCTACTTTGTAGTTTTCTTGTTAGGAATCACCTCTTCCCTTGTCCTTTACTCTGTTCCTTGTGTGTTTACTTCCTCTTCCTGAGTGTGTTCGGTCAAAACAAGTGAAAAATGACTTCAAAATTTGCCACCAGCTTTCCAATTGCACAAAACGAGATCTGGCTAGCACGTCACAATGTCATAAGTCAGGAAAGAGCAACAAGCGCACTGAGTTGGTAACGACCAACATGCTTTGGGGTCCATCAGAAACACAAAGATTTGGTATATTTCAATTCGTGAACAGTGCAACAGATAAAGGATGTTGGGTGAACAGGTCAAATGTATTCTCTGTGATGAGACAAAGAAAGTGGTTAACCAGTGACAAGCGAGGTCTTCCAAGCAGAAATCAAAGTTATCGTGACAAGTGAGGGAACAGTAGACTTCAAGGCCAAGGCCAGTGATTTAAGTCAGGAAAAAGCAGCATGCGCACTGAGTGGATGGAAATTAACGTGCTTTGGAATCCATGAGAAACACAAAGGTGCAGTACACGTCAACACAAGAGCACAATGCAACAGGTGGAGGGTGTTAGGTGGACGGATCAAAGGTATTTTCGGTGAAACACAAAGGTTGGTAAATGTCAGTTCATGTGCAATACAACAGATAAAGGGAATTGGGTCTGAACGGAGAATGGGTATTTTCTGTGATAAAGATGATAGAGAAAGTGGGTAGTCCATAAGCAAGCAAGGTCCTCGAGTGGAAATCAGTTATCATGGGAAGTGAAGGAGCAATCGTCCTCAAAGTAAAGGCCACAAGCCAACCACCATTATTTTAAACTAACAAGATTTTTCTTTGATTGAAATAGGGGCAGAAAATTCGTTTGCTTCGGAGAAACTCTCCGCAGGGGAAAGAGTAAGCATCAAAACAGGTTTGACCGTAAACTTTCTGGACCCTCCTGGAAAATGGGACCTCGTTTAAAGTTCAGAAATAGCATAATCTAGCATAAATGTATCCCAATGGAACATAAGTTAGCTTAGAAGCTTGCATGTTCGAGATAGGATTCAATTAGGAGTTTCTAGGACCCTCCTGAATAATGGGACTTAGCTGTAAAATTTCGATTAGATAGCAACATCTAGCGTAAAATTTTGCTGTAAGGGTAGTATAATTCAGCCATAAAAACTGTCACTCTTAAGATAAAACTCGACTTTTGATTTTCAGGACCCTCCTGGATAATGGGGAGTAGTTTGAAGACCCTCTTAGATAACAAGATTCAGCAGAAGTCACATTTTAGAAAATATAACTTAGATTTTTAATTGTCATTTAAATAGGAATTTCAGGACCCTCCTGGATAATGGGACCCAGCTTTCAAATCTTAGTAATATGTGGTGATACAATTTAGTTTTACACTTACATCTGTGCCCAGCCACCAAACTGGGGCAGAAAAATTCTTTTAATTTTATCTATTTTGAAGTCAGGAGTCCGTCTGGAGAGCAGGGAACACTTTCAAATGTGGCAGTCAGGAGCCCGCCTGGAGAGCAGGGAATATATTTCAAGTTGAAGTCAGGAGCCCGCCTGGAGAGCAGGAAATACTTTCAAGTTCAGCAGTCAGGAGCCTGTCTGGAGAGCAGGGAATACATTTCAAGCCAGAAGTCAGGAGCCCGCCTGGAGAGCAGGGAATACTTTCAAGTTAGCAGTCAGGAGCCCGCCTGGAGAACAAGGGAGTACAATTTATGTTTTAGCTTTCAAATTCTTTGTTTTGTCTATGTTGAAGTCAGGAACCTACCTGGAGAGCAGGGAATACATTTCAAGTTGAAGTCAGGAGCCCGCCTGGAGAGCAGGGAATACTTCCAAGTTAGCAGTCAGGAGCCCGCCTGGAGAACAAGGGAGTACAATTTAAATTTTAGCTTTCAAATTCTTTGTGTTGTCTATCTTGAAGTCAGGAGCCCGCCTGGAGAGCAGGGAGCGCTTTCAAATTGAAGTCCGGAGCCCGCCTGGAAAGCAAGGAATACTTTCAAGTCAACAATCAGGAGCCCGCCTGGAGAACAAGGGAGTACAATTCAAGTTTCAGTTTTCAAGTTCTTATTGATATTTGGTAATGTGATCCATTTTACACTTACATCTGTGCCCAGCCACCAAACAAGGGCAGAAACTTTTCTTTGTTTTGTCTATTTTGTTGAAGTCAGGAGCCCGCCTGGATAGCATGAGAATATATTCACGTTTTGGAGTCAGGAACCCCGCTTGGACATCAGGGAATACATTTCAAGTTAGCAGTCAGGGAGCCCCGCCTGGAGAATAGGGTCAGTTTTTACTTTAGTCAAGCTTAGTTTACAGTTTTCCTAGTCTATTCTTTAGTTTAATTTCATCATTGCATCAATAGTACAAGTGGTTTACAATTTTGCTAACAACTCACAAATCTTCCTAGTGCAAACTGGGGCAGAAAAAATTTCTTTGTTTTGTCTATTTTGTTGTAATCAGGCGCCCACCTGGAGAACAAGGGGAGACAACTCAAGCTTCTAGGGAAAGCAGTGTCGAAGGAAAACAACTCGAGTTTCAAGGAAAAGCAGTTTCGAAGGAAGACAGTTCAAGTTTAAGGGGAAAATGGTTCGAGGTGCAAAGGAAAACAGTGTCAAGTAACAAGAGAAGACGGTTCGAGTCCAACAGTCAGGCGTCCACCTGAAAAAAAGGAAAAGCATCTCAGATTGCAAGTCAAGTCAGCAACCAAAGAATCGTGCGGCAAGAATGCGAGTCAACAGTCTGAGGTGATCAACAGAAGTTAGTCACAATAAAGAAAAAAGAAAGGCAAGAAGTGAATCCAAATGCAGAAGTTGATGAAAAGATGTGAGTTGCTCAAAACATGGCCGAGGTAACAAGCATTGTATACCTGGTCTTGATCCAAAAAGTTGAAGAAGGATGAACTAGCACCTGCAACTAGCAAGCATCAAGGTTCAAATCTAAAGTCTGCACGAAGAATCATTCAAGACTCAAGATCAAGCTTCAGAAGACTTATAGTTTTAGTCTCTCCAAATAAGGGTCGGGTTAAAAACCTGTCTAGTCAGTCTTTGTCTGAAAACTCTATATGTTTCCAGTCAAAGATGGACACCTGTAGACATGTGATTTTTGACCATCCCCAAGATTTTTCATATTTTAGCGCGTAAATATTTAATTTAGGCATAATATAGATATTTTAAGTAATTTTGACTCTTTTACTCTATTTTAATACAAGAAAACAAAAATTTACAAAAATAAGTTCATTAATGTTTTGTAGTCATTTTTAATCTAAACAAATATACAAAAATAATATCATATTTTTATTTTATTATGATATTTGAAAATACCAAAAATATATTTATTTTAATGGTTAGATTTATTTTAATAATTATTTGAATAGTAGTAATAATTAATAAATGGGCCCGTATTTTTAATCTCGTTCGCAGCGAAAGAATAGAACTTGGGCTCGAGCAACCCATTTTTAGGCTTAATTTTGGACCTAGCTCACAATTGCCAAGCCCATAATTCCTAGGCCCATAGCCCTTAACCTAAAAACCCTACAATCTACAATATAAAAAGAAGAAAAAAAGGATAAAACGAAAAAAGGGCTGAAAACAAAAACGAAAAGCTGCACAGGACCCCCCCCCCCCGGGCGTTGTCTTCTCCAAACGACCCATTGCCATTGTTATTCTTCTGCAACAGAGAACCAAAACAAAGCACCCCCTCTCCCCGCTGCCTTTTCTCAAACAGCAAAACCAACAAACACGAGCCGCTGCTGCTTCTCCATCAAGCGACCCCATCGCTGCCTGAAACTCGCCGGCAAAACGAGCTCCACCAGCTCGTCGGAGTAACGAGTTCCAAACGCGACGAGTAGAACCAAACGACCAGACTTCATGAGCTTCTTCTTCATGAAGCTCAGCCTAAAACCCTAGACCATTCAGCACCCCTCATGGTCTTCTTCCTCATCAAAACAAAACCCTAAGAATTCAGCAACCTCCAATCAGCTGCACGCGCACACACGAAGCCAACCCAGGATCCTTGTTTCCGAAAACCCAAGAATACACAGAGAACAGCCATGTCTGACGACCCTAGCTTTTCTTCATCGTTGGAACAAAATCAACAGATCCCTGAACAGCCGAGGCCATGACTGTTGCTGCAGTACCTAGCTTTTGCTTCTATACCTCCTTCCCCTTCTATCTCTTTTGAAGACCATCGACGCCACCAGTGACAGATCCGGCAAGGAACCCGGCGGACAACGGAACCTTATTTCTTTCCTCCTCTTTATATGGTGATTGTGTTATTATCTGAGGCAGAAACTGAACGAGGTCTCTTGAGGTTGCGTTCATATGTCTGTTTGCGTTTGAGTTCCCATTTCCGTTGAGATTCGGGGTCACTGTTTCAGCGGGTTTTGTTTTTCTTTGTTCTTCAATTCTGGGTATTACTTATCTAATTTATTGTCCTAGTTTGGATGTGAAACAAAACAGTTCTATATACAATCAGAAGAATACAAAAAAAAACGCTCTGGTTCATTCTGTCAAGCTTGATTTCAAGGATAGAGTTGATTGGAAATATTCGATTCGGAGTTACGTCTTAAGTTTGAATCTATCGACGAAGATGTTTCTGTTTTTCATTTGGTTCCGATTTTTGGTTTTTCGAGTATGGGAGTGGAGTTAAGTCGAGGTTGATTCGAGTTCGTCGTCGGTTTTAGATTTTCGATGCTGATTTGGGTTCCCGTTTGCGGTTCGTCACATTTTGAGTTCAAAACAGTAAAACAATCAATTTTTTGGCTATATTGAGGTTCACTCTTTCATCTCCTATTTGTTTTATTCAAGCTTGGTAATAATTATTGGTTTGGTGATATGATCCTATTGACTCTGTAATTGTTCTCCGTAGTTTTGAATTTGCTCACTTAGCTATTTGCTCGTATGTTTACTCGAATTGGTTATAGCTGAGCATGATTTTGTCACAGTATTGAAACTGGGTGCTATTCATTAATTTAACTATGTCAATTAGATTAAAAGGGCTCGAGTATACATTTCACGTGACCCTGCCATGATTTTGGATAATAATAATGAAATAAGCATGTTAAAAACCGGAGTATGCATTCACGCAACTTTGGCCAGGCTTTTCTCCATAAAGCGTTATTAAATATGGACACGTTCGCGTGACATAATTTTTGACGCGCCAAAACAAATGGGTACACGTACGCGTGACCCGTTTCAAGATTTTTTTAAATTTAAAAGCGGTTAAGAGGTGACTGCACATAGGTTCCAAAATGAGAAAGTAAGCAATTTCGCAAGCCAAGTATAATCAAAAGCGAACGTGCTAGAACCACGGAACTCGGGAGTGCTTAACACCTTCTCCCGGGTTAACAGAATTCCTTACCCGGATTTCTATGTTCGCAGACCATAAATAAGAGTCAACTTCCTCGATTCAGAATTTTAAACCGGTGACTTGGGACACCCTAAATTATCCCAAGTGGCGACTCTGATTTTTAATAAATAAATGATCCCATTTCGATTGTCCTTTAATTGGAAAAACTCCCTTATATTTATACCCTTTACGGGGTGTAGTAAAAAAGGAGGTGTGACAGTAAATGAGAGAAAATATCTACAAGATGATGGTCAATGTCCTCCAAGAAGATTTCCAAAATACTTTCTGTCACAAGCAATCTAATGACACGTGTTTTGCCTTGTGATCTATTTTGTCTTTTTCATGAGAATTAAAAAAATCTCCATGCCATTTTTTTTATTTCAGTCCACTTTGTTGCCTGCATCTGAAAATATCATACTAGATCAAAGTAATTAGCTTTATACTTTAGAATCAACCAAAGATCTTTTGTGGCACTATAAAGAGATATTATGGGATCAGGTATATCAAAATATTTGTCATAAAATGCAATAGAGAGCCGGTCATACCTTGGTACTTTAATCGATCGTTGGACTTACTAATTTTCTCCTTGCTTCGCATAATTTGGAATGTGAAGATAAGGTACATTCTCCATTATACTCATTTCAACTCGACCATCTACCAGAGGCTTAAAAATGCTTGACATGCTTTCAGTTAGTATTACAAAACAAAAATATGCTCTTGTAAATACATCTTTGGAAAGAATAATCGTCGGATGATAAACATGAATTTGTTTCAAATGGTAACTAGTCTTAGTCACATGAATGTGATCAAAGAACTTTCAATTCCAAAGAGAGGCTAGAGAATAATGTTATGCAGTTTTCAAAAATATTTCAACATCCATACAAAAATACTTTACAAACTTTGTAATAAGTATATAAAAAATGATATTCTAACAAAACTCTCAAGGAAGAAACATACCTTCTTGTTGTGAAACCTTGGGCTACACATAATTTTTACAACCTTACCAATCTTATCTGGCTTTAGATATCCATGATTGCAGCTCATTTGCTTGGTACTGAATTTTCATACTGTTGATTCTTTCAGCTGTGCTCAACAAATTTTGTATTACTAGAATCCATCATTCATCGTTTAATGCTTCTTCATGACTGTCTAGTTCAACTAGTATAGATGTGTCACTAGAAAATTATTTCACGCTATCCACTCTAATTCTCCATCCTTATTCACAAATTGCTTAGAAAAATATTAGTATAAGGAAAAATGCGCATGATGAGATTTCTTTACAACTAATGAATAAGAAATATGCCAAGAGTCTTACCAAGACAGTTGCAACCAAAGGAAATAAGATAACCAAAAAATTGATTTTTCTTCCTTCCCATAGCTCAGACATAATTTCATTCAAGATAAGATCCAATGTAAATATTAAAGACAATGATGATAATTTATGCAAAAATGATGCTTTCTTTTCAAGTCTGCATTCAATTCAGGCACCAAACTAAATAATAGAAGAATCATGTATGACAAAGAAATTATCGAACAAATAATTTAACTTACATCTATAATCATCATTTTCGTATTAAGGAATATAACCTAAGCAAAAGCATAGATAAACATCAATAGAAACATATACATGTACCTTCCAAGCTTTTGAGTCTTAGGAATAGTCGAGTATCTCCATATGTGCACAAGTTACCGAGGCATCAAGGTTAAGCAATCAAAAATGAATGAAATATTGACACTTTCACTAAAAGAATGAATATAAGAAGTAATTCTCTTCACAAGTTATTTTAAGCTCACAACTACATGAAAGGAATACATGCATGCATACTTTCTTATTCTAATGCTTATACAAATGGCATGGTTCATGCAAGATATTCGTTCTTATTCAGATCTCTAAGTCACAGATAAGATTAACACCAAACATAATAATAGTATGTTGGAGCTAGTCGACTCAAGCAATATGTAGTTGTACATAACAAAAAAATGTTACTAGATACGTATCACCTTATAAAGCATCCGAAGGAATTTGAATAACCTTTAGTGATACCAATTACTTAAGTTTACCATCACATGTAATAGTTCCTTCATCATTTGTAGAGTATGTATGAACGTTGAAGCATTTTTAAGCATGTGCCTTGACCAGCCATTATGAAAATTTCATCTATCCCTTTTTATGGCTGGACTCAAAATTTCTGCAAAAAAAGATTAATTTATTTTTGGTACCCAAATCTTTTTGGGTCCTTCATGGTTAGTAGATTGAATAATTCGAGATGCATGTAACTGTTTTGGTATCCAAAATATATTTTGATCTAACATAACTTTTGGCATAATTACATGCAAATACTTTATGTCCAGAATTGCCACAATAGTGGCGTGTAATATGAGAATAAGAGTGTTTACCTGCAGCTGCCTTATTAGTTGACTTGGAACTTTCCTCAGTCAACTTGTTCAAAGTAGGACGTTTACCAGTAGATCCCTTTTCAGTCGACTTATAGCTTTTAAGCCAAGGAGATGACTTTGATCGATCAAAGTAGTGGCTGGGGGATTTGTGCAAGCTGCTTATTTGTTTGCGAAGCTCAAAATTTTCTTCTTGAAGTAAGTTTTTCTCCACCAGATATTCTTTAAGCTGAGTATCCCACTCAATCTTTTCATTTCTCAACTTGTTATATTCTTCAAGTTGGATCTCCCAATCTTTCTTCTCATGCGTTAGTTTCTTATATTCTTCAAGTTGGATCTCCCAATTTTTTTTCTCCTTACTCAACTTATTATATTCATTAAGAACTTTCTTACATCCATTGAGAACCAATTCGATATCACCCTGCAATTCATCACATTTATCGCAATACGTAATAGGAGTGGGGCATACCTTGTTAATTTCTCCCATTGCCATGAAACATTGATTCTCCATTCTTTCGTGATTGTTTTATTCTTCATATTCATCCTCGTTGCTCCAAGATTTGTGATTCTTTTTCTTGTGATCACAATCTAGAATAACATTAAAGCACGCCTCGTCAGTTTCTTCTCTTTTCTTGAGATATATATTTGTCATTTCTTCTTGATCATCCGCGTCGCTCCAAGTTGAGATTCTATGATTTTTCTTCTTGATGTTGGGACATTTTAATTTCATATGCCCAGATTTACCACATTTGTAGCAGCATATGTTCTCTTATTGTTGAACCTCATTCTTCTGATTCTTTTGATGATTCTGGATGGATTAAGATTTTCTATTCTGCTTCTTTCTACTCTTCATTTTTCTCATCCTGGGTATCACGGCCAAATCTTCTCGATCTTCACCATTTTCAGATTCTTCAAAAGTTGACGTGGATTCAATTTCCTTAACTTTGTTGGCGTCCCCGTGGATATTTTTCAATCTGTCCCATATATCTTTAGCAGTCTCACGGATGGATATTTTCTCATATTCTTCTTCACTAATCGCACAATAAAGAATGTTGATTGCTCTAGCATTTGTTTGCATAATATTCAACTGTTCTTTTGTATAGTCAAATATGGATTCCCTTTTTACAAGCTTATTTCCATCACTATTGTTCGGAATAGGTCTTGGTCCATTCTGAATAACTAGTCAGGCTCGATAATCTATTGATTGGACATAAGCCTTCATTCTTTCTTTCTAATGATTATAGTATTGACTATTGAAGTACGGTGGCCTTCTTATTGAGTATCCCTCTTGAAGTACGATTCCAATAATTTGATGACCTGCCATGGATCTTTTCTCACTTGCTGTTAAGAAAAGAAATAAAGATGTGAGACCGGCTCTGATACCAATTGAAATTACAAGAGGGGGGGTGAATTGTAGCTTTTCTAAATTTTTAGTCAACTACTCTTCAGACCTAGTCGACTTATGCAGAGACAACCTGCACAGAACTGTTAGTTCTTTCAATTTAAACAAGTATTAATCACACTAAACAGTAAAGGAACAGAATATAATACGAGAGCGATAAAGTAAATGACACCAAGAATTTAATTTATACTGGTTCGGAACTAATGTAGTATCCTAATCAAGTCCTCTTGGGTTGCAAGAGAGTTATATTTCAGAGCTCTTTGTAAATTGAATTGAGTACAACCTTTGTGATTTTCAGCGATCACCACCAACGCTGACAGGGTTGGTTTTCACTCGCTCACCAACAACGGCCCTTTGGTTTTCACTCGCTCACCAAAGAAACGAACAATGACATAACCTCTAGGACACACTGCCTCTCTAATATTTTTCTGTCTCTCTTCTTTCTTTTGGGTACACAGTAAATCTACTAAAGTGAATTACAATGCTTGTTAAGAGTAGAATAAAGAACTTGTAGTTGGATAGACAATTTGTATAGAAGGCTGCATGAGTTTGTTGTTGCAAGTATCTTCTCTTTTATACTTGGTCATTGAATATTCTAGCCGTTGCAGCGGTCTTCTAATTTTGGAAAAGGATTTCCTTTGCCACTGCTCCAACTTTCCTTTACTGCTTCTTGCCCTTTTGAACATGATCACAATCTACAAGGCAGATTTGGATATCTTCTGTTAATGCAAACTTTCCTTTCGAATTGGACAATTTGAATTTCCAATCATGGTGCCAATATCAATTCCTTCCTTGAATAGATCCATGATTAATAATTCTCTGCAATATATAATCTTTATGAATATCTACTTGAGAATAGTCATAATGATTCAATCAAAATCCCTATGATTTACTTTTCCATTATGTAGTAATTTATTGATTGATTCCAATAACTCATGCTTCTTTCCATAAGAATAGTATTTTCCATCTCATCCCGTAGTATATATTTTGAATAATAAGCTTCTTTGTGCAACATTCCTTAAATGCAAGACTTGGCCAATTCCTTGTAGTACTTGTCCTGGTAAACATATCTTTCTTAAAATATTTCCTTTCTGATAGATCTCAATAAATCTTTGACTACTTTTTTTATCTTGAAAAATAATCTCTTTCCATAATATAGAATATACTACACCCATAATATATTTTCTTTCTATAGAAAATATATTCTTCTCCCATTATATTGAAAATATTTCTTTCTTGATCTTGGAAAATAATATCTTTCCATAATATAGATTGTACTGCATCCATAATATATTTTCTTTCCATAGAAAATATATTCTTCCTTGTCCTTGTAGTATCTTTTCCATATAGTATCTTCCTTCCACAAAATAATAGATCTTATCCATGATTTTAGCAACTTTCCTTTCGAGATGTTGAAAAACTTCTCATCCATAATTTCCGTAGATTCTTCTTCTGATATTGTAGTAAGACATTCAATATTTGAAATTTCACTTTCAAATATTATTCCTTCTATGGCCCTTGGAGATCAAATCTTTGAAAATAATCTTCCTTGATAAATTCTTCAAATGATATCTCTTTTCCCATATTTGTTTGGATCTTTACCAGCATTTTCTTTCTTGAATAAACCTATACATAAAATAAGATTACCACAAGTAAATATTCTTATATTAATAATTGTATTGGTTTGTTATCATCAAAATTAATACGTGAAACCTTGAAGGTAACAATATTAACCATAAAAATGACAACATTAATGAAAAATTAAATAGAAAGAACTTCTCCCCAATTTCTTTGAACATGATTCCTTGGGCAAGGAGAGCCAACACTATTATCCCACGCCGTGGGGTCTAGGGAGGATAGTGTGTACTCAGACCTTATTCCTACCTTGTGAGGATAGAAAGATTGTTTCCAATAGACCCTCGGCTCAGGAAAGGGGCACCTACGACATGTTCAGGCTTTGAGAGGAATAGTAGCAGTACTAGGCATAATTTGAAAGGAACAAAAGATAATGAAAACTACTAACTCGCGAGATTCAGGGCCATCAACATATCCAATGTCAACCAGAATCTGCAGAGCATACATCTGCGCTGCGTCATCCTTGCAAACAGGATAATTGCCCAGTATGTAATCATGCTGTAACTGTGAACACGTAACATTTATTATCACGAAGTTGAATCAACTTTGACGTCGAAGGTCTACCAATTAACCTAAACATTTAGTACAACTCAATCTAACTAGACGCAAATCGACATACTTGAACATAAGATAATTGCACGAACATTGGCTCTGTAACAGCTTCATCTGACTCCCTAAAAATCGTCTTTTTGAAAATCAGTTTACAGTGCAAAATATCCCCTTCACTTCTGTTATTTGATGCCTTAAAGTCCGCCAGTAGATCACCAATATGCTTATTGTCATCCAAGGCAATGTACTCCTCTAAACGAAGCACACAGGCTTAAAATGCCAAATATTTGTTAATAAGTGGATAGGAATTAGTACCATTTGCAGGATCTATGGATTTAGAACCAGTAACAACCTTACGGCACTCATACAGACTGAAGCTAGCATGAGTTGACAAATTGATTATCCTTGCAACCTCCTGAAAGAGCAAGTATATATATCACACGAAAGTTATAAAGGGAAAACATCACTATCGTATCGACTATTAAATATATCTGGTCTCCAAAGAAACTAAGAATGCTAAAACAGGAACTTCTTAAATGAAGACTAACAAATTAAAAAATTGATAAAAACCATGTCAAATGATCCCTTCTGATATTAGGGGCCTTAAGCCATCAAAACATAAGTCAAACTTGGTAATTCTTGAGTCTATGAAATAAAAAGAAATGAGAAAAGACGAAGTAATAGTCAGATACCACAAAAGTTAAGGTTCCAAAACAGAATATAAGAAGCTGTCGATTTAACAGATTAGAAGTCATTAGTTACTTCTTAGTTTTCTTTTCTGCTGATAGTAACAATAGTTTCGGTAGTTTCTTTTCATCTTTTTAATATTTTTTTTATTTGGTGGAAAAATTATTTATCT
Organism: Nicotiana sylvestris; assembly: GCF_000393655.2. NCBI lineage: Eukaryota > Viridiplantae > Streptophyta > Magnoliopsida > Solanales > Solanaceae > Nicotiana > Nicotiana sylvestris. The sequence goes on along the minus strand of NC_091062.1, from coordinate 97,939,460 downwards.
TGTAAAGAATTTCTTTATTTACGCCAACTATTTTTCTCATTTTGTAGAAAGATAATTTCTGTACACACTTACAAATAGGCGAAATACATAAACAGTCCCTTTAAGTTGTCCTCAACGATCAGCCAAACACTTTAACTGAGCTCTTTTTCATTTTAACACTTTAAGTGGCTATTAAGTAGGTCAAGTAAACACCTGAGTACAGCAGGCCATATGCGTGAGTTGCACTTTTTTTGGCCTAGTCAACGATGAAGGTTTTCTGGCGGGTTTGTTTGTTCTCTGCTTCTGGCATCTTGCTGGTCTTAGGCTAGTGGTGATAATAGTTTGAAAAAGTTGCAGAAAAAAGAAGAGGGAGCGGGGTCGCCAACTGGCCGGCCCGTGGGATTTCCAGCAGGGGCATCGGTATCTTTGTTTTATACTTGTTTTTCATTTATGGTCCGGCAATGTTTGCCAAATTTTTGTCGGAGAGTGACGGGGTCTGGCATTGGTTTGCTTTGGTTTTTCTTGTTTTTCATCTATGGTGAAAATTATTTTGAAGAAGGGGAAGTAAAGATGAAGGTAAGTGGGTCCACAAAAATAAAGGTTACTTTTTAAACCGAAAAGAAAAAGAAAAGAACACAATTCAAGTCCTCACGCCCTCAATTTGTAGTGAGACACAACTGATTTGCCATGTCAGCGCACGGTGTTTACTTGATATACTTTATAAGTACTGTCACACCCCTTTTCTACCCCTCAAAATAATAATAATATGTGTATGAGCCAAAGAGTTTTTCCAATTAAAGTGACAAAATTTGAATAGGGATTATTTTATTGTTCAGAGTCGCCACTTAGAATTGATTTTTTCGGTGTTCCAAGTCACCATTTATTTGGATCCCTAGTCAAAGGAAGGTTTGACTCTATTTTAATCGGTCCGCGAAAATAAAGTTCGGGTAAGGAATTCTGTTGACCAGGGAGAAGGTATAAGGCATTCCCCGAGTCCCGTGGTTCTAGCACGGTCGCTTTATTGACTTAAACTTGGCTTGAATTAATTTTGGACAAACTGTGATTTATATTATTTTCATGTTTTACCTATCCTCTTTTATCTCTTGATTATTAGAAAAAATTAAAGAACATTTTTGAATAATAAGATGTCATAACCACACTACGCAAGCGAATGCGTGATCAACGAAATTTATTATTTAGTCATAACGGTGCTACGCAAGCGAATCCGCAGTCATGACAGACGATTGTTAGCACGTTATTTACTTTTGAAAAATTGTTGCAATTACGTTGGAGGAAACATTAACCCTCTTTTTTTAGAAAATTTATTAAATGTCACTACCACGCTATGCAAGCGAATCCGTGATTATGACAAAATATTTACAAATTAATTAAAACTATTGAATATGACATGAAATTGATGAATTAACTTATTAAAAGTTAAGCGTCACGCTACACAAGTGAGTCCGTGAAGTTAAAGCACACCTACTATTTGCCTAACGTTTAAATTAATTAAAGGGAAACTAGTTAATTAAAATAGTAGAAAAATCTGATATTATTATTATTTTTTCGAGCTTTATAGTTGGGAAAAATTATGCAAATAAATGTTGGACCAACTTTATCTATTTTAAAAGAAATGAGCCAACTTCTTGTTAAAAAAAACATGGGCCAGCTTGTATGGAGCTTTTGGGCTGCTGGAATTTATTATTAAAATGGGCCAAGAAATGAATTTCAATTGGCCCAATGCTATATAGAAGAAAAGGGGTAATTTTGTTGTTCAAAGGTAAATAGGCCAACTTTTATCTTTGATTCAATAAGGCCCAAAGTTGATACAATCTTAGCTCTTTACTTAGTTTGAGTTCATGATCATTAACTACATAGTCACAATTGTATAAACGCCCACTTTACAAAAATAGCCATTTTTGCAAATCCGGCAAAATGGCCAGATTCACAAAGATATTATCACAGCATTCCTAGAAGCATATGTTGGTAGTGAAATTTCAGCAACTAAAATGAACTCATGCTATGTGTTATACACCTAAAGTCATTCATGGCATACTTAGCATTGTTACTCGGATATAATAGCTTGAAAACATGCTTAAAAAATCCATAAACGACTTACATATCACATTCAAAAACTTACAACTCAATATTCAAGTATTATGAAGGACTATATTCACATTATCACATGTTTGATACATAACAATAACATACAAGCTCTTTTGTTGTCAAACTATTCATCACATCAAACACATTTAAATGGTGCAGCATGTTCAAGTTGTTCCCATTGCTGAAAATACGTACATTACGAGTCTTAAAGGATTACCTGGTAGCAAAAGAATAAACAGTAGTTCAGCAACTAAAGCAGCATAAAACCAGCAGCAAATCCGTGTTAAAACAACCCAAAAACTTAGAGAGGGAACCCAGAAACGAACTCTAAAGAGGACTTATACTTTTCTAAAAGTTTGCACTCTAAGATTCACTCCCAAAACTCACCATTTCAGCTTACTTTTCATGTGTTCAACTGCTGATTTTTTTTTTGTTTTTGTGACAAAGCAATTATAAAAAATGCCCCCTGAAAGTGTGATGGAGTCCCCCCAAAGTGAGGAAAGGGCAGCCCTTAAATAGGCAAATTTGGACAGATTTTGGTTCACCAAATGTCTGTCCGACAAAAACTGACATTGTGTGCTAAACACTGTTCAAAATCTGTCCAAAGGTCAAAGGAAATCTACTATGTCAGAAACAAAGAGAAAAAAATATCATTTCAGCCACCCTAACTAGTAAAAGTAGGCTACTAGCACCCTATTTTGTGATAAAATAACATAAACTTCAAATTTTAACAACATCAATATCACCCTGTTGATTCAAACTAAACCAAGTATTAAAACATGTAATTAAATTTCACACATGTGTTATGAACCAATCGTAAGCAAACAAAAATTAACTATTAAAGCCAAACGAAATGCACGTTATCGCTGGAGCGATTTAATAAAACCAAGTAGACAAACATAATCAAAAATGGATTAAATGAAGAAACAAGATAGAAACTAACTTTAACTAAAAAAAAATCAAAAAATTAATAACGGGGCAGGATTACGATTTTACCATATACTCTCAAGCATTTCCTCACTATCTCACTTTAATCAACACAAAGCTATTTTACTACTTCAACAAGTGCAAAAACAGAAAATTTAACATTACAAAACTTCAAAAACTAATGCTAAAATAATTAATAATAAAAAATAAAATCTGAAAAATAAAAATAAAAATAAAAAATCAGCCATGAAAAAGAATAGGATTTTACCATTTTACAATTCAAGTGGCCGAAAAAATGGTGGTATGCCAAAAGAGGGTGTTCGGGGAGGTCGCCGGAATTTGGCCGGATTTTGGTCGCCGAATTTTCAGGGTGAAATTGGCATCAATATCTAGGTTTTGAGGAGCTCTATCCATTGATGTAGGTATTGTGGGGGTGGTAGTGGTTGGAGCTTCAATAATTTGGGCAAAAAAGTGACGGAAAAGTTTCCTAGATCTAAGATTCAAGGAGTTTGAGGGATTTTTGAAGGTTTTGGTTTGGAGATATGGAAAGAGGAAGTTGTGGAGATTACATGGTGTGAATTTGGAGGTGGTCCGCCGGCGGCGGCGATTTCCGGCCGGCGGCGGCGGGGCGGCGGCGGGGGAGAGAGAAGAGAGAGTGATGAGAGGGAAAGAAGAGAGAGGAAATAATGGGGAAATGGGGCAAATTTTTGGGAATTTTAGGCTTTAAATACCTAGGATGAAGATCAAACTAGGACCGTTGGATTAAATCAAGATGGGTGGATGAGATTGAATCTTGTCACTTAACTAAAACAACGTAGTTTCAAGACAAAACTACGTCATTTTAAGCTCTTCTTGGCAGCCCCCTTTTGGACCGGGTTTGGGCTTTTTGGGCTCAAATTTTGGCACAATTTTAATTAAATTACACTAGCCCAAACCCTACCTCATTTATCAAACCATTACTCAACTCTTATAATCTATACATACACAAATAAGGACAAACACACACATACATATATTATATATATAAGGCAAAAATTAGGCATTTACAGCTGCCCCTCTTTGCTCGAGAACATGAAGCGTTTTCGTGCAAAGACAAATAAATGCCATGGATAATGTTTTGCTCACATTCACTCTAGTGGAAGCATTTTGAAAAAGGTGGTGACCGAACCTTGCTTCTGAGGTTGCCTATATATCCTTGGTTATAAAGGAATCAGGTCAGTGTAGTTCTGGGAAAATTTGGTAGGTGGGACTACCAAACACTGGATTTAAGACTGTTGTTACTGTTGCTGTTACTCTTACCATTATTTCTTCTTTCATCAAAAGAAAAAGAGAAGACACTACATTTGTCTGCAAATTAAGAGTACAAAAATTCCTATCCACATGTCTTCTAGAGTTAAATCTTGATTCTTGACCTGTTCGCTTGTGTTGACCTTAGATTGGATCTTAATTCTTTTGAAGAAAAGATTATGACTCAATCTCGATGGCTTGCTTTCTGGATCAGAATTTGAGAAGATGAATCTTGAGAAGCTGGGTTGCTGACACATTATCAAAGCTAAACTCCGACTATTTTGTGATCGAAGGATTTCTTTCTTTTGATGAGAAACTGAAACTGTAAGCTTTAATCGTCACTTGTGATATATGGTAGAGCCTGCAAAGACATCAAAGACAAACAAAAACGAACAAAATTTTTCTGCCCTTGTCTGGCACTAGGAAAATTCTGTGAGTTATTAGAGAAATCTGTAAATTATCTAATTTATTGAAAAGGCAGATAGAAACAGTAGTATAAACTAGCTGAAAGAGATAAAATTTGGTAACGAAGGATAGTTTAACCACGGATCGGTACCTTGTGCAACTGAAAGGAAATGTAATCATAGGCTGGTACCCTCTCTTACTGGAAGGAAATAAAATCAGGTGTTAGCACCATGTATTATCGATAAAGTATTGAATCCCTCTTGGCGAAACGGTTCGATTTGAGTTAAACTGTATTTAAACAACATGAGCGAAGATTACTTCTACCCGGAACTACGAACTAGATCCCCCTAGGCGAAACGGTTCTACCTGGGTTAAGCTACGTAAAACACCCTGAGCGAAGAGTACTTCTACCCGGAAACTATGAGCTAGATCCCCCTAGGCGAAACGGTTCTACTTGGGTTAAGCTACGTAAAATACCCTGAGCGAAGAGTACTTCTACCCGGAAACTATGAGCTAGATCCCCCTAGGCAAAATGGTTCTACCTGGGTTAAGCTACGTAAAACACCCTGAGCGAATAGTACTTCTACCCGGAAACTATGAGCTGAATCCCCATAGGAGAAATGGTTCTACCTGGGTTAAGCTACATAAAACACCCTGAGTGAAGAGTACTTCTACCCGGAAACTATGAGCTAGATCCCCCTAGGCAAAACGGTTCTACCTGGGTTAAGCTACGTAAAACACCCTGAGCGAAGAGTACTTCTACCCGAAAACTATGAGCTGAATCCCCATAGAAGAAATAGTTCTACATGGGTTAAGCTACATAAAACACCCTGAGTGAAGAGTACTTCTACCCGGAAACTATGAGCTGGATCCCCCTAGGCGAAACGGTTCTACCTGAGTTAAGCTTCAGAAAACACCCTGAGTGAAGAGTACTTCTACCCGGAAACTATGAGCTGGATCCCCCTAGGCGAAACGGTTCTACCTGAGTTAAGCTTCAGAAAAAGGAGATGTGAACAATAGTGATGCATGCTGAAAAATAAAAGAAAAATGGAGATTTTAAGGATCTTACGTTTGGTGACATTCGTTCACTTAGGACCGACATTCTGCACTACTTTGTTCCTGCTTTAAACAAAGAAAAACTTGTGAGTTTTTAAAGTGGTGGATGGTTTGTGGCCTTGATGCCCTAAGTAGCTTGATTCACGACCACTGCTGTCGAAGAATCGATTCTGTCAGCATGGTACCGAGATGTTATGCCACTCTGTATCATTTTCTAGAGACCTTGGCTTCACAATATTGCCCCCAACTGTTTCATACCCAGATGTCCATGGTACCGCTACCCTTGTCTCTAAGGCAATGCATTTTTCTCTAAAATCAAACTCAGTTGTCTTACCCTAGTATCGGTTTGTGTCCGTAGTGCTCATCAACTTTTCTCATAAAGCAGGTCTTGCTTAGGCGACCTTTTCAGCTCTTTTTTTAGATACTTTGTTTGTCTTATCGAATGAGATCAGAGATGGATTCGTGCCTTCGTCAATGCCATATATGCCCCAAATTGAGCTCGACATTACGGGGAAGCTGTAGCCAGTTTTGCAGCCCTTTCTTTGCTTCTATTTTGATGCAGGATTAGACCGAAGGAGACTCAAAGAAAAATTATGGGTAAAAACAGAATAATAATTGGAAGCGAAAAAGAACTGTGCTTAAACAAAAGGTGTCCCTTTCGGGAAAAGGAATAGGGAGACTTATCTGGAGGTATGTGCTGACTTTAATGAATCATGACATGCATTTTGGACTGGATGCCTGAGCTGTCTGAGCTGTCTAATTCTCAAAATCCGCCGCAAATGTTCATCTTGAATTTGTCTTGGTTGTGCTCATGCCGGAGAATCAAAGACCCTTATTCGGCTAGTAGCACCCATTGCAGGTTTTCGCTAACTAACCTCTCTCATTTCTCTACTAACTGTCACCTTATGGTGCCCATCTGGGTTTTCACCAATAAGACTCTCTCATTTCTCTGCTCACTATCGTCTTATAGTGCCCGTACGGGTTTTCACTAATAAGACTCTCTCATTTCTTTTTTCTTTGACTAAGATACTGTATGAGGGAGGTTATCCAATGCCTTTGGCATGGGGACTTCAGTCATTCTTAAAAAACATCGATCAGAAATTCTTGAAAGATAAAAAGGCGAAATGAACCTTGAACTGAATTACAACTTTTAGAATCATTTTTACAGAAAAAACCGTGAAATAAAACAAACTTCTGCCCCAGTTTTGGAGTATTGGGAATATGGATTTTTTGTTCTGATGGGACCGAACCCAGAGTAAGGCTGCCTACGTATCCTTTCGGAATCAGGTTAGACGTAGTTCAATGACTCAGAGATTTGTTGTTTTTTTTTACAAGTACACAAGTTTCAAGAAGTGAGAAACAAGGAAGACAAATAAGGCTCAAAAGGATTAACAAAAAGGGTGACACCTATTTGGAATAGCGAGCAAATGATAGCCTTCCCCACTTCAATCTGAGAAAATCAATGCGTGAAAATTCTACAATGGGTATATATCAGACATAATATCTTTTGACTGCATCTGCGTTAATAGTCATGTCTGGTACCCGTCCTTCTTCATCTACCAAGTGCAAGGCCCCTTTTGGTAACACTTTCTTGATGATGTAGGGTCCTTGCCAGTTCGGGGCGAACTTTCCTTTAGCTTCTACCTGGTGCGAAAGGATGCGTTTCAAAATCAGCTGGCCTACCTCAAACTGCCTTGGGTGCACTTTCTTATTGTAAGAGCGTGCCATTCTTTGTTGGTATAACTGGCCGAAACACACTACTGCTAGCTGTTTTTCATCGATCAACATCAGTTGTTCTAATCGGGTCTTGACCCACTCAGTGTCTTCAATCTCTGATTCCACAATAATTCAGAGAGAGGGAATTTCAACTTCAACGGGTATTACAACTTCAGTTCCGTATACAAGTAGATACGGAGTTGCACCAACAGATGTGCGAATAGTCGTACGGTATCCCAAAAGAGCAAAAGGCAACTTTTCATGCCATTGCCTGGAACCTTGGATCATCTTCCTAAAAATCTTCTTGATGTTCTTGTTTGCCGCTTTAACTGCTCCATTGGCTTTTGGCCGGTAAGGGGTAGAATGGCGATGCATGATTTTAAATTATTCGCATACCTCGTTCATCAAATGACTATTTAGATTGGCTGCATTGTCAGTGATAATGGTCTTTGGGATACCAAAGTGACAAATGATGTTGGAGTAAACAAAGTCTACCACTGCTTTCTTGGTGACTGCTTTGAAAGTGACGGCTTCCACCCACTTGGTGAAGTAATCAATTGCAACCAAAATGAATTTATGCCCATTTGAAGCCTTTGGCTCGATCGGCCCAATAACATTCATTCCCCAAGCAACGAAAGGCCAATAGAGGACATGGGATGCAACTTCGAAGGAGGCAAGTGAATTAGGTCACCGTGAATCTGGCACTGGTGACATTTACGAACAAATCTGAAGCAGTGTCGCTCCATGGTAAGCTAGTAATACCCTGCCCATAGAATCTTCTTCGCCAAAACATATCCATTCATGTGAGGTCCACATACCCCTGAATGCACTTCACTCATGATCCGCTCTGCTTCTGTAGCATCTATGCATATCAACAAGTTTAAATCTGGGGTCCTCTTGTACAGAATTTCCCCATTCAGGAAGAAACCACTGGCGAGTCGCCTTATAGTTCTTTTTTGATCTCCTTTGGCATGCTCTGGATATTCTCTTGTTTTCAGGAATCGTTTTATGTCATGATACCATGGTTCACCATCTGGTTCTGTCTCGATTGTATTACAGTAACCGTGTTGATTCCGAACTTGGATTTCTAGTGGATCAATATGAGTGTTGCCTGGATAAGGGAGCATCGAGGCTAGAGTAGCCAATGCATCGGCTAGCTCGTTGTGAAACCGGGGAATGTGCCTGAACTCGATAGATTTGAATCTTTTGCTCAAGTCTCGCACACATTGTCTGTACGGAATAAGTTTGATGTCTTGAGTCTCCCATTCGCCTTGGGCTTGCTTGATAAGCAAGTTAGAATCTCCCATAACTAATAGTTCACGCACATCCAGATCGATGGCCATTTTCAAACCCATGATACAAGCTTCATATTCTGCCGTATTATTAGTACAGAAGAACTGAAGTCGGGTCGTCGCAGGGTAATGGTGTCCAATAGGTGAGAAGAGGATTGCCCCGATCCCAACTCCTTTGATATTGACAGCCCCATCAAAATACATTTTCCATACAGGGTGATTTTCTGGAACCACTTCCTCTATCGAGTTGACCTCTTCGTCCGGGAAGTGTGTGCTAAGTGGTATGTACTCATTATCAACTGGATTCTCTGCCAAATGATCTGCCAAAGCCTGTGCTTTCATCGCAATGCGAGTGACATAGACGATATCAAACTCTGTGAGCAGGATTTGCCATTTTGCGAGCCTACCAGTGGGCATTGGCTTTTGGAAGATGTACTTCAAGGGATCCATTCTGGATATGAGGTAAGTAGTGTAGGCCAAAAGATAATGTCTCAACTTTTAAGCGACCTAAGTCAAGGCACAACATGTCCTTTCTAAAAGGGTGTACTTAACCTCATAATCGGTCAACTTCTTGCTCAAATAATATATTGCCTGTTCCTTTCTGCATGTTGCATCATGTTGCCCCAGAACGCATCCAAAGGAATTATCCATCACTGATAGATATAAAAACAAAGGCCTACCAGGTTCAGGTGGGACCAGTACAGGGGGTTTTGACAGATAATCTTTGATCCTGTCAAAAACCTTTTGGCAATCGTTTGTCCATCTGACAGCAGAATCCTTTTTCAGCAACTTAAAGATGGGCTCGCACGTGGTTGTGTGCTGAGCAATGAACCTACTGATGTAGTTCAACCTCCCGAGCAAACTCATGACCTCTTTTTTGTTCTTCGGGGGTGGAAGATCTCGAATGGACTTTATCTTAGATGGATCCAATTCAATGCCTCTCCGGCTGACTATAAAACCGAGTAGTTTCCTAGATGGGACCCCAAATGCACACTTGGCTGGATTAAGCTTAAGGTCATACCTACGAAAACGTTTGAAGAACTTTTTTAAATCACACACGTGATCGGCTTGTGTCTTTGATTTTATGATGACATCGTCGACATATACTTCAATCTCTTTATGCATCATGTCGTAAAAATGGTGGTCATGGCCCTCATGTAAGTTGCCCCTACGTTCTTTAAACCGAATGGCATGACCCTGTAACAATAAGTACCCCATGGCGTGGTGAGAGCGGTCTTTTCTGCATCATCCTCATCCATTAGAATTTGGTGGTACCCAGCATAGTAATCCATAAATGATTGGATCTCATGCTTTGCGCAATTATCTACAAGAATGTGGATGTTTGGCAAAGGAAAATTATCCTTTGGACTTGCTTTGTTCAGGTCCCTATAGTCGACACAAACTCTGGTTTTTCCATCCTTCTTTAGCACGGGCACAACATTTGCCACCCAGGTGGTGTATCGGACAGCTCTGACCACATTGGCGCTTAGTTGCTTATTATTTCTTCTTTGATTTTGTCGCTCATGTCTGTTTTAAATTTTCGTTGCTTTTGTTGGACTGGTGGAAAACCAGGATATGTAGGAAGCTTTGAACCACCAGATCAACACTTAAACCTGGCATATCATCGTAAGACCAAGCAAACACATCTCTATATTCAAATAAAAGTTGAATCAAGATATCTCTGGTTTTTTGTTCAGTGTGAATGCTTATCTTCATTTCTCTAACTTCTTCAGGACTTCCGATATTAATCGTCTCAATTTCATTGAGGTTTGGCTTAGGCTTGTTTTCAAATTGTTCCAACTCTGTTTTTATTTCCTCAACAATCTCATCTTCCTCATATTCAACCTCTTGATGCGTTATTTCGATATTAGACAGCTTTTCAAGATCTGAGCATGAATTCCGCATGCATGTCATGTTATTAAAGCCGAAATTAACAAAACTGAAATGAAAATAAAATGACAGGAATTAGGAAAAGGAAAAGATAGGAAACTTAATAGGAAACTGAACTGCATTTTATTGAATTCGAAAGGATAGAAGGGTTAACATCAAAACAAAACAATCATCCTGAGATATTTGGATTACAACCCTGAAAGTAACCCAAAATACAAAAAGAAGCTGCAAAAGCAGACTACCAAGACTCCTTCCTTATGGGGAGAGGAGTTGCTTCCCAGTTGGTGAGCATGGTGTCTGGGTCAATTAGTTGCACATCGGCACGACTAGTGCCTTCACCAGCCTGGATCATATTCACTTCAGAAAACATCTCGCTGAGGCCATGGCAAATTTCATCAATGTTTGCATGCACCAAGGAATTTTGACCCTCTCGGAGTCGTGGCTTGACAAAAGTGTAGAAAATATGAGGGATAGGCTGTTGCAAGACCCATCCACTCTTTTTGCGGTGTTTGGATTTGTTTTTGTCTGCTTGTGTTGGCCTGAAGCCTAAGCCAAAAGTACCCTGGTTGCCTAACGGAGAAATAGGCTCTGAAATTCCTTGCAATGATGCCCCCAAACCTTTTCCTGGCTCATAACCTTGTCTCATCATAACCGTAGCCACCATTACAGATGTAGCGGAAAGACTAGGATGCAGAATGGGCTTTCCTTCCTCGACATGGTTCATAGCAACCACTTCAAAAGCCTGATAAACAATGGACTCAGACCCTTCCTTGGCCTCAATACAGGGGATTAATGGGTCTTTATAAATGGAAGACTCGTCTTCTCCGTGAACAATAATTTCTTGCCCGTCATGTTCGAATTTGAGCATCTGGTGCAAGGTGGATGGCACAGCTCGGGTTGTATAGATCCATGTCCTTCCAAGAAGAAAGTTATAAGAAGTGACCATGTCCACTACTTGGAAAACAATCTCAAAGTCCATCGGCCCAATCGTCATGGTGAGGTTGATTTCCCCCATGGTATCTCTCGCTGAGCCATCGAAAGCCCGGATGTGAACATTGCTGGGTCGGATTCCATCCGTATTGATCTTCATGCTTTGCAAAGTAGAGAGAGGGCATACATCTACACTTGAGCCTCCATCAACCATGACTCTCTTTACATAATGCCCCTAACATTTGACCATCAAGTTTAAAGCCCTATTGTGCCCGGCTCCTTCCTCGGGAAGTTCATCATCGGTAAATGAGATTCTGTTTACCTCAAAAAATCTATTGGCCATCTTCTCTAACTGATTCACTATGGTCTCCTCTGAGATATGTGCCTCATTCAGGACCTTGATTAGTACACGGGCATGCTCTTTGGAATGTATGAGTAGAGATAGTAGAGAGATTTGGGCAGGAGTCTTTCTTAGCTGGTCAATGATTGAGTAATCCTAAGCTTTCATTTTCTTCAAAAACTCTTCTGCCTCTACTTCAGTGACTGGCTTCTTTATTGGCAATTGGCCTCCTCTGATTTGCTTGGCCTTCATCAACTCTTCTGGATAATAACACCTCCCCGATCGAGTCAAACCTCCAGTTTCCCCCACTTCCTCTATGATTTCCTTGCCTTTGTAGGTCATCACAGTTTTGTTGTAGTTCCAAGGAACAACTTTTGTGTTTGTCACATGGGGTTGCACGATAGGTTTGATTATGATCGGCTCTGTTATGCCATTCGTACCGCCTTGATTCTGTCTTGTGACGGGGTGGCCTCCAAGGACATACAACCTTGGGCTTGGAACATTAGAGCGAACCTCTAACCTCGAGACCTTGGGCACAAATAAAGTTACCTTTTCTGAGTTCAGGGCGTCTTTCACAATCAATGGCACATCTCGGCTTGGTCTTACTTCTAGACTTGTTCCTTCTTGAATTGCTCCCACTGTCATTTCTGTTTGGTCGACGGGCTTGTATTCCTGATCTCGGTCAATCATTCCCACGAAATGAACATCGTTGTGTTCCGACAACGGGTTGTTTGTCACATTAGGAGGGTCCTCGCCATTTGTTACTACAATTAATTTTTCAGAAATGAGTCTTTATATGGCTCCTTTCAGAGTCCAATAGTCATCGGTGCTATGCCCCAGGGCACATGAATGATATTCACATCTAGCATTTGCTTGAAATCTATGTGAATTCGGATGCATGTGGTGGAGAGCGATGGGTCCAATCACGCCCATTTGCTTCAGCTTCTAGAATAGACTAGAGTATGATTCAGCCAATGGAGTGAAATTTTCTGCCGGCCTCTGCTCTCGACCATAATCCTGCCTGGGACAAGCATTGTAAGGTGCCCGAAAATTTTGTTATTGAGTTCGGGACCCCTTGGAGCTGGTGCCCGTACCTGCTGATTGGGAGGTCGAGCATATGATTGAGCATTGAACACTGTATATTGTGGTGGGCCCACAGAGTATTGAGGAATTGGCAGGGGATAGTAAAGTTAAGGGTAGCTGGATCGCCCCTGCTGAACTTGCACATAAGGGTGTGATGCCCCTCTTTGAACTTCCCTAGATCCCGAGGTCATCATAGAACCTTCATCTCTCTTTTTCCTATTTGCAAAACTTCCCGACCCATTTTGGATCGCTTGGGTGGTGGCTTTGAGAGTAGCCTGACTTACAATTCTGTCAGTCTTTAGGCCATTTTCGACCATTTCCCCTATCTTGATTGCTTTATCAAAAGGCCTACCCATTGCAGACATTATGTTTTGGAAATAATCAGGCTCTTGAGCCTCCAAAAAGACAGTGATCAACTCATGATTATCCATGGGTGGATTAACTCGGGCCGCTTGCTCCCTCCACTTGATGGTGTACTCCCTAAAGCTTTCCGTCGGCTTTTTCTTCATATTGGATAGGGAATTGCGATCTGGTGCAACATCAGTGTTGTATTGGAATTGCTTGACGAAGGCCTGGGCCATGTCATCCCAAACATGCCAGTGAGAGATGTCTTGGTCAATGAACCATTCGGAAGCTACCCCCACAAGGCTTTCCCAAAAGTAAGCCATTAGCAGCTCTTCCTTTCCTCCTGCACCCCTCAGCTGGTTGCAGTACCTTTTCAAGTGGGCGATAGGGTCGTCGTGTCCATCATATTTCTCAAATTTTGGGGTTTTGAACCCTCGTGGCAAATGGATATGAGGGAACATGCATAGATCACTGAATGAAACACTTTTGTGACCACCTAGTCCCTGTATGTTCTTTATATTCTGTTCAAGACTTTTCATTTTCCTGGCCATCTCATCTGGCTCAATCGTCGTGGCTGGCATTTCATTTTCCACTGGTGATTCGTATCGAGGAGTCTGATTGTATGGAGCCGAGACCCCAAAAGCCATATTCGGAGAATAGTATTGTCCATCATAAGCATGAGATGGTGGCTAATTATTTGGCCTCGTCATAGGAGGTGGTGGCGGGATTGTATATACCGGTGCGCCAGACACGACGAGAGGGGTGTTCCTGATCGGTGCGACTGGAGGTCGCATATTAGAGGTACTGGGGGCAGCATGGAGGCTGTAGTTCGGCACATACCCTGGTGGTAGAATGGGGTCGCTCGTTGCATGGAGCGGTGGTTGAGTAACCTGGGGTATGGTGTAAGTTCCCTCTGAGGGACCCTGGGGTGGAGGTCGACCGGAAACCCAAGCTTGATATACATCTGACAGTTGTTGTCTCAATTTTCTTATCTCCTCAGACTCTTGCTCAACTGACTGACCCTGCGGATTGTCACTGACCAACTCGATTTCATCACTGTTATCCATTACTACTGGTCCCTTAGATCTTGTGAAGTAATGATGTGCTGCCGGATTTACCACAAACCAATCACCTTAAACTTACTGGTTTAAGAGACAACAAACATGTTAGGGTTAGGCATTTTATAGATATGAATTACACGTAATATGTCATGCTCCTAACATCGCCACCATTTCTAAAATGCTTTTGGAAGGCTTCAATGTTTCATGCCGGCCTATCAGCTTGTTGCTTATTGACACTGTTATTTCCTTTTTCTTCTTTTTTTCACTCGCCTTATTTAATCCCTTACTTTAGAGCCATTTTAAAATGAATACTTGATCGAGCCTTTTGTGGGTTGCCTACGTGTCATGTCGCCGCATGAATCAGATCATTACGTAGTTCAGATATGCAAGACACTTGATGTTTTTTTTATACAAAACAAACATCAAAAACTTTTTCATTGATTTTCGATATAATATTTTGATACAAGACTCAAAAATCAAGAGTTACATAAAGATAAACGAGACCAAACCTGACTCAAATAGTCTTTTTAGAATAAAAGTCAAAACAACACCAAAAGACTCTTATAGACTTAGAAACAACAAAAGCATAATGAAAAGGACTGATAACTAAAAGAAGACTTTGATCTCTGTAGTAGAATCCACCAGCATTACTGTAATCAAGGCTCTTGTTCTTGCAGCTGACCCCCAACATTGTGGTATATCCTCTTCAAGTCTGCAGATATATGACGAGCAACGTTTAATGATACTTCTGCAAACCACTCGGGAGTCATGCCCTGGCAACTCCTGCATGCTCTTGAGGTATATGTGTCTACCTCGAGGATCTTTCCCTTAATGTATTCCTGAGCCACGTGCAGCTCTTGATTCTACCGACCACGGGTCTCAGCTAGATCCAGCGCATTACGCTCACGGTCCAAGGCCATATCTTTTTAGCGCCGAACTTCTAACGACTCCGCTTCTAATTGATTGATCACCTTTTGGTAGTGGTGTCTTTCTATTTCAAACTCCGCGATCTGGCTCTCTTTGCTTGACTCAACTCCCCCTATCTGATCCCTCAGACCTTGGATTAATAGAGCGAAACCTCTACGTTCATGATCACGGACTACCCTGAACTGGGTTTCTTTCTCTTCTTGCTACTGAGCGGTTGTGATTATGTTCTTCTTTCGAATTTGGGCTTTGAGTTCTTGCTTCTCTCGTGCCCACTAAGCCTTTTCCCGCTCAAAATCAGCTTGTTGTACGTCAATGGCTATCTCCAGAATGCCCTTATCTTCTTGTAAAGTATCAATACGAGATTGGAACTCTTGCGCCACTTCCCTTCTGATTTCTCTAACTTTGACCTCGATCTCTCTCTCCCAATCAACTACGTGTCATATGGATCTCACTGTCCTTTGCTCGGGGATAGCCTGGTTGTGAAACCACTCAAGGTATGCGAGGCTTACCTCCCCACATTCACGATCAGCTACCATCTCGTCTAAATCGGAAAATCGACTACCAAACCAAATCTTATGTGCATATGACTCCCTTGGAGGTTCCTCTCCCTTGAATTCCCACATGAACGGGCGCATGTCCTCAATCGGGGGCCTCTTTTTCTCTCTCCCTAACTGGCGCATGACGCGTAAAGGCGCGTAGGGTTGGAAACCCCTAAAACCCATGAGTATGAAGAATGGGCGATACGTCGACATATGCATGACCCTAGCAGAAGGGAACCAGTAATAGTTCCAAGTGATTCTATCAGCACTCAATGAATCAAGTAATGTCCGCCAAGCCCTCGCCCCTTCTGGAAGATTACAACTCGCAGCTCTGTCTGGGTGACATCCAATGTAATTCAGCCAATCATCATTGAAATTTACTACTATTGGATGATGAGAAAGGTGCTCTATGAACCACATCTGCAGCAGAATGTTGCATCCCTCAAAGTAATCCTCACCTTCTTGACAACGGGTCAAAGCCTGAAAAATATCTCCCAAAATCATGGGAAGAATGGTATGATCCTCACTACTTTGCAAATATGAGACTACCGCAACCAATCGAATTCTGATGCGCCCACCATGCTCCGGAAAGACCATGATCCTTAGAAATGATATCATGAACGCGAAGATTCTCAACTCCCTCCAAGCGTCGTAACTCAACTGGTTGACGAATTCTGTGCCTGAGAAGTTCTCAAACCCTTTCTCGTCCCCAAATCTGTCATAAAAATATTTCGACGGAACCCAACCTTCGTTTAAGCAAACCATTGGAATTCGACGAAGGCATAACTTCTTTAAAAAGTTGTTCACACCAACTTTTCTCGGAGCAGCAGGCCTTTTCCCATGAAGGTCTCTCCCCAATCCGGTGAACCCACCTAATTCTTCCAATGTGGGTGTCATTTCACAATCTTTGAACCTGAAGACATTGTTCGCGGGGTCCCAAAAACCTACTAGAGCCTCGATTAAATCTCTGTTAGGCTTAATTCCCATGAGGTTGGTGAGGAACTTGAGGTGCTTAAATACTCGATTCTGTTCCCATGTAGCAAAACTAGCCCACCAGTTACAGAGACTTCTCGGGGTCTTATCTCTGATCAAAAACATAGGAGGTGTCTCGTCCCTTACCCTTTTCTAACTGCTTCTTTGTGGAGAACTCATGGTAATCCTAAGAATAAGATAAAAAAAGGGTTAGGACTTACCTAAACTATATGCAAATTATGATCATTCATTATTTTATTTTATTTTTTGGTCAATTTAGGACTCGATCTATTTTTTTTAATTACAATATATATTTTGAAATTACCGGACACAAAAGTTGAGATGATAAAAGCGAAAAAAAATGGCTATTATTACAAAAATGACCCTTTAATACTTCCATAGAAGGCATAAAGGATGTCTCGGCAAAAACAGCCAAACACAGGAACAAAACAATAAAAATAGACAAAATAATAAATAAATAAAAAACTATTTTTACGAAAATGATCCTTTGCAATATGAGTATAACCAGATAAAAATAGCTACTTTTTGCAAAAATAATCTTTCCGGAAAGGTTTAAAGTTGCTTCGACAAAAATGGCCAGACATAAGGGCAAAATGGTAAAAGGTGAATAAATATGGATAAAATAAATATTTTTACAAAAATGGCCCTTCAGCACTTCCCAGGAAGATTTTAAGGCTGTCTTGGAAAAACAGCTGGAACATGAGGGCCAGACAGTACAAGGTGACCAAAATAGGCCTTTTTTTTGAAAATTTTATGCTCCCTTTTTTTTTTGAAACATGTGGGCTGAACCCGATGGAGGTTGCCTACGTAGCTCACATCCGGTGAGAATCAAACCCGCGTAGTTCAATAAAATAAGGTACTCTCCCCTTTTGTTTTTTTTAATGAAAAATAATCTTTACAACTCACACCGGACTACTACAATATATATATATATATATATATATATATATATATATATATATATATATATATTTTAAAAAAAGGTTTATTTGCACTAAACTAGGAGAATTATTCTTTTTTTTCATTTTTAATAATTACACTAATTTTTTTTTAAAACTGATCGACAATGCAAGTAAGCCTTCCAAATGATGTATCAAGTAGCACATACGTGAACATGATGGTCTCAAAGAGGATACTTGTCTTATACGGACCCAGCCCCTGTGTCGAGTTTCGCTAAGTTAAATGCATGTGATGCAAATAAAGCGAACCTACTAGGGATATCCGGCATGAGGCTTGTTCTTCTAGGTTTAGATCCTATTGGAGAAGGTATCTAGACTGGCTTACTCGAGCGGACAACTCGAGCCGAGGAGGGTCAGTGTACCGGTAGCATTGCTTTCCGGCTTAACTGGTGGTGCTCCCCGCCTAAAACAGGTGTGACTAAAATCCTTCAACGGGTGACGAACACCTCGACTATCTCAAAGAAAGCAGGTTATGTCAAGCAAATGCCCAATTTTTAATTTCAAAAAGACTCAGAGGGGGTGCGTGAGAAAACAGTTTATATGTACAGTTCAACAATATCAAAATGATAAAAAGCGAACAGGTAGCACATTAGGCACAAATAAATCACAATATTTACAAACTTAATAAAGCCAAACAAAAAGTCAACATGTACAAGCTCGAATTCTTATGTAAGTCCCCAGCAGAGTCACCAGAGCTGTTACACCCCTTTTCTACCCCTCATAATAATAATAATAATATGTGTATGGGCCAAAGAGTTTTTCCAATTAAAGTGACAAAATTTTAATAGGGATTATTTTATTGTTCAGAGTCGCCACTTAGAATTGATTTTTTCGGTGTTCCAAGTCACCATTTATTTGGATCCCTAGTCAAAGGAAGGTTTGACTCTATTTTAATCGGTCCGCGAAAACAAAGTTCGGGTAAGGAATTCTGTTGACCGGGGAGAAGGTATAAGGCATTCCCCGAGTTCCGTGGTTCTAGCACGGTCGCTTTATTGACTTAAACTTGGCTTGAATTAATTTTGGACAAACTGTGATTTATATTATTTTCATGTTTTACCTATCCTCTTTTATCTCTTGATTATTAGAAAAAATTAAAGAATATTTTTGAATAATAAGATGTCATAACCACACTACGCAAGCGAATGCGTGATCGACGAAATTTATTATTTAGTCATAACGGCGCTACGCAAGCGAATCCAAAATCATGACAGACGATTGTTAGCACGTTATTTACTTTTGAAAAATTGCTGCAATTGCGTTGGAGGAAACATTAACCCTTTTTTTCAGAAAATTTATTAAATGTCACTACCACGCTACGCAAGCGAATCCGTGATTATGACAAAAGATTTATAAATTAATTAAAACTATTGAATATGACATGAAATTGATGAATTAACTTATTAAAAGTTAAGCGTCACGCTACACAAGTGAGTCCGTGAAGTTAAAGCGCACCTACTATTTGCCTAACGTTTAAATTAATTAAAGGGAAACTAGTTAATTAAAATAGTAGAAAAATCTGATATTATTATTATTTTTTCGAGCTTTATAGTTGGGAAAAATTATGCAAATAAATGTTGGACCAATTTTACCTATTTTTAAAGAAATGAGCCAACTTCTTGTTAAAAAATATATGGGCCAGCTTGTATGGAGCTTTTGGGCTGCTGGAATTTATTATTAAAATAGGCCAAGAAATGAATTTCAATTGGTCCAATGCTATATAGAAGAAAAGGGGTAATTTTGTTGTTCAAAGGTAAATGGGCCAACTTTTATCTTTGATTCAATAAGGCCCAATGTTGATACAATCTTAGCTCTTTACTTAGTTTGAGTTCATGACCATTAACTATATAGTCACAATTGTATAAACGCCCACTTTACAAAAATAGCCATTTTTGCAAATCCGGCAAAATGGCCAGATTCACAAAGATATTATCACAACATTCCTAGAAGCATATGTTGGCAGTGAAATTTCAGCAACTAAAACGAACTCATGTTATGTGTTATACACCTAAAGTCATTCATGGCATACTTAGCATTGTTACTCGGATATAATAGCTTGAAAACATGCTTAAAAAATCCATAAACGACTTACATATCACATTCAAAAACTTACAACTCAATATTCAAGTATTATGAAGGACTATATTCACATTATCACATGTTTGATACATAACAATAACATACAAGCTCTTTTGTTGTCAAACTATTCATCACATCAAACACATTTAAATGGTGCAACATGTTCAAGTTGTTCCCATTGCTGAAAATACGTACATTACGAGTCTTAAAGGATTACCTGGTAGCAAAAGAATAAACAGTAGTTCAGCAACTAAAGCAACATAAAAACAGCAGCAAATCCAGCAGCAAATCCGTGTTAAAACAACCCGAAAACTTAGAGAGGGAACCCAGAAACGAACTCTAAAGAGGACTTATACTTTTCTAAAAGTTTGCACTCTAAGATTAACTCCCAAAGCTCACCATTTCAGCTTACTTTTCATGGGTTCAACTGCTGATTTTTTTTTTTTGTGACAAAGCAATTATAAAAAATGCCCCTGGAAGTGTGATGGAGTCCCCCCAAAGTGAGGAAAGGGCAGCCCTTAAATAGCCAAAGTTGGACAGATTTTGGTTCACCAAATGTCTGTCCGACAAAAACTGACATTGTGTGCTAAACACTATTCAAAATTTGTCCAAAGGTCAAAGGAAATCTACTATGTTAGAAACAAAGAGAAAAAAATATCATTTCAGCCACCCTAACTAGTAAAAGTAGGCTACTAGCACCCTATTTTGTGATAAAATAACATAAACTTCAGATTTTAACAACATCAATATCACCCTGTTGATTCAAACTAAACCAAGTATTAAAACATGTAATTAAACTTCACACATGTGTTATGAACCAATAGTAAGCAAACAAAAATTAACTATTAAAGCCAAACGAAACGCACGCTATCGCTGGAGCGATTTAATAAAACCAACAAGACAAACATAATCAAAAATGAATTAAATGAAGAAACAAGATAGAAACTAACTTTAACTAAAAAAATCAAATAATTAATAGCGGGGCAGGATTACGATTTTACCATATACTCTCAAGCATTTCCTCACTACCTCACTTTAATCAACACAAAGCTATTTTATTACTTCAACAAGTGCAAAAATAGAAAAATTAACATTCCAAAACTTCAAAAACTAATGCTAAAATAATTAATAATAAAAAATAAAATCTGAAAAATAAAAATAAAAATAAAAAATCAGCCATGAAAAAGAATAGGATTTTACCATTTTACAATTCAAGTGGCCGAAAAAATGGTGGTATCCCAAAAGAGGGTGTTCGGGGAGGTCGCCGGAATTTGGCCAGATTTTGGTCGCCGGATTTTCAGGGTGAAATTAACATTAATAGCTAGGTCTTGAGGAGCTCTATCCATTGATGTAGGTATTGTGGGCGTGGTAGTGGTTGGAGCTTCAATAATTTGGGCAAAAAAGTGATGGAAAAGTTTCCTAGATCTAAGATGCAAGGGGTTTGAGGGATTTTTGAAGGATTTGGTTTGGAGATATGGAAAGAGAAAGTTGTGGAGATTACATTGTGTGAATTTGGAGGTGTTTGGAGGTGGTCCGCCGGCGGCGGCGATTTCCGGCCGGCGGCGGTGGGGCAGCGGCTTGGGGGGAGAGAGAAGAGTGAGAGATGAGAGGGAAAGAAGAGAGAGGAAATAATGGGGAAATGGGGCAAATTTTTAGGGATTTTAGGCTTTAAATACCGAGGATGAAGATCAAACTAGGACCGTTAGATTAAATCAAGATGGGTGGATGAGATTGAATCTTGTCACTTAGCCAAAACGACGTAGTTTCAAGACAAAACTACGTCGTTTTAAGCTCTTCTTGGCAGCCCCCTTTTGGACCGAGTTTGGGCTCTTTGGGCTCAAATTTTGGCACAATTTTGGCACAATTTTAATTAAATTACACTAGCCCAAACCCTACCCCATTTATCAAACCATTACTCAACTCTTAAAACCTATACATACACAAATAAGGACAAACACACACACACACATACATATTATATATATATATATATATATATATGGCAAAAATTAGGCATTTACAAGTACTTGAAGTATTTAACTGGAAATAGGTTTCGTTGAGGTGTTTAGTTGATCGTTGGGAACTATGTATTTCTCCTTATGAATACTTATCCCACCAGCCAAAAAATAAATTCGTTCTCATAACTTCTTCTGTTGACTCTTTATCTTTTCACTCTCTTCAAGAGTCTGTTTTTCATTTATTCTGAATTCCAAGTACTGCCACAGATTACATATCCAACTTTGTTTGTTCCATTCATATGTAGGAATATTAATATCAATATTCGTGATATGCATGGTGGAATGTTAAAACTTTTGGTTTCAATATCTGGGAATTGATTAGGAATATAAATTTCCCCTACTTTGGCCCTAGAAAAGGTATATAATGCCGACGTTAAAAGTGATGCTTGCGATGTGTGAAATTTTAGTAGAGCGAAGAGCAAGAGAAAGTTATATGGAGTAGTAAATTTCTTCATGGCGGGGTTGCTGGGAGTAAATATTAGAAATTCCTACAGCTAAGCCAATAAGTCATCTCATCAAAAATTCCAACACGTTTTAGCCACCAATATAATTCACATTTGCTTGGCTGTTTTTTCTAATTCATTGGATACTTGCTACCTTCCAGCAATGTAGGCGTTAGGTAATTGTGTCCCCCAAGCTTTAAACAGATGGAAATCTTGTGCCAAACTATACCTTGTGGAGTTACATGAACATAGATTGTAGAAGCAATCCAAGTTATTATATACGATCAAAATCAAAAAGTTCGATTTCGAAGCATTAAATTGAGCTATAATTTCGAGTCCGGGTGACTCGAGGTAGAGGTCATACCTGGTTGGGGAACACGTACCTCGAGGAAGCAGATCGAAGACCAGGCTCGACCTATATCGAGGGCAGTGCATTCTCGGGGGCAATAAAGAAACAGCGAGAATTTCTCAAGGACACGTGGATCAAAGCATAAATTAAATGATAAGAGTTGTACAAAAGGGTACAGGCCCGTACTAGGTTGTTATACATATGTACCAATAGAATTCTTTACCTCAATTAGGAATGTACTATATTGGGGTTTTCTCCTCCTATATAAAGGGGACCCCAATCATTTAGATCACACATTATTCAATGCAATAGAATATCCTACTCTGTTGTCTCTTGTTTAACGTGCTCAACAAGTGTTCTTCAGCTTTATTGCTTTTTACTTTATTGTTCATACTTCATTGATCTTAGCTGACCTCAAGACACCCAAGAAGGTCAAGCTCGAGGTCCTCACTGATATAGCAACACTTGTTTGGTTCATTAATTTTTCTTATTTAAACTTAATATTACTTGTATATTCATTAGTATTAGAATAAATCACATATATCTTTAAAATCACAAAATACATCTAATTATTACCCTCTTTTTCGAGGTAAACAGTTATAAAAAACTAGTCTAGTCCTACAACCAGATTTCTTGATTACCTGATTCTGTTCGCTCACAAAGTTAATGATATCTTTCCTTCTCAATATTGTGGTGCAAGTGACGTTTCAAATTCTCAAGGACTTTATAAAAAAAAAACATCAAATGATAATCATAAAGTCGATTCAACCTTCTAGCAACTGCAGTCGTTACAGAGTACTTGAATTGTTTCGAGCCATGAACTGTGAAAATTACCTAAGTTAAAGTATCACTGATTACTTACATAAGTAGTTTATTTGCATCCAATTTACTATTGAAGGAGAAAAGTAAATTTTAAATTAATTAGATAAGTCGTAATTGGCATCAACCATTATTGATGAATAAAAAGAACTGAGAATGTAATTCTTGTTGGAAGTGAGAATTTTGAACTAAAAAAAGTTCTCCATATCTCCTATCTCGCTAGAGTTTTCCCGTCTGATTTCCAGTAACCGCACCTTACCCTGTTTCCATGTGTATGCCGCGCTTCAATACTGAAAGAGGTAATGCATAACATTGCACTCGCGAATTAGCAGGTAGAGAGCCAAGTGGGTTTTTGTTTCTGTTTTCCAGCTGTAATTATCCTATTTTCATTGACATGCTAACCTTCTCCATTCGTTCCAATTTTATCAGATGTCTTGAAGGGACGGCATAACATAATGGTTGTGTACACGGCATACACACATCACTAGATACGGACATTTGATAGGGGAGAAAACATACTTGTTGCATAGTTGCATAACGTTAAAAGTGTATCTCAACGTACCATTCCCGAATGCACTAATGATAAATTTTCTTTTAACATGTAGTTAAGAGTAAGGTTTGCAGTGAAAATATCACTGACGCAAATTGTGAAGATATTTTTACAGAGCAAAAAACCCACTGCATGATATTGGCATGTGTACCTACCAGTAAATGGCATAAGCTCACGAGTGCAACCATGGAATGGAAAAAGGAAAGATTTGGTAAATGCCACCCACTCAAAGCCGGTTATATATCAAATTGCCCGTGATTCACTGGATCAAACTACAATCGAAACAGAAACCAACTTCTAATGGCATTTCGAAGAAACAAGTTAAATCAGGGGTATGTTCATTCGAATCATCACAAACAATAGGCAACCCAATTTCTTTCTCTAGATATTCAATTGCAAGAAGCTGAAAATAAGTGAACAAGGAAACAATACCAAGATGAACAGAATAGAGCTCTATTAAATTCACAGCTGAAACTAAACACACCAGAAATCAACTTAGAGTGCATTTGAAACCAGAAGGGAGAAATTACTTCTACTTCTACAAGAGGTAATGGAAGGTGAATCCAGCATAGAGGTACACCCACTGCCTCAAACTACAATAAGATATATTACTACTCAAACTAGTTGAAGTTTACTAATATAAATCCTTCAAGTTCATTCTGCTACAGCTGCACTCCTTTCATTAGCTACTCAATAATCTGTCCTTGGATTTTCTAAAATTAGGGATCCTCTAAATATCCCATGTATCCTCTATCGTCCAATCTATAACCAAGTTCAAAACACTCCTGATAAATACCGGGCCTAATGTAAGTGTGCCAATAACAATTAACCTTAACCCAAGTGAGTTCCTTTTGCCAACAAGGATTCTTGATTTCTGTTCCATGCTTAGTCTCTATGGACTGAAAGAAATTGTTCCATGTAACTTTAAGACTACATACATTTAACATACATGCATTTGTGCATCAAAACTTATAGAGATGACTGTATATGGCACTCCTATATTATCATGTGTATCCGGTATCCAGATTCCTGTGCTTTCTTCAGTCACATGCTAATCAATAGAAAAGCCATACTTCCCCAGAATATACGCAGAGACAAATTTTACAGAGCTGAATATACAAATGCATAACTAAATGAATCTTAATCATCCCATTTGAGTAAAAAACATTATCCCATTCCAACGGTTTCAGTACTGAAACCTGAAATAACAACTGGCCAGAAAATCAAAACTACAATATACGGAAGAACATATCCCAAAGTATAAAATACGCTCGTCCAAAGCACAAGAAGAGGCTCCTTAAACCTCAATTACTGTAAACATTTAAAACGAAATTAAGAGTTTTCTAGACTTACAAACCATCTCACTCAGAACGATTAGCATACCTCTCCACCTTATCATCAAGATTAATTCCAACCATAGCCTCACCAAGCCCACAGCTAATTTCAGCCAGCAGTCCTGGGTCACTGTAATGAGTCACGGCTTGCACGATAGCGCGTCCCCTTTTGGCAGGGTCACCACTCTTGAAAATTCCAGAACCCACGAACACTCCGTCACATCCCAACTGCATCATAAGCGCTGCGTCTGCTGGTGTTGCCACCCCACCTGCTGCAAAGTGAACCACAGGGAGCCTTCCGAGCTGTTTTGTTTGCATCACCAGGTCGTACGGTGCCTGAAGCTTCTTAGCAAAAGTGAAAACCTCATCATCATCCATGTTTCGCAGCACCCTGATATCACCCATCACGGAACGCACGTGACGGACGGCCTCGATGATGTTGCCGGTACCGGCTTCCCCCTTGGTGCGTATCATGGCGGCTCCCTCCCTGATACGGCGGAGGGCTTCGCCGAGGTTACGGCAGCCACAGACAAAAGGAATGCGGAAATTGTGCTTGTTGATGTGGTTCTCATCGTCGGCGAGAGTGAGGACTTCCGATTCGTCCACGTAATCGATTCCGATAGCCTCGAGGATTTGGGCCTCGACGAAGTGACCGATACGGGCCTTGGCCATAACGGGGATGGTTACTGCCTGTTTGATTTCTTTGATAAGCTGGGGATCCGACATGCGGGCTACGCCGCCCTGAGCGCGTATATCAGCGGGGACGCGCTCAAGGGCCATGACGGCACACGCGCCTGCCTCCTCGGCTATACGGGCCTGCTCGGCATTGACGACGTCCATGATAACGCCGCCGCGAAGCATCTGAGCGAGACCCACTTTCACTGAGAAAGGGGATTGCTTTGTAGTCTCGGTGAGTGCACCATTTCCGTAAAGTGTTACCACACCGCTTCCGGCCATAATTGAATTGTGTGTGTGTGAAAGAGAGGAACAGAGCAGAAGAGAAAGGAGGAGGAGATAGGAAATGAAAAGGTGGTGGAGGAGAATAGGAGTAAAGTGGCTAGGGATTCTGTGTCTGAGGATTTCTACCTTGTTTATAGGAGTAGTGACTGCTCTATTAATTTAATTATTAATCGGCTTTAATTCTGAAAAAATCTTCATGTTCTGTACACCAAACAAAATCAACATACTTCCTTATCAGTCCCCGTTTTCGTTTTTTTGTTTGTGATAAACATTTTTATATATGGGGGTGGGCCAGTGGGAGCTCTTTTACACGGTAAGGGTCAATTTGGTTGGAATACGATTTATATCAATATAAGTTGTATCGGTATAAGTTATATTAGGATAAGTTATGTTAGAATTAGTTATACTGAGATTATTATTTATTCATTATTTGGTATGTTGTATTAAGAATGATAATTGCATAATTTCTAAGAAGAAGGTATAAGTTATATCGGTGCTAATTACCCCACCTTCTATAAGGTATAAGTTATCCCAGTGTTAAAATTAACACCGGGATAACTTATACCTGACCAAACAGACTATTAAGGTGGTATTAAAATTTTATATTACCCTTATACCTTCTTATACCTCATACCAAACGACCCCTAAGTTTTTCTTTTACTTCTCATTTTGTTTGATGTTTGATATTCACGTTGTGCGTAGACTAAGAGCCCATTTGGATTAGCTGATTTGAAGTAGTGCTGAAACTAATTTAATACATAAGCAATTACGTGTTTGGGTACAAATACGGAACTTGATAATAAGTTGTTACAATATTTGATAAAAAAGTGCTAATAAGCTCTTTTTATGTTAAAATGACTTAAATAATCTTAGAACTGTTTACACTTATAAGGGCATAATTTCTTTAAAATTATAGATTCCAGATCGACTCAAATAAAAATATTCTATTTGTCATTTTATTTTAAATTCAACTGTGCTTAGATAAAATAATTTTTATGATAAATATAATTTATTTTATGATAAGCATATAATCATAAGTTATAATAATAATAATAATAATAATAATAAATAATAATAATAATAATAATAATAATAAATAAACAAAAGTTTCTCAGTAAAAAACAAAACCTAAATATGACAAATTACTTGAAGAGAAACAAACATTGTCTTCATCACCACAACACTTAGAAAGCAATACACCAAAAGTTTGATATATCCTCATTTATTACGTACAGTTCAAAGATTAATACACAATCACGTAGACATAAATGTAAGTATGCAAAGGAATAGAGAATTTGCTTATCTTAAATAGTAAATGAGAATTGCAGTCTTGAAGAGGTTGGGGGGGGGGAGGCAGTGAGTATCGATGTAGGAGTTTTGTTCTAAAAAAAATATTTTAAGGATAAAATAGTAAAAATCTTGGTCAAACTTAAAGTGCTTATAAGCTAAAAATTCATAAACTGGGGGTGACCAGCTTATGGCATTTGGCTTATTTTTGGCTTATAAGCACTTTTAACTTTACCAAACGCGTAAATATGCAAAAAAGTGCTTATAAGCTAGTTTGACCAGCTTATAAGCTTAGCCAAACACCCTCTAATTAGGATTCTTATAAAAAAAGGTATTCTCATTGCCTATCATTTAAATTAAGTATCCGTAAAATAGTACAGTTAAATTTATATGTGATTTATTCTTAACACTCAAATTTAACAGTGAGACGCAATAGATTGAAGAACCCTAATTTAGCCACAGTAGCAGACAAAAAGATCTCTAGGAAGATTTTTATTGAATGTATAAGAATCAAAAATAAAATCCGTCAATGTAATACACACTAACTAAAATATACAATTTTGGGTCGGATAACTTAATTTACATTTGAGCCTAAATACAAGTAGGGTATGTTACTTTAACCAGGCTCATCTTTACTACTATTTTCATCTCCAACACCTGTCACGATCCTAAACCCGGACCTGATCGTGATGACGCCTCTCGTGAAGACAAGGTCGGCCGACACTTACCATTTCGACTTTAACAATTAAACAATAATATTCAAGTCTAAAGCATGATAAAATAATCCAAAATATAAGCAGTCAACAATACAAATATGCGGAAGAACAACCAAACACAGGCCGATACCGGGGTGTTACTAGTCATGAGCATCTAAAATCCGAAATAATTAAGAAAAGTCTATAGAGTTCAATACAAAACTAAGACAAAGAGAAATAAGATAGGGAAGAAGCTCTGGGCTGCAAATCCCGACAGCTACCTAGAGACTCCTCGGATCTGCCTGAGCTGGAAAGATCAGCACTCGGGAGCGGGACCAGATGCGCCTGAATCTGCACACGGGGTGCAGGGAGTAAAGTGAGTATTCCAACTCAGTGAGTAATAATCATAAATAAAGACTGAAAGCAGGAAATCACGTAAGGCACATTACAAGCTATAATGAAGCAGTAAAAACAGTAAATCAGTAAAAGATATGTGAAAGTCATTTAACTAAAATGAAACTTCATGAAAAGCCTTTTTCAAGAATTAAGTAGGTAATTGACATGCAATTAAGGAGATAAATACATAAAGGTTCGCCCCTCGAGCACAGTATCAACAAATCCACCCCTCGGGCAATAACTCAGAACAGTACCAGCCCATCGGGCTATATCTCACATCACTATGGGTACCCGCGCTCACTGGGGGTGTGCAAACTCCTGAAAGGGCCCCTTACGACCCAAGAGCAATATCAAGCCATCTCGTGGCCGGCCTCATATCAACAAGCCATTTCGTGGCGTACATATCTCAGGCACTCGGTCTCAAATTATGATCAGTGTTTCCTCACAACATAGGCCCTCGGCCTCATATCAACAAGCCACTTCGTGGCGTACATATCTCAGGCCCTCGGTCTCAAATCATGATCAGTGTTTCCTCACAACATAGGCCATCGGCCTTACTTAGTCAAAAATCCTCACAAGCCACTCGGTAGTAGTAAAACATAATTCTCAGCCCAATTATCATTTAAAAGATCATTTAAGTATTAAAACCTAGTAAACATGGCTGAGTATAAAAACAGTGGAATATACATGACTGAGTTCAAGTATAAAATCAAAACAGTGAGGAAATATCAATAAAAATTCCTGAAGGGTTCAAATAGTTGGCACGAGGCCCAAATATAGCATTTAGCCCAAAAAATGATGATAGCAAATAGATTTCAGACAAATACACGATAAAATAGTCATTCGGGACGGACTAAGTCACAATTCCCAACAGTGGACGACCCCACGCTCGTCATCAAGTGTGTGCATCACTTCAATATGGCACAACGATGTGCAAACCCGGGGTTTTATACCCTTAGGACATCATTTACAATCATTACTCACCTCAATCCGGTCAAATTTCTAGCCCGCGGAGCCCTTACCTCTCGAATCGGCCTCCACTCGCGTCAAATCTATCCAAAATCAGAATCACGACGTCAAAATATGCTAAGGGAATGAAGCCCAAGCGAAAATAATCATTATACAACACATATTCCGAAATTACCAAAACTCGACCCCCGGGCCCACGTCTCAAAATTCGATAATTTTTATATTAATAGATTCCTTATCTTCTCATGAGTTCATACATATCAAAAGTTATGAAATCTGACCTCAAATGGTCCTTCAAATCCTCATTCAAAGGTCTAAGTTTTCAAGCCCTAGTTCTTCAATTTTTGGCTTAATTTCCATGTTTATTTAGGTAGATTTCACATTAGAATCGAATTTTAAGTCCATGAATCTTACCTCCAAGTGATTCTCCTTGAATCCCTCTTCAATCTTATTCAAAAAGCTCCAAAAATGATCAACAATGGAAGAAATAAACCTCAAAATCGCAGACAAGACGACTATTTAAACATTCTGCTCAGGCCTCAAATCCTTCATCGCGATCGCGGAACCTCCTTAGCGATCGCGAAGCACAATTTCTCAGAACCCAAAATTTAACCCTACGCGAACGCGCCAACTCCAACGCGAATGCGATGCTCAAGCATCCTACACTACGCAATCCCGGACAGTGGACCGCGTTCGCAAAGAACAAACTCCAAGTCAAACCCCTGGTCCATTTAACTCTCACGAACGCGACCTTCTCCACGCGTTCGCGATCAACAATCTCTCCACCTTATGCGATTGCATCTCCATCTTTGTGAACATGAAAAACAACCTGGGCTGTCCCCACAAAAGCTCTACGCGATCGTGAGACTCCCTACGCGATTGCGAAGAAGAAAACTCTGCAACAGCTGAAGCTCAAAATTCTGCAACTTTTCCAAAGCATGAAATGCTCCGATTGACCACCCGAAACTCACCCGAGGCCCCCGGGACCTTAACGAAACATGCCAACATATCCCATAACCTCATTCAAACTTTTTCCAACCTTCGGATCGCTCAAAACAACATCAAAACACCAAATTCGCATCGGATTCAAGCCTAAGAATTCCAAAATCTTCTAAATTACGCTTTTGGTCAAAAATCCAACCAAACCACATCCGAATGACCTGAAATTTTGCACACACATCCCAAATGACACAACAGAACTACTGCAACTCTCGAAATTCCATTCCGACCCCTATATCAAAATCTTACCTTCCAACCGGAAATCGCCAAAAATCCAATTTCTCCAATTCAAGCCTAAATCTACACATCCGAGCACTCTAACACATAAGTCAACATCCGGTTGGCTTTTCCAACTTAAGCTTACTCAAAAGAGACTAAGTGTCTCAAAACTTACCAAATCCTCTCCGAACCCGAGCCAAACAACCTGATCACATATAGAACCGATAGGCAAAGCAATAAGAAGCAGAAATGGGGGAAATGGAGCGGTAACTCATGAGACGACTGGTCGGGTCATCACATCCTCCCCAGCTTAAACAAATGTTCGTCCTCGAACGAGTCAAGACACATACTTGAAGACTCAAATAGGTGAGGATATCTGCTCCGCATCTCCCGCTCGGTCTCCCAGGTAGCCTCCTCCACGGGCCGACCTCTCCACTGCACTTTCACCGAAGCTATATCCTTTGACCTCAACTTCCGAACCTGACGCTCCAAAATAGATGTTGGCTCAACATCATAAGTCAAATCACCATCCAACTGAACCGTGCTTAAATCCAAAACATAAGATGGATCCCCAATATACTTTCGGAGCATAGAAACATGAAATACAAGCTGGGTGGCAAAGCAAGCTCATAAGCCACCTCCTCAATCCTCCGAAGCACCTCAAAAGGCCCAATGAACCGAGGACTCAATTTACCTTTCTTCCCAAATCTCATGACACCCTTCATGGGCGAAACTTTCAACAGAACCTTCTCACCAACCATGTAGGACACATCTCGAACCTTCCAGTCAGCATAACTTTTTTGCCTCGACTGCGCTGTATGAAGCCTCTCCTGAATCACCTTCACCTTTTCTAAAGCATCCTGCACCAAGTCTATCCCCAATAGCCTAGACTCACCCGGCTCAAACCGACCAACTGGAGATCTACACCTCCTCCCATACAAAGCCTCATATGGAGCCATCTAAATACTCGACTGGTAGCTGTTGTTATAAACAAACTCTACAAATGGTAGAAACTGATCCCATGACCCTCCGAAATCAATGACACAAGCACGCAACATGTCCTCCAATATCTGAATAGTGCGCTCGGACTGCCCGTCCGTCTAAAGGTGAAAAGTTGTGCTCAACTCAACCTGAGTACCTAACTCTCGTTGCACAGACCTCCAAAACTACAAAGTAAGTTGAGTGCCACTATCTCAAATGATAGAAACTGGGACACCATGCAAACGAAAAATCTCTCGGATATAGATCTCTGCCAACCGCTTTGAAGAATAGGTAGTACAAATAGGAATGAAGTGCGCGGACTTGGTCAGCCGATCCACAATCACCAAAATAGCATTAAACTTCTTCAAAGTCTATGGAAGTCCAACTATAAAGTCCATAGTGATCCTCTCCCACTTCCACTCTGGAATATACATCCGCTGAAGCAAGCCACCCGGTCTTTGATTCTCATATTTCTCCTGCTGACAATTGAGACACCGAGCTACAAATCCCACAATGTCTTTCTTCATTCTCCACTACCAATAATGCTGCCTCAAATCCTGATATATCTTCGCGGCACCCGGATGAATGGAATACCGCGAGCTATGGGCCTCCTCCAGAATCAACTCCCGAAGCCTATCCACATTGGGCACACAAATCCGGTCATGCATCCTCAACACCTCATCCTCACCAATGGTCATATCTCTGGAATCATCATGCTGAACTCTGTCATTAAGGACAAGCAAATGCGGATCATCATACTAACGCTCTCTGATTTGATCATATAAGGAAGACCGAGAAACCACACAAGCCAATACCCGATTGGGCTCCGAAATATCTAACCTCACGAACCGATTTTACAAGTCCTGAACATCAAGTACCAGAGGTCTCTCCCAACTGGAATAATGCCAAACTCCCCATACTCACCGCCTTTCGGCTCAAAGCATCGGCCACCACATTAGCCTTTCCTGGATGGTACAATATAGTGATATCATAATCCTTAAGCAACTCCAACCACCTCCACTGCCTCAAATTAAGATCCTTCTACTTGAACAAGTGTTGAAGACTACGATGATCGGTAAACACCTCACATGACACACCATACAAGTAATGCCTCCAAATCTTCAACACGTGAACTATGGCAGCCAACTCCAAATCATGAACGGGGTAGTTCTTCTCATGGGACTTCAACTAATGAGAAGCATAAGCAATAACTCTACCCTCCTGCATCAACATACAACTAATACCAACTCTTGAAGCATCACAATACACGGTATATGAACCTCAAGCTGATGGTAAAACTAACACTAGAGCTGTGGTCAAAGCTATCTTGAGCTTCTGAAAGCTCTCCTCACACTCGTCTGACCATACAAATAAAGCACCCTTCTGAGTCAACTTGGTCAAGGGCGATGCGATAGACGATAACCCCTGAACAAACTAGCAATAATAGCCTACCAAACCAAGAAAGCTGCGAATCTCCGTGGCTGAGGACGGTCTGGGCCAACCCTGAACCACCTCTATCTTCTTCGGATCAACCTGAATACCCTCGCTGGACACCACATGCCCCAAGAAAGCCACTAGAATGAGCCAAAACTCGCACTTGGAGAATTTTGCATAAAGCTTCTCCTCCCTCAATCTCTGCAACACAACTCTCAAATGCTCCACGTACTCCTTCTTACTACGCGAATACACCAGAATATCATCAATGAAGACTATGATGAACGAGTCGATATAAGGCCGAAACACGTTGTTCATCAAATGCATGAACGTTGCTGGGGCATTGGTCAGCTCAAAAGACATCACCAAGAACTCATAATGGCCATATCGGGTCCTGAAAGCCATCTTAAGAATATCCGAGTCCCTGATCTTCCACTGGTGATAACCTGAACGGAGATCAATCTTGGAGAACACTTTCGCTCCGTAAAGTTGGTCGAATAAATCATCAATGCAAGGCAAAGGATACTTGTTCTTAACTGTTACCTTGTTCAATTGCCTATAATCAATGCACATCCTCATAGTGCCATCCTTCTTCTTCACAAATAGAACCGGCGCACCCCAAAGTGACACACTAGGCCGAATGAACCCCTTATCAAGGAGTTCCTAAAGCTGCTCCTTCAACTCCGCTGATGCCATACGATACAGCGGAATAGAAATGGGTTGAGTGCCCTGCACCAGGTCAATACCAAAATCAATATCCATGTCCGGTGGCATACCCGGTAGGTCTGCAGGAAACACATCGAAAAAATCTCTCGCAACTGGAACAGAATCAATACTGGGAGTCTCAGCACCGACATCACTCACAAAGGCTAGATACAAAAGACGAACCTTCCCAACCATACGCTGGGCCTTCAAGAATGAGATCAATCTACTAGGAACATAATCGATCACACCTCGCCACTCAATCTGTGGCACACCTGGTATAGCCAATGTGACTGTCTTAGCATGACAGTCCAGAATAACACGACATGGAGATAGCTAGTCCATGCCCAAAATGACATCGAACTCCACTATACACAATAATAAAAGATCCACTCGGGTCTCCAAACCCCCAATAGTCATCACACACGACCGGTACACACGATCTACAACAACAGTATCGTCCACCGGGGTAGATACATGAACAGGTGAAGCAAGAGACTCATGGGGCGTACCCAAATAACAAGCAAAGTATGATGACACATAAGAAAAGGTGGAACCAGGATCAAATAATACAGAGGCATCTCTATGGCAGACTGCGGAAATACCTGTAATAACAACATCTGAAGCAATAACATCGGGTCTAGCTGGAAGGGCATAGACCTAGCTGGCTGAGCGGGTGGTGATGAAGTAACTGGTGCTGAAGCCGATGATTGACCCATCTACTGAGATGAACTCGCAAGACGACAAGGGCATTGCCTCCATATATGACCCATCTCTCCACACTCATAACAATTCACAAGTGCTGGAGAAGGGGACTGAAGGGAAACCCTCGCACCGGAGTGACTAGCAGATGCACCTGGCGTAGAAGAGCCCTGAACTGATGGAGCATAGGACGAACTCTAAGCTAGAAGGGCACTGAGTGATGACTGGTTATGATGTGAACTGTGAGAACCATGACCCGATAATTCCCCACGATAAC
Source organism: Nicotiana sylvestris (assembly GCF_000393655.2). Lineage (NCBI taxonomy): Eukaryota > Viridiplantae > Streptophyta > Magnoliopsida > Solanales > Solanaceae > Nicotiana > Nicotiana sylvestris. Next base: position 97,904,415 of record NC_091062.1, on the reverse strand, counting down.
CTGGGCGAGCTGGCTGAGCATGCCTGAATGGACGACCTCTGTCGTGCTGAAATTGACCTCTCGAAGGAGCACCAGTATAACTACCAGATCCTCGAGGCCTCTTGGCCTTCCTCTACTCTCGCTCCTAGAGATGAATAGACTCAATGTCATATGCGATATCCACAACCTCCTCAAAAGTAGCACTAGTCATCCTCTCTTTGGTCATGAGAATACAAAGCTGATAAGTAAGGCCATCAACAAACCTCCTAATCCTCTCTTTATCTGTCGGGACCAACCAAATGGCATGACGAGCTAACTCGGAGAATCTCAACTCATACTGCGACACTGTCATCTCTCCTTGACGCAACCACTCAAACTGCCTGCGCAGCTCCTCTCTGCGAGATTACGGCACATACTTCTCTAGAAAGAGAACGGAGAACTGCTGCCAGGTAAGGGGTGCTGCATCAATAGGCCTACGCCTCTCAAAATCCTCCCACCAAGTGAAGGCAGCTCCAGAAAACTAATAGGTAGTGAAAGTGACCCCGCTGGTCTTCAGAATACCCACTGTACGAAGCATCCTCTAACACTTATCCAAGAAACCCTGGGCATCCTCGCCCTCTGCACCACTGAAGGTCGGAGGCTGAAGTCTACCAAACCTCTCCAACCTACGCTGCTCATTCTCTGGCATGGCAGAAACTATATAGTCCTGAGCAGCTGCAACCGGCTGGGCTGGATGTGCCCCCAGTGTCTGAAGTCCCTACACGACCTGCTCAGGTGTGCGAGCAGCAAGAGTCTGATTGCCTCCCCCGGCCTGAGAAGTAGCTATGGCTGTAGTGGCTGAGACCCCCTGAGCTAGGCTAGTTCAAACTGATAGAATCTGAGCCAAGGCCTCCTAAAGACCCGGAATCACAATGGGCACAGCTGGTGCCTGAGCTGGTGCTGCTGGAGCATCTATAACTCGGACCTGATCCAGAACTAGGGCAGCTAGTAGATTTGTAGGTGCTGCCCTAGATGTTGTGCGGGCCACACCTCTGCCCTACCGCGACCACGACCACGTCCTCGGTCTCTAGTGTCCACAGCTGGTTGTATTGGTGTCGTCCATCCTGACCGGTAGCGAGTGTCCTCACCATCTATGAGAGAATAGAATAACAGAAGTTTAGTACTCGGATCAACAAATTCGCACGACAAAAATTTCAGGAACATGAAATTTTTCCTAAAGGTTCTGCAGCATCTCGAGGATAAATACAAACGTCTCCATACCGATCCACGAGAGTCTACTAAACCTGCTCATGACTCGTGAGACCTATGTAACCTAGGCTCTAATACCAACTTGTCACGACCCTAAACCCGGACCTGGTCGTGATGACGCCTTTTGTGAAGACAAGGCCAGCCGACACTTCCTATTTCGACTTTAACAATTAAACAATAATATTCAAGTCTAAAGCATGATAAAATAATCTAAAGTTTAAGCAGTCAACAGTACAAATATGCGGAAGAACAACCAAACACAACCTGATACCGGGGTGTCACTAGTCATGAGCATCTAAAATCCGGAATAATCAAGAAAAGTCTACAGAGATCAATACAAAACTAAGATAAGGAGAAATAAGATAGGGAAGAGGCTCTGGGCTGCGAACGTCGATAGCTACCTAGAGACTCCTCGAATCTGTCTGAGCTAGAACGATCAGCACTCGGGAGCGGGACCAGATGCGCCTGAATCTGCACACGGGGTGCATGGAGTAAAGTGAGTACTCCAACTCAGTGAGTAATAATCATAAATAAAGATTGAAAGCAGGAAATCATATAAGGCACATTACAGGCTATAATGAGGCAGTAAAAACAGTAAATCAGTAAAAGATATGTGAAAGTCATTTAACTCAAATTAAACTTCATGAAAAGCCTTTTTCAACAATTACGCAGGTAATTGACAGGCAATTAAGGAAGATAAACACATAAAGGTTCGCCCCTCGGGCACAATATCAACAAATCCACCCCTCGGGCAATAACTCAGAACAATACCAGCCCCTCGGGCTATATCTCACATCACAATGGGTATCCGCGTTCACTAGGGGTGTGCAGACCCCTGGAGGGGCCCCTTACAGCCCAAGCGCAATATCAAGCCATCTCATGGCGTCATCACTAGGCTCTCGGCCTCATATCAACAAGCCACCTCGTGGCATACATATCTCAGTCCCTCGAACTCAAATCACGATCAGTGTTTCCTCACAACATAGGCCCTCGGCCTTACTCAGTCAAAAATCCTCACAAGCCACTCGATAGTAGTAAAACATGATTCTCAGCCCAATTATCATTTAAAAGATCATTTAAGTGTTAAAACCTAGTAAACATGGCTGAGTATGAAAACAGTGGAATATACATGACTGAGTTCAAGTATAAAGTCAAAACAGTGAGGAAATATTAAGAAAAATCCTTGAAGGGTTCAAATAGTTGGCACGAGGCCCAAATATGGCATTCGGCCTAAAAAATGATGATAGCAAATAGATTTGAGACAAATATGCGGTAAAATAGTCATTCGGGACAGACTAAGTCACAATCCCCAATAGTGGACGACCCCACGCTCATCATCAAGTGTGTGCGTCACCTCAATATAGTACAACGATGTGCAAATCCGTGGTTTCATACCCTCAGGACATCATTTACAATCATTACTCACCTCAATCCGGTCAAATCTCTAGCCCGCGATGCCTTTGCCCTTCGAATCGGCCTCCACTCGCGTCGAATCTATCCAAAATCAGAATCACGGCGTCAAAATATGCTAAGGAAACGAAGCCCAAGCGAAAACAGTCATTATACAACACAAATCCCGAAATTACCAAAACCCGACCCCCAAGCCCGCATCTCGGAATTTGATAATTTTTATATCAATAGATTCTTTATCTCCCCACGAGTTCATACATATCAAAAGTTCTGAAATCCGTCCTCAAATGGTCCTTCAAATCCTCATTCAAAGGTCTAAGTTTCCAAGCCCTAGTTCTTCAATTTTTTGCTTAATTTCCATGATTATTTAGGTAGATTTCACATTAGAATCGAGTTTTAAGTCCATGAATCTTACCTCCAAGTGATTCCCCTTGAATCCCTATTCAATACTCTTCACAATGCTCCAAAAATGATCAACGATGGAAGAAATAAACCCCAAAGTCACGGACAAGACGACTATTTAAACATTCTGCCCAGGCCTCAAATCCTTCATCGCGATAGCGGAACCTCCTTCGCGATCGCAAAGCACAATTTCTCAGAACCCAAAATTTAACCCTACGCGAACGCGCCAACTCCCACGCGAACGCGATGCTCAGGCATCCTACACTACGCGATCGCGGACAGTGGACCATGTTCGCAAAGAACAAACTCCAAGTCAAACTCCTAGTCCATTTAACTCTACGCGAACGCGACCTTCTCCACGCGTTCGTGATCAACAATCTCGCCACCTTATGCGATCGCATCTCCATATTTGTGAACACGAAAAACAACCTGGGCTTCCCCCATAAAAGCTCTGCGTGATCGCGAGACTTCCTATGCGATCGCGAAGAAGAAAATTCTGCAACAGCTGAAGCTCAAAAAGCTGCAACTTTTCCAAAGCATGAAATGGTCCGATTGACCACCCGAAACTCACCCGAGGACCCCGAGACCTCAACCAAACATGTCAACATATCCCATAACCTCATTCAAACTTGTTCCAACCTTCGGATTTCTCAAAACAACATCAAAACACCAAATTCGCATCGGATTCAAGCTTAAGAATTCTAAAATCTTCTAAATTACACTTTTGGTCAAAAACCCAACCAAACCATATCCGAATGATTGAAAATTTTGCACACACATCCCAAATGATACAAAGGAACTACTGCAACTCTCGGAATTCCATTCGGAAACCTATATCAAAATCTCACCTACCAACCGAAAATCGCCAAAAATCCAATTTCGCCAATTCAAACCTAAATCTACTCCGGATCTTCAAAACTCATTCCGATCACGCTTCTAGGTCCCAAATTATCTCCCGAAGCTAACCAAACCATCGGAACTTACATCCGAGCCCTCTAATACATAAGTAAATATCCGGTTGACTTTTCCAACTTAAGATTCCTCAACAAAGACTAAGTGTCTCAAACCTTACCAAATCCTCTCTGAACCCGAGCCAAACAACTCGATCACATATAGAACCGATAGACAAAGCAATAAGAAGCACAAATGGGGAAAACAGAGTGGTAACTCATGAGACGACTGCCCAGGTCGTCACAACACCCCCCTCAAGCTGGAAAGGCTGGACATTCTAAGTTTGACAATGAATCCCTGTTGTTGTACATCAAGTAAGGATTTAGTAAAAATTTTGGCAGACTGAGTAGAAGTAGAAATAGAGTGATGAGAAATAAGACCAGCAGCTAATATATTCCGGACAAAGTGACAATCCGCCTCGATGTGCTTAGTACGCTCGTGAAAACAGGATTCTTTCCTATGTGAACAACATCCTAATTGTCACAATATACCTGGACTGGACAGGGATTATCAATACCAAGTTCACCCAACAAACGAACCAACCAAGTAATTTTGGCTACCAACATTCTGAGGGCCCTATACTCAACATGTGCAGAAGATAATGCTATGATGGGTTGCTTCTTGGATTTCCGGAGACAGGACAACCACCAAGTAACAATAGAAACCCAGATCTTCTGCTATTAGAACAACTGGCCCAATTAGAATCAGAGTATCCTTTAAAGACAAATCAACAATATTGTTCAAGAAGAGCCCCAAACCAAAGGTACCAGCCAAATATCTCAATACATAATAACCAGCCTCTAAGTGAGGCACCCTAGGAGCAGATATAAACTGACTGAGGTGTAGTACTGTGAAAGAAATATTAGGTCGAGTGTGTTACAAATAATTCAGTTTACCAACCAATTGTTTGTAAATGGAAGGGTCAGGAAGTAGATCACCAGATTCAGCTGATAGTTTAACATGAGATCCAATGGGGACACAGATAGACTAACAATAGATCATTATATTCTTGGAAAAGGTCATTAGTACACTTATGCTGACCAACCAAGAAACCATGAGGAAGATTAACAATTTCAAGACCAAGAAAACAATGGATTTCTCCAAGATCCTTAATTTTGAATTGGGCATCAAGAAAGTGTTTGAGGGTAGTAATTTTATAAATGTCATCCCCAGCTACTAATATGTCATCCACATACACAACTACAATAGTGAAATGATCCCTTGATAACTTCCTAAACAGAGAATAGTCATTTAGACTAGGCTAAAAACCCTTGGATAGCAAAGAAGTGGAAAGCTTAGCATACCACTGCCTAGAGGCTTGTCTCAACCCATAGAGAGACTTATTTAGTTTAAAAGCTAAGGAAGCAACAGGAATAAAATCAGAAGATGCGACCGAAAGACCTCGAGGAATTTTCTTGAACACTTCCTCATCTAAATCTCCATGTAGAAAGGCATTATTTGTATCAAGTTGGTAAACAGCCTAGCCCCTTTTAGCAGCTACAAATAAAAGACATTTAATAATAGTCATCTTAACTACAGGAGAAAAAGTCTCATTAAAGTCTACACTCTCCTGTTGAGTATCACCCCTAATTACTAACCTTGTTTTAATAGACCCATCAGACCTTTGTTTAATTTTGTACACCCATTTACAAGGTATGGCCTTTTTACCGACAGGAAGAGGGACTATGTCCCCAGTGTTGTTGGCTTCCAAGGCTTGAAATTCCTTAATCATAACCTCTTGCCAAGAAGGTTGAGAAGAAACTTGATGATAAAACTTAGGTTCTTGGAAGTAATCTCCAGAAGACATAGAAAGCACCCTAGAAGTAGAAGTTGTATTGCAAACATAAGCACCAAGATATACAGGAGGAGGATATTACATCTCGCGTTTCTCATACGTTAAAGTTTCATCTTCAGTTAATTGACATAGAATCGGGAATGAGATTATCTTGAGGTTAGCATATTTATGCTATTTATAACAACCGATAAGTAAGTGTCATGAAGGATAAAGGGTGCACGAATTAAAGAAAATGAGTTTCGTTGAAGGTTGACGATTTGGGATAAAATACGGTCTGAGGTATAATACCCGATATTTAAGGACTAGTACCATACAAGGTACCATATGACTGTGATAGTATAATGTATAAGGTATATTAAAAATAAGTAGAATTTTAAGTAATTTGAGATAATTCTTAATTATGCGGGTAATTGATTAATTACCAGGTAACAGGACATTACCTAATTAACTAATAAGTGGATAAAGATTAAAATTCCCCCAATCTCCACATGGCAGCATGCCACATCCTAAAGAAATGACTCTTTGTCATTTCTTATTAGGTGGCATAATGTGTTAGTTACACATTCACTGGTTTCCAATATTTTCCATATCAAAGATACTACAATGACAAGTGGGGACGTTAGTCATTCTGATGAATTTCAACAAATTAATTCTCAAGATACTACAATCAAATTTTAACATTTCCATACCAAAGACTCTACCATCAGAAGTGAATTCATATAAGCTTTCAACAAATCTCACCCTCAAACACTACAATTAGAAATAGAGGAAACGTTGGCCATTCTTAGGAGTTTTCAACTTTTCATTTTCAAACACTTGAATCAGATTCCAAATATTACATTAAGCAACGTGATTCTTCAACCAACCCAACGAGAATTATTGGAACTTTAGCAACATAAAATCTTGCGATTCTAACGGAGTGCGGTGCAACCTTTTTCAAGAACATCACATGTATTTTTTCTTACTCCAGGTATGTTAAGTCTAAGCCCTTCTTTCATTTTGGTATGATCTCGTAATTACAAAAGTTTTATAATGAGGCATAAAGAAAAATTCATATCCCGATATTTACATATATTTTTCATAGTCTTGTAAGTACAATATTCAATTGAGTATTTCTTTCTTCCAGTCAAAAGAACAAAGAGTCTATATATACAGTGTTACAGTATTTTCATTACCATCGAGCTATAATCGATGAGCAAGCCCCTATTGTGCAACCTCTGATCAGATGGTAAGTTATATACCGAGCCTACTATGGCCGAGCACCTATGAGCGAGCCTAGTTGGCCGAGATACAGAGCCTAGTATGGCCGAGCATCAATGAGCGAGCCTAATACAGTAGAGCATCTATGAGCGAGCCTACTATAGTAGAGCATATATATATATATATACTGAGTTTTATAAGGTCGGACAGCTATTTTACTTACTATATTGAGAGAGTTAAGTCAATATTAGCAGGTGACCATGTCTTTAGATTTTCTTTGACCCCTAGTTGCTTTCAGTTATTATATTATCACTTCAGCTTCATTTTTTAGTATATTGTCTTACAAACTCAGTATATTATTTCATACTAACGTCCCTTTCTGGGGGAGGTGCATTTCATGCGTGCAGGTTTAGACAGACAGACGGGTAGACCTCCTCAGTAGGTGTTGTCCGAGTTCAACTTTATTGGTAAGCTCCCCGTCCTTTGGAGTTGCCGGGTATATAAGTTTTGTGTAGATATTGTATATATATATAGATAGGCTATGGGTAGGTCGGGACCCTGTTTCGATCATAGTACACCCATCAGTAGAGGCTTGTAGACATATCCTGTCAGCTAGTACAGTATGTTGGGCTTGTAGGCCCTGTACGTATATTTTGTTGGCTTGTCAGTTGTAGTAATTATGACGGCCTTGCCAGCCCAGCTTTATGTTGACATTAGTCAGTGTTAGTCTCTATTCAGTTTTATATTTTTCTTCGCACATTATCTTGTAATGTGGGCCATGGCCAAAGTATGACATTACATGTTCAGAGTCTTTTAGTCGCAAGTGGTACGCAAGGATAGGTGAGGCACCGGGTGCGGGTCTCGCCCCCAGGCTCGGGGCATGACAAAAGTGGTATTAGAGCAGTTCTGTCCGAGGGAGTCTACAAGCCGTGTCTAGTAGGGTCTTATTTATAGATGTGTGGTGCACCATATTATATAAGTAGGGGACTATAGGGAATCTAGGAGTTGGTTACCCTTCTTTCAAATCTAAATCATGTTGTAGCACTGAGTTATAAGAAATTTGAGTTAAACTTATGTGTTAACATTTGCATGCACAGATGAAAGTAACTAGGAAGACTACAGCTAGCCAGAGGAGAGAAACAACAGTAGGTAAGGGGACTAGCATGGTACCCCTAGTAGATGGGGCCCAATCCGAGGCCCAGGGAGAGACCCCTACCCAGCCATTACCGGCTCCTCCGCCACGTGAGGAGATTCCTAGGGAGACTGCACATCTAGTTCCCCCTCCGCTTCCATCATATCGGGACTTGAGGAGTGCGATGCATTTGTTGGCACAGTTGACAGCTACCCAGCAACAAACTAGGGCATCCGTTAATGCAGGACCTTCTGAGGGATCTGGGAGTTCAAGGGTTCGAGAGTTTATTGCTTTGAGTCCCCCAGAGTTTAGGGGGATAGATCAGAGGGAGGACCTGCCGGATTTCATAGATCAGCTTTACAGGATCTTTCGGGTTATGCATGCCACGGAGAAAGAGGCAGTTGAGCTAGCAGATTTTCGTCTCCGAGATGTAGCCATCCTTTGGTACGAGGGATGGGAAAGGTCCAGGGGACGTGATTCACCTCCTGCTATTTGGAGAATTTTTCAGATGCCTTCCTTGATCAGTACTTACTACAGGAGATCCGACATGCCTGAGTCGATCTGTTTCTAGCCTCAAGCTGCACAATATGAGTGTTCGAGAGTATAGTCTCCATTTTGACTCATTGGCCAGATATTCACCATCCACAGTTGCTACTTTGCGGGACATGATCCACAAGTTTATAGCAAGGTTGGCCCTAGAGTTGACCGAGGCATGTGCTATCGCTACATTGCAGGATAGTATGGATATCTCCTGGATTTAGGAATTTGCCCAGAATATAGAAAGGGGTAGGCATCGGCAGCAGGGTACGGAGAGGACTGAGTCATGGCAGCATAGGAGGATGAGATTTGCTAGATCTCAGGAGCAATCTCAGAGTAGTTATAGGCCTCAGTACTTCGAACGGCCACCTAGACCTCCGCCACCTCAGTCATAGGGTTGCGGGTATGACCGTTATACTTAGTCAGGACCAGGGGAAAGCTCCCAGGCATCAAGTTTGCAGCGACAACGAGGTTCATGGCAGACATGACCATTTTCGTTGTGATGTGCCATCTGTGGTAGAGGACATTTGGGCCAATGCCAAGCCGGTTCTGATGCTTGTTATATATGTGGACGTCTGGGGCATATGATACGAGATTTCCCAAATAGAGATTCTGGGTGTATGGTACAACTAGCAAATTTAGCAATAGGATCATCTATGTCTGTGCATCCTTCAGGGCGGCGAGACTCATACTTCGGCTGGTAGAGGTCGAGGCAAAGGTAGAGGTTCCAGTTCAGGTGGTAACCAGAATCGTAGCTATGCGTTAGCAGGTCAACAGGACCAGGAGTCTTCACCAGACATTGTGACAGGTATGTTGACCATTTGCTCTCACGATGTTTATGCCTTAATAGACCCAGGATCTACTTTATCATTTATTACCCCATTGTCACGGGGAAATTTGGTATAGTGTCTGAAATGCTAAGTGATTCTTTTGCGGTATCTACACCAGTCGAAGAATCTATTATTGCTAGACGGGTTTATCGAGGTTGTATGATGTCAATTTGTGGTCGACAGACCTCAGCCGACCTAGTTGAGCTAGAGATGTTGGATTTTGATGCAATCATGGGCATGGACTGGTTGGCATCTTGTTATGCCACAGTTGATTGTCGAGTAAAGATAGCCAGATTTCATTTTTCGGGTGAACCAATCCTTGAATGGGTAGGTAATACAACGACACCCAGAGGTAGGTTTATATCCTATTTGAAGGCGAGGAAAATGATCGCAAAAGGGTACATTTATCATATTGTGCGAGTTAAAGATGTAGATGATGAGATACATATACTTCAGTCTATTCTAGTAGTCAAAGAGTACGCAGATGTATTTCCAGATGAACTTCTAGGTATTCCTCCAGAGCGAGAGATTGATTTTGGCAGCGATTTTCTTCCGAGAAAGCAACCGGTATCCATCCTTCCGTATAGATTGGCACCTGCCGAATTGAAGGAGTTGAAGGAGCAGTTAAAATATTTACTGGAGAAAGGTTTCATCAGACCCAGTACCTCACCTTGGGGTGCGCGAGTACTATTTGTATGGAAGAAAGATGGCTCGCTGAGGATGTGTATCGATTATAGGTAACTGAACAAGGTAACTATTAAGAATAAGTATCCACTTCCAAGGATAGATGGCTTGTTTGATCAGTTGCAGGGAGCTAGATGCTTTTCATAGATAGATTTGAGGTCGGGGTATCACCAGATCAGAGTTCGGGAGAAAGATATTCCCAAGACAACCTTCAGGACCCGATATGGCCACTTTGAGTTTCTGGTCATGTCCTTCGGGTTGACGAATGCACCTGCCATATTTATGGACTTGATGAATAGCCTATTCCTACCATATTTAGATCTATTTGTGATAGTCTTTATTGATGATATTCTGGTTTATTCACGTTCAGAGGATGAGCATGTGGACCACCTGTGTGCGGTACTCCAAACCCTCTGTGCTAATAAATTGTATGCTAAGTTTTCTAATGTGAGTTATGGTTAAAATCTATAGCATTCTTGGGGCACATTGTATCCGATGGAGGCATAAGGTAGACACTCAGAAGATTGAGGCTGTGAAATCCTGGCCTAGACCTACCACTCCGACAGAGATTCGTAGCTTTCTAGGCTTAGCAGGATACTACCGGAGGTTCGTAGAGGGATTTTCTTCTTTTTCAGCACCATTAATGAAGTTGATGCAGAAAGCAACTAAGCTTCAGTGGACAGAGGCCTGTGAGCAAAGTTGCCAGGAGCTTAAGAACAGGTTGACCTCAACACCAGTTCTAACATTTCCAGAGGGTCCAGATTGTTAAGCCATGTATTGTGATACCTCAGGTGTCGGGTTAGGATGTGTCCTAATGCAACATGGGAAGGTAATTGCATATGCTTCAAGGTAGTTAAGGAAGCACAAGCGGAATTATCTGACCCACGACCTCGAATTGGCTCTGGTTGCCCATGCACATAAGATATGGCAGCATTATTTATATGGTGTTCATGTTGATGTATTCATAGATCATAAAAGCTACAATATATCTTCAAGCAAAAAGAGTTGAATTTGCATCAGAGGCGATGGCTTGGGTTATTGAAAGATTACGATGTTAACATTCTCTACCATCCAAGGAAAGCTAATGTTGTAGCAGATGCCTTAAGTCGCCGATCTATGGGTAGCTTAGCACTTGTAGAGGTTGCAAAAAGACAATTAACTAGAGAGATTCATCAATTGGCTTGTTTGGGGGGTTCGGTTAGTAGACTTCGGCAATGGTGGATTTGTACTCCAAAATACTGCAAAATCATCTCTCTTAGCTGAAGTAAAGGAGAGGAAGTACGAGGACCCAGAGTTGGTCGAGTTGAGAGAGCGAGTTCTGTAGCAGAAGAATCCATTGTTAGAACTCAAGGGAGATGGGGTTCTCAGATGCAGGGGTCATTTGTGTGTTCTAGATGTAGCAAGGCTAAGAGACAGGATTATGTTAGAGGCACATTATTCGTGGTTACTCTATTCACCCTGGGTCGACGAAGATGTATCATGACATTAAGGATGTGTATTGGTGGAATGATATGAAGAAGAACATTCCTCACTATGTCGCACAGTGCCCTAGTTGCCAGCAGGTGAAGATTGAGTACCAGAAGCCCGGAGGACTAATGCAGGCTATAGAGATCCCGACATGGAAATGGGAGGCGATAAACATGGAGGTTATCACAAGTTTACCTCGTTATCATCATAAGTTCGATTCCATATGGGTGATAGTCGATAGGCTCACGAAATCAGCTCATTTCCTACCGGTCAGATCTATATATACAACAGAAGATTATGCAAAGTTATTTATTAAAAAGATAGTGCGACTACACGGAGTGCCAATATCCATTATATTTGACTGTGGTGCCCAGTTTATGGTTTGGAGGACATTTCAGAAAGTTCTAGGGACTCAGGTGAACCTCAGCACAACTTTTCATCCACAAAATGATTAACAAGATGAGCGCATAATTCAGACGCTCGAGGATATGTTACGAACATGTGTGTTGGATTTTAAAAGAAGTTGGGATGAACATCTACCTCTTATCAAGTTTGCTTATAATAAAAGTTACCACTCTAATATCCAGATGGCTCCTACCCGAGTGGTTCCCACAGATGATGTATAGATTATAGAGGACTTGTCATACAAGAAAATTCCGGTTTCCATCATAGATCGACAAATCCGTAAGCTACGAAATAAGGAAATAGCATCCGTGAAGATTTTATGGAGAAGCAAGAAGGTGGAAGAGATGACGTGGGAAGAAAAGGAAGAAATAAAGTCTAAATACCCCCACCTATTTCAAGTAGGAGATATGGCTCGAGGTGGGATACCTTAGCACAACCCTATTCAGGCCAATATGTTCTCAGGTAAGCTCTTATTTTTTACTTACCGAATTTATAATAGACAGCTGTGTGAGGCCAAGTGTGGAATATATAGTATGTTTTTTGGTCGCGTGCAGGGTGATTTTAGTCTAGTATACATAGGAGACTCTGGAAAAAAATTTCCAAGGTATCCAAGAGTAAACATTCGAGGACAAATGTTTCTAAGGGGGGAATGATGTTACATCTCGTGTTTCTCGTACATTAAAGTTTCGTCTTCAGTTAATTAACATAGACTCGGGGATGAGATTATCTTGAGGTTAGCATATTTATGCTATTTATAACAAGTATAAGTAGGTGCCATGAAGGATAAAGAGTACAAGAATTAAAGAAAATGAGTTTCGTTGAAGGTTGTTGATTTGGGATAAAATATGGTCCTAGCTATAATACTCGATATTTATGGACTAGTACCATACAAGGTACCATATGACCGTGAAAGTATGATGTATAAGGTATATTAAAAATAAGTAGAATTTTAAGTAATTTAAGATAATTCTTAATTATGCGGGTAATTGGTTAATTACCAGGTAACGGGACATTACCTAATTAACTAATAAGTGGATAACGAGCCTAACGGGCTTTTTCCGTTCTGGGCTATTTTTTTTAAAAAAAAATTTATCTAAGACACTTTCTTGTAAACTATATATGTATATACTAGTATAAATTGCTTATATATAGCTATATAAATATATATAGTATATATAGTATGTATAGTATGTATATATAAGGGTGTATTATGTGTATATATAATTATATATTGCCTTATGTAATATATATTGCCATATATATATATATATATATATATATATATATATATATATATATATATATATATATATATATATGTATGTATATATATATATATATATATATATATATATATATAGTGCCTTATATATATGTGTGTGTATATATATATATATAGGCTATTTGTTTTTATCTAAGGCACTTTCTTATAAACTATATATGTATATACTAGTATAAATTGCTTATATATAGCTATATAAATATATATAGTATATATAGTATGTATAGTATGTATATATAAGGGTGTATTATGTGTATATATAATTATATATTGCCTTATGTAATATATATATATATATATATATATATATATATATATATATATATATATATATAGTTTATATGTATTAGAGACATGGTCCCGGGCTAAATGAGCTGGACCTGCGGGCCTAACGGGATTTTTTCATTTCGGGCTATTTTTTTAAATTTTTTTTATCTAAGGAACTTTCTTGTAAACTATATATGTATATACTAGTATAAATTGCTTATATATAGCTATATAAATATATATAGTATATATAGTATGTATTGCCTTATATATATGTATGTATATATATATAGTTTATATGTATTAGATATATAATATATATACTATATCAAGTTTAAACACAAAATAAATTGCAAAGAAATATTCAAGGGAATGTCTTATATATTTTACTATTATGACATTAACAAAGAATGACAATATCTTTCTTAGTTTTCCTCCCCCCCAATGGAATGAGCACAACAAGGTACTAATACCACCATTAAAAGGAAAAAAAACTAAGGAAGATGTGCCAAAATACAAGTTATATGTTAGTCTATGTATTATCTCTAACAAATCTCATAAATCCTTCAAGGTCCGGAGGAATTTCCGTTGGTGGTGGTGGAAAAGAAGCTTGTTCATCACCGCTTCCGGGCGAAGCAGCATCCTGCGCAAGTTCCGCTAGCATTTCTTCATAAGCTTCATCTATCTCCGGTTGTGATTCTGCAAGTCCAAAATTTCTTCTTTCCGAACGGATCCAATCTCTGAAGAGTACTGATTTTTCCAAGCTCTCCCTCATAGACGCTCTATGATCACCGATTTGAAGTCTCGCTTGACTGAATGCGTTCTCGGATGCCATTGTTGAAGCTTGAACACTTAAAATATCTCGAGTCATCCTTGAAAAAACCGGATAGTGTTTTTGTTTGTCCTTCCACCATTCAAAAACATCGAAGGAGCCGTCGGAATTCTCTGATTCAAGTCCCCGCGACAAATAAACTTGAAGCTCATTTAGTTGTGAACTATCACCAAAATTATCAACTTGAGAACCCCTGAACTCCGTCCAAGAACTAAGGGCTTTTAGGCCCGCAGTTCTTTTAGATGCTTGCAAACTAGACGAAGTAGGAGTTGGAACATTTGGTCTAGCTTGATCTAAGGCAAGTTGATAAGCATTATAAATTGTTTGAGCATTTATTTTAATTGAGGCTTTTGCATCTCCAAGTGTAGCAAATTCCTCAGCTGAAAGTGATAAAGCATTATAAATTTTTGAATACCAAAAGTGAGGACCTCATAATTTCATTGTAGGATTTAACAATGCAGCAATACCAAAAAATAGGGGGATAGGGAAAAAATATTTTTTAAACTTAGCTTTCATAGAATTAATAGCTTCTTGATAAATTACTTCACCCTCTGAAAATTGAGTAAATAAATCTACAAGTGCTGTAATATAAACTAAACAGTTAGAAATAGTAGGATAATATTGGCCAGATAATTCATTTGTAGAAATATGAAATTGTTCTAAAAAGTCTACAAGAATTTTAACATTACTCCAATCTAGATTTGTAAGGTGCTCATCATCATCATCATCACCATCACCTACACGAGCATTATACGTTGCGCTTATTGGGTTCCTATATTCATATGCAACAACTAAACTTTCATACATGTAATTCCATCTAGTTGGACAAGGTTTAGGAACCTTTCTTTCTCTAAGGCCAAATTCATCACATTTTTAAAAATACTCTCTAAGTCTACTTCTACGGTTTGAATAAAAAAGTCAATTAAGAGCCATTTTAACCTTCTCAATTTCTACATTTAAAACTTTCATACCAGCATCGATGATTAAATGGTAAATATGACAAATACATCTAACATGAAAAATATTACTAAATGCAGGATTTAGTGTAGTTGTAAGCAAGCCTATAGCGTTAGTGTTACTAGAAGCATTATCCATTGAAACCGACATAATTTTATCTCTAATGCAAAAATATCTACAAATATCTGCAACTGTGTTAGCAATAAACTTACCTGTGTGGCGTGAATTAATTATTCTATAAGCAATAATGCGCTTTTGCATTATCCACTCCTCATCTATCCAATGACTTGTAACAGTTAGATAATCACAGTCATTACCACTTCTACCAATATCAGTAGTAATAGCAATGCGACAATCTATATGAGTAAATAAATAGCGCAAATATTGTTCATATTCATGTTTATATTTATAAATATCGCTCTTTACGGTTGCGCGAGGCCATCCTTTATAAGTAAGATTAAAAACTCTTCTAATATAATGCACAAAATAAGGGTTAGAAGGAAAACTATAGGGTAAGCACATAACAGTAACCATTTTTGTCAATTCTTCACGATCTTTATTTGGATCATAATATAAAATGTCACCGGTAACAGTGTTAATTCCCGGTTGAACTAGATTTGAACCTGTACTAGGTTTAACCGTAGTATCTACACTTGTCCCCTCTTGCGCAGCTTTCATTTGAAGATATTTAGCTTTATCTCTAGGGTGTTTCTTATGTGTCTAGTCAAACTACCCGTACCGCTACGGTCTCCAGTAAATTTATGAACTAGTTGAGACCCACAAGTTTTACACTTAGCCTTATTTTGTTCTCTTAGTTGAGTAAAAAAATGCCAAACAAGAGATGTTTCGGGTCGTTTAGAAGGTTGTCTATTAAAAGTAGGGGTTACTACAGGAGGGTCAGGCAGGGCATCAGTTGGGTTATTAACAGGACTAGTAGGGTTATTAACAGGACTAGTAGGTGTATCATTTAAATCCGGTTGCATTTCATCTAAATCATCATTTTCCTCATAATTTTCAAAGATAGTTTCATTAGGATAAAGAACATTCATAACTTCTTCATTTAATTGTTGACCCGGTGCAACATCATGGCAAAATTGACTATCGAAAAATTGAAAACAAGGATTATCACTATCAAGAATAATGGGTGGAGGAGGACGGGTAACAGGTCTGGGTCGGGGAGCCGGAGGAAGAGTAGTAGCTTGGCGACTAGATTCACCAATTTTAGATTTTCCCTTACCCTTACCACCAAAAATATTTTTCAAAGAAAATGCCATATTAATTATAATTATACTAAATAAAACTAACAAAACTATAATATTAAAACTTAAGAGTTTGAACGCGTTTACCGAATTGAAGAACAACTTCTTGAAAATTGAATATCGTTGAAGACTTGAATACTTCGATTCACCAACTTCACAATTTTTCACGAAATTGCAATAATAAAGCAAGCAATTATAGAAGAAAATTAAAGAGAGATTGATGAATTTGTGAGTAAAAATGAAAGAATGGGGGGTATTTATAGTTGAGAATTGGGAAAAAGTGTAATTATAAAAAGTTTGGGGTTAAAGCAAAGTTTGGGGGCCAAATGGCTATTTTTTAAAGTGGCCAACGGATAAATTTTGAAGGCCAACGGCTAGATTTTAAAAATCTGACCATTGGTCTTTATTTTTAAAAAAATAAATAAATTAAAAATTAGCTGTTGGAGCCCGTTAGGCCCGTTAGGCCCGTTGGGCCCGGTTGAACCGGCCTAGGCCCGCCTGCCGGTCCCGGGCTTAACGGTCCTGGGCTCATGGGCTAAATGTGTTGAACCGGCCCACCACGGGCTTTTACACCACTAGAGCCCAGGCTCGGTTGATCCGGCCCGTTAGGCCCGCGGTCCTGGGCCGGTCCCGGGCCAGGTCCGGGCCACAATACAGCCTTAGCCCACCACGGGCTTTTACACCACTCGAGCCCAGGCCCGGTTGAACCAGCCCGGTTGGCCCGTTAGGCCCACGGTCCTGGGCCGGTCCCGGGCCAGGCCCGGGCCACAATACAGCCTTAATTGGAAGTAGGGATACCTGTCAAACCTGCAAAATTGGCAGAACCAACAGTGATTTCCCGAGGACCTGTTTGCATTTTGAATTATTGTAGAAGATTCATTAAATGATCAAATTGCTCCTTAGTAATGCTTGTACCTCTAGAGTCCGAAGACAAATGCTTAAAATCTCCACCACCACCTTCAGGCTGACCCTGAGATTGTGCATCAGAAACTTAAGCAAAAGTTGCAGCTCTTTTGAACTTAGCTGAAAATCCAGGTGGAAAGCCATGAAGCTTGAAACATTTTTCAATCGAGTGTCCAAGCCTTTTACAGTATCTACAGACCATATTGTTTCTCTTAGCTGTGTCAAAATTGACTCTCTGAGAATAGGGTTTCTGTGTGCCAGTGGAAAATGCCACAGAATCAGAATTGAAATAAGGAATAGTAGCGTGTATTGTGGACTGGCTCTCATAATTTATAAGCATGGTGTAGACAATGTCCACATCAGGTGGGGGCTTCATCAAGAGAATATTGCGCCTCATCCTGGAAACAGCCTCTCTGCCCCTTGGGGTAGAGGTAAGGTCTGCGTACATATTACCCTCCCCAGACCCCACTTGTGGGATTACACTGGGTTGTTGTTGTTGTTGTATTGTGGAGTAGGACTCATTGAGACCCATCAGAAACTGGTGAACCTTTTGATCTTCATCCAGTTTATGAAACTTTTCCTTGCACCCACAAACACAATCAGGATAAGAGATAGCAAATGAAAGTTCATCCCACAGCTTTTTGATCATGTTGAAATAGGAGGAGATACTGGATGTTCCTTGCAAAATGGATGAGATTTCCTTTCGAATCTGATATATCTTAATACCACTGCCCTGTCCAAACTTTTTTTCAATTTCATTCCACAACCTTTCAACAGATTTTGTGTATATAATAGTTTCCCTAATCTCTCGATCCAGACTATTGAGTATCTAAAAGACTACCATATCGTTAAATCTGGTCCAAGGCTCAAATAGAGGGGAATTAGGGCTAGGTTTCGGAATTGTACCTTAAATCATACCTAAATTGTTCTTACAAGATAAACTAGTAAGATGCCCCTTTGCCAGCTCCAATAACCAGTACCATCAAATATGGTAGAAACTAACACCGTACCAAGTGAGTTAGACAACAAAAGATATAAAGGGGAAGAGTGATGTACAGTAGTATCATCACTACCAAAGGTACTGTCGACAAGAGTCGAAGTCGAACCCATAACAATTTACTTAGGGTTTCAGAAAGAGAAAAATTGATACTCACACTCTACTAAATCAATTCACAAAAATAAAACGACAGTAAGGGAACAACACTGATGAATTCTTCAAATACTTGAAGGAAATTTGAGGAATCATAATACTATAATCAACAAAGAAGAAATTGATCGAAGACTTATCATCCAAAGGTGAAACCCACTGACGAAGAGTTAATCCATCGGAGAACGACCAAATCCTCACATAGCTACCGTAAAACCAACAGATTAGCTGTGATCGATCTTCATAGTGGCTCTGATACCATGTTAACACTCAGATTTAGCAGTGTGATGCAATAGATTGAAGAACCCTAATTTAGCAATAGTAGTAGTAGAGAGAGAAGCTCTAGAAAGATTTTTATTGAATGTATAAGAATCAAAAATAAAATCTCACACTAACTCATATATAAATTTTGGGCCGAGTATCTTAATTTACATTTGGGTTTAAATATAAGTTCGGCCTATTACTTAACCAGGCTGATCTCTACTACTATTTTCAGCCCCAACATTTATAGACAAGTGAATCGATTTGATTCCAAAATGGTAAATAAATTAAATAAGAATGTAAGACTTAGCATTGAAATCGAGATAAAAAAATAGAAATCCTAATTCCGGGAGCATAGCTTCTAGAGGCAGTAGTAACGATATTAATAAGCAAGAAGATAAATATTTTGAGTTTTGAACAATGCATATTATGAGTTTGCCAAAAGATTATCTCCCCTTACAATAGTTGTTGAGCTCACTATTTGTAGTTGCTCCTAGGAAATAAGGTGTTAGGATCAATCCCCTCTTAAATGATAATTACGGGGCCACTGAAGAATATGTAACGGTTGACTATGAATATCATATTCTCTATAACAAACTACATACTTAATGCTATAGAATATTCTCCATTAAATGTTACCGGGTTGTAGACATTTATTTTGTCTTTATGAACATCATTCCCTTGGGGAACAAACAGGGTTGCTGCCTTCGTACTTGATTTCCATTTGCCTCGCTTTCCATCTGCCTTCAGCTCCACGTGTCACATTATTATACGAGCATTTAATATGAACATATTTAATTATAAAAAATTATACAAGCCTACATTTATATATATACTATATTAAAAGCATTAAGCCCCTATCAAAATGTCATTCACCTTTTTTACCTTTCAAAAGTTAATCTCATACAAGGTAAAAAAGTCATTTAATTATTTTCCTAATATTAGGACTTCAAAATCAACTAAAATTTTATTTAAGAAGATTCTAATATTTAGGTCTTCAAATTCAATTAAAATATACCTTATTAATTTTTTTTCTTATTTGACCAATATGTTTTTTGGTTTTCCACCCGGTGTCTAGTACCCAAATTGGAGCCCGACTATATCCGGATTCACGCTGGGTAGGACTCCATTCGGGGGATAGCCCTCCCTACCAAGGATTTTTCCATACCTAGGGCTTGAACTCGAGATCTCTAGTTAAGGGAGGAGGAGCCCCATCCACTGCACCATATCCTTTGATAATTATTTGACCAATTTTTATAAATATCCTTTTGGAGTTTAGTATGTGGCCATTAGAGTTTTTTTTTAATTCTTAGCCTCTTAGGTATATAATACTAGTATTTTTTTTTTCTCCAAATTTCCAATAATTGATTACCTTAAAATATGGAACATCCATCATCAACATATGTTGGCTTTTTTCATGTTAAAATTTTAAGAGTTTTAATTTAGTCTTAACTTTAAATTTTTAGAAGTCTGAACTAATATGGTGTTAATTTAGAAATAATTTACAACCATGCTATGTGAATTTGCAATTACAGTTAATTTTTTAAACTTAAGTTAAACTAATGTATTTGGAACTCTTGAAATAACTATAAATTTGTCCCCCCGATAATTTCGAAAAATTAACTTCAACATTATGAACTCCGAAACTTTAAAATTGTTATTAGCAGAGTGCATTCAGAGTGAGTTTATGATAGTATTGACTCTTAATTGGTATTGGATGAACGTGCAAAGAAGAAAATTTAGACTTAAATCAATAAGAGTTTGGACAACTTTTTCACAGAAGAAGAGGTTCATTTGATTATAATTTTAATTAACTTTGGATGGAGAAATATTTTTTTATATAATGACAATATGAACATAGACTTTACAAAGAGATGTTGGATAAGATACAACACCATAGCATACTCGTATATTATATAATAAAATATTTATAATGATAAATATTATACAACTAATTACACTAAATTTGTTCGGAAAATGTTGAATTCAGCTATATATTATATTTGTACTAATATTTTTTCATCATTTAAACATATATTGCATTTAGTTTTACCCCCATTGCTATTTTTAAATAATTTGTACACATTTTATATTTATTAACGTGAGCACACGTGCAATACACGTACACTAAAACTAGTCACATAAAATACTGAAAGTGAGCCTCTATTTCATCTATCCTTCCCCGATACGATGTGTTCCCCAGTATAACTAACCCAATGTACTTGAAACTTTTCATAGGGATGACTTTTGAATCCAGCCGCACATCCCCATTTGCTTCTTGATTCGCACCACTGAACTTGCACTCCAATTATTCTGTTTTGGTCCTACTCAACTTAAAACTTTTAGACTCTAGGTTCTGACTCCAAACCTCTAACCTCGTGTTAATACCGTCTCTCATCTCGTCAATCAGTACAATGTTATTTGCGAACAACATGCACCAAATAATGCAAAAGCGCATTATTGCTTATAGAATAATTAATTCACGCTACACAGGTAAGTTATTGCTAACACAGTTGCAGATATTTGTAGATATTTTTGCATTATAGATAAAATTATGTCGGTTTCAATGGATAATGTTTCTAGTAACACTAACGCTATAGGCTTGCTTACAACTACACTAAATCCTGCATTTAGTAATATTTTTCATGTTAGATGTATTTGTCATATTTACCATTTAATCGTCGGTGCTGGTATGAAAGTTTTAAATGTAGAAATTGAAAAGGTTAAAATGGCTCTTAATTGGCTTTTTTATTCAAACCGTAGAAGTAGACTTAGAGACTATTTTAAAAAATGTGATGAATTTGGCCTTAGAGAAAGAAAGGTTCCTAAACCTTGTCCTACTAGATGGAATTACATGTATGAAAGTTTAGTTGTTGCATATGAATATAGGAACCCAATAAGCGCAACGTATAATGCTCGTGTAGGTGATGGTGAGGATGATGATGATGAGCACCTTACAAATCAAGATTGGAGTAATGTTAAAATGCTTGTAGACTTTTTAGAACAATTTCATATTGCTACAAATGAATTATCTGGCCAATATTATCCTACTATTTCTAACTGTTTAGTTTATATTGCAGCACTTGTAGATTTATTTACTCAATTTTCAGAGGGTGGAGTAATTTATCAAGAAGCTATTAATTCTATGAAAGCTAAGTTTAAAAAATATTTTTTCCCTATCCCCCTATTTTTGGTGTTGCTGCATTGTTAAATCCTACAATGAAATTAGGAGGTCCTCACTTTTGGTATTCAAAAATTTATAACGCTTTATCACTTTCAGCTGAGGAATTTGCTACACTTGGAGATGCAAAAGCCTCAATTAAAATAAATGCTCAAACAATTTATAATGCTTATCAACTTGCCTTAGATCAAGCTAGACCAAATGTTCCAACTCCTACTTCGTCTAGTTCGCAAGCATCTAAAAGAACTGCGGGCCTAAAAGCCCTTAGTTCTTGGACGGAGTTCAGGGGTTCTCAAGGTGATAATTTTGGTGATAGTTCACAACTAAATGAGCTTCAAGTTTATTTGTCGCAGGGACTTGAATCAGAGAATCCCGACGGCTCCTTCGATGTTTTGGAATGGTGGAAGGACAAACAAAAACACTATCCGGTTCTTTCAAGGATGGCTCGAGATATTTTAAGTGTTCAAGCTTCAACAGTGGCATCCGAGAGCGCATTCAGTCAAGCGAGACTACAAGTCGGTGATCATAGAGCGTCTATTAGGGAGAGCTTGGAAAAATCAGTACTCTTCAGAGATTGGATCCGTTCAGAAAGAAGAAATTTTGGACTTGCAGAATCACAACCGGAGATAGATGAAGCTTATGAAGAAATGCTAGCGGAACTTGCGCAGGATGCTGCTTCGCCCTGAAGCGGTGATGAACAAGCTTCTTTTCCACCACCACCAACGGAAATTCCTCCGGACCTTGAAGGATTTATGAGATTTGTTAGAGATAATACATAGACTAACATATAACTTGTATTTTGGCACATCTTTCTTAGTTTTGTTTTCCTTTTAATGGTGGTATTAGTACTTTGTTGTACTCATTCCATTGGGGGGAGGAAAACTAAGAATGATATTGTCATTCTTTGTTAATGTCATAATAGTAAAATATATAAGACATTCCCTTGAATATTTCTTTGCAATTTATTTTGTGTTTAAACTTGATATAGTATATATATTATATATCTAATACATATAAACTATATATATATATAAGGCAATACATACTATACATACTATATATACTATATATATTTATATAGCTATATATAAGCAATTTATACTAGTATATACATATATAGTTTACAAGAAAGTGCCTTAGATAAAAAATAGCCCGAAATGAAAAAAGCTCGTTAGAGCCTATATATATGTGTGTGTGTGTATGTATATATATATATTACATAAGACAATATATAATTATATATACACATAATACACCCTTATATATACATACTATACATACTATATATACTATATATATTTATATAGCTATATATAAGCAATTTATACTAGTATATACATATATAGTTTACAAGAAAGTGCCTTAGATAAAAACAAATAGCCTATATATATATACACACACATATATAAGGCACTATATATATCTCTAATACATATAAACTATATATATATATATATATATATATATATATTACATAAGGCAATATATAATTATATATACCCATAATACACCCTTATATATACATACTATACATACTATATATATTTATATAGCTATATATAAGCAATTTATACTAGTATATACATATATATATATAGTTTACTACAATTCTTGAGGAAAAAATAATATTACAATTTGTGAATAATTTCTTCTAACAAAACCCTCTACATCTTCTCAAATCGATTAACCTAATTCGCATTAAAATATTGTTATTGACCTTTTCAGTGTTAAGTAAATAAGGAAATAATTGAATTATATTCTAAATAAGACAAAATAATTTCTGGAGAGTATGTAATCAAATTTTGTATTACTTCTGTCATTATGATTTATGATTGCAAAACAATGCGGATTGCCAAGAGGGTGTAATTTCAGAAATACTTATCTTTTCGTGGGAAAAGAAATTTACTAATTGCCAAATATGGGCCAGAAATATGCCTTGAAAAATAAGGTTTGTTACTGTTGGACAGTGAAAGAGAGGCGGCGAGAGCAAAGGGCAAGATCTGATAGTGGCTGATGCATTAATGCATTAGAGAAAGAAATATGGCGAGTCCAAAACACTTTTGATGTTTTTTTTTTTTTTTTGGATAAAAATCACTTTTATACTGCTTAAAAAAAAGTTACATAAATGAGTAAAACGCAGTACTATACTGTGAACTACGTTAACGGAAATTAGTCCGTTAAAGTAAAACGCAGTATGGTACTGCGTTTTACTTTTTTTTTTTTTTTTGTAATTCGCAGTACCATACTGCGTTTTAATTTAATTTTTTTTTTGTAATTCGCAGTGTAATACTGCGTTTTATAAAGCTGTTCGCAGTATTATGCTGCGTTTTACTTAAAACGCAGTATAATACTGCGAACAACTTTATAAAATAAACCCACTTCTTCTTCCTTGGACCACTGAACCGACGCCCCCTCCTTTAAAAATTTCGATTCTGCTGGTCTCCCCCTCCCCCACCCCGCGACAAACTTAAAAAAAAAAAATTCGGCCCCACCCGTCACCTAAAGAGCAAGGAGTGTAGGTCTCACATACAAGACAAGCTTTGGATTCCTTCTTTCGGGTGCAAAAATTCGATTTCAATCAAATTCAAAAAACTTAAATCAAGGTATTTCGATTTTGTTTATGTCGAAACTCGTATAGTACATGCATATTTGTATTGTTTAATGTGTTTCCATGTTAATTTGTGTTATGTTTGTGTTTAAATTTGTATCTTATTTATACCCGGATTGATTTATTAGCTTTGGTACAAAAAATTGTTAAAATTTGATAAATTATTTGTATTGTTAAAAAATTAATATTATTTATTTTGTTTGTTGTTCATATTTGTATTTTATGTTAGTTGTTTTTATATGTAATATTGACCTTTTAGCGTAGTAAAATATAGAACCTTTTAGTGTAGTACAATATAGAGCCTTTTAGTGTAGTAAAATATAGAGCCTTTTAGTGTTGTAAAATATAGAACCTTTTAGCGTAGTAAAATGTAGAGCCTTTTAGCGTAGAGTCTATGTAGTTTAAGTATGTAGTAACCCATACATAATTATTCAGTCCAATGTTAAACATAATTAATTATTTAATTTATTAAGCTAACAGACACAATTTTAAAAATATTGAAATTAACACGCATAATAATTAAGGATAACTCGGTGCTACCGGGCCTCAAATATCGAGCCTGGAACCCATACATAATTATTCAGTCCAATTTTAAACATAATTAATTATTTAATTTATTAAGCTAACAGGCACAATTCTAAAAATGTTGAAATTAACACGCATAATAATTAAGGATAACTCGGTGCTACCGGGCCTCAAATATCGAGCTTGGAACCCGTACATAATTACTCAATCCAATTTTAAACATAATTAATTATTTAATTTATTAAGCTAACACACACAATTCTAAAAATGTTGAAATTAACACGCATAATAATTAAGGATAACTCGGTGCTACCGGGTCTCAAATATCGAGCTTGGAACCCATACATAATTATTCAGTCCAATTTTAAACATAATTAATTATTTAATTTATTAAGCTAACACACACAATTCTAAAAATGTTGAAATTAACACGCATAATAATTAAGGATAACTCGGTGCTACCGGGCCTCAAATATCGAGCCTGGAACCCATAC
The DNA here is from genome assembly GCF_000393655.2 of Nicotiana sylvestris. Taxonomy (NCBI): domain Eukaryota; kingdom Viridiplantae; phylum Streptophyta; class Magnoliopsida; order Solanales; family Solanaceae; genus Nicotiana; species Nicotiana sylvestris. Next base: position 97,878,659 of record NC_091062.1, on the reverse strand, counting down.
ATAATTATTCAGTCCAATTTTAAACATTAATTAATTATTTAATTTATTAAGCTAACACACACAATTAATTTTGTTTAAATTATAGTAGACGACATGGACTTTCCTCCGCCTGCGCATCCCGGACCTGCCGAGGATCAGCTACTAGTGTTGCAGGGCGACCATAGGTCCTCATTTGTATGGGAGGGACAGCTATCGATGCAGCCTCTCCGCCCTAGGAGACCTGACGATTTGTGGGAGTTCATTGGGGAGCATCCTTTCCATGCCAGCGTAGTCGCGCGCCTATAGGCTACGGGCTTCTATATGATTTTTGAGCTTGGACGGATGCAGCTTGATTGGTCTCTCATCACGACCTTGGTAGAGCGGTGGCGACCGGAGACGCACACTTTTCACTTGCCCACTGGAGAGGCCACCATCACGCTGGAGGATGTTCAGGTTTTGTACGGGCTGCGCGTAGATGGACGAGCTGTAGCACTGCCCTAGTACATTAGATCCATGACGCATGCACAATTTTTGGATATGCTGATGCATTTTACTGGTTATAGACCTCAGGGTGACGCTGGGGGCAGTCGCGTTGTTTTGTCAGCCATCAGAGATCATATGGCGTTTTTGCACCCAGACATTACCGGCGAGATGGAGGATATCCATATTGAGAGGTACACGCGGTTGGCGATGCTCCTGCTTTTCGGGTGTGTCTTGTTCCCGAACACTTCGGGGAGTAAAGTGAGTATGCGCTTTCTCCATCATCTTCAGGAGTTGGATGGTTTACCCCAGTACAGTTGGGGTGCTGCTGTTCTCGCATACCTGTATAGGAGCATGTGCCGGGCGAGCATGGGCCCAGCGGTGGACATATGTGGTTTTCTGCCCCTCCTACAGGTGACAACATTTTCGAATACTCTGTTCATTTCTCCGAATTCTATATGGTCGAAATGACTCATAAATTTTACATCAACTTTTTATCTTAGGTTTGGTCCTGGCAGCGGATCATGCCGTTGCAGCCACCTCTACCAGCACTTGCGCCTAGTGAGGCTTATCCGTTTCTACCTCTAGATTCTAGGTGGATTCTCCGGCGTGGGAACTACCGAGGGACCGATGCTCATCATAATCTCCCCCTTATCAGGGATGTGCTAGATATGCTAGTGGACGGACATGTAGATATGTACCTACACTTACTTGTTTAAATTGAGTTGTGCTGCGCATACTCACTTTTATGTTATTATTTGGCAGTTCATTTGGACGCCATACAACGGCGAGTTGGTAGCTCAGCTGCCCTTTTATTGCTCAGTCGATCGAATGCTTTGGCACACCTCCGTCCCGATGGTCTTCTTCGATATGGTTGAGTATCATGCCACAGAGCGTGTGCTTCGCCAGTTTCACTGTCCCCAGCCTATACCGAGGGATCCTGGATGGGTGGCTATACACTATCAGCGGGATGACCGTGCCAGGCTGGACGATATATATATGGGATGGCTAGAGCAGCAGGTCCTTATTTGGGAGGAGCACCGAGCTGACCGTATTCCGCCAGCACCTACATTTACCCAGGAGGCCACTATTCATATGTATGCGTCATGGTACCGCCGTCACACCCGACTGATTATCGGGAACCCCATTCATGTACTTAGCGAGCGCTACAGACCATACGCCGGGAGACACGAGGCACTGGTATGTTTTTTGGCTTATTAATATCGTATAATTGTGATATAGCGTTATTTAATTAATATTTTAAATATTTCACAGGCTATTGGCCATCATCACCTCTACCAGTTGGGACAGGAGATGCAGCAGCATACCGATATCCCTGCAGTCGTTGACTATTGCCGGCGGGTGGCACAGTTGGCTCGTCGGGACCCTGTTTCAGGCGAGAGATGCCGCGAGGTTGGACCACGAGACTCAGTATGCATCGCCAGAGAACTACCATCAGGGTAGGGGTGTCCCACGAGGCAGGGGTATGGCACGAGGGAGGGGTGCCCCACGAGGTAGGGGTGCCCCACGGGGTCGCGGGGGAAGGCGAGGAGGTGGTCCCCAGCAAGGGGGCGTTGAGGCACCCGTCGACCCACCTGTTGAGGGACATGATGAGGACTTTGGAGTTTTGGCGCTTGGAGATGATCAGCCGGATTATATACCTCAGGAAGATGAGCCTTCCAGCAGCATGCCTTCGTACAGCCTTCAGCTATCTCTGCCAGCATCGCGGGTCACCCCGTCAGGAGCATTGTCGATCATGGGTACATTCGACGGGGATGGATACTAGTACTTTGCATGCCCATCTACCGCTGCTGAGGATTGGCCCACCCGGGACGTGGATGACGGGCACAGGTTGAATTATGCCTCATCCCCGGAGGTTGATGCAGATCTACCACAGGCGCAAGTATGTTTGTATTACTTTAAAATTTCAATTTGTTTTCTCTTCCTTAATGAGCTGCCATTAATTAATTTTTAAGGTTTTTATGAAGGATTCGTCCCAGCCCATCTTTGAAACCACTACATGCTTTGATGAGGACACCACGGATGCATATATTCAGGACGCCGACGAGACCACAGTGGGAATATATTTTTTGACTTAACACGTACAATACAAATATACTTTGTCACCTGCTAAGTTTAGTACTTGTTTTGTAGGTTGCTGACGGCCCGACGACCTATTCTTCTGATCCTGCCAGCTGTGGTGTCGATGCTGCTGCACATCCTCACATAAAGAGGCGGCTTGATGATGCTGATCCAGATAGTGTACCCGAGCGACAGGGGATGCGACTCAGGCTAGCAGCAGCACTGAAGCACACAGGCTGCGGGACTCACTGATTTACTTAGGTTTTTAGTTTGTGTAAATAGTGCATTATGCAATTAATGATAACAATTATCTTTTAACAACATTTTTATTTTAATTGCGTTTGAACAACAGTTTTACTTAAACAGTACACAAGAAACACAAACATTGCAAACGTAACACAAAAACAAACAGTAGAACTAAAACCATCACTGCACAAAGGATAACTAAAACCAGCTTTTTTCACATGGTTTTCATCTTTTTCAGAACGACAAGACAACTCCATAAAATGCAGTACTATACCACGCTTTATGTATTAAATTTTTCTGCAATAAACCAGCTTTTTTCACATGGTTTTCATCTTTTTCAGAACGACAAGACAACTCCATAAAACACAGTACTATACCACGCTTTATGTATTAAATTTTTCTGCAATAATCCAGCTTTTTTCACATGGTTTTCATCTTTTTCAGAATGACAAGATAACTCCATAAAATGCAGTACTATACCACGCTTTATGTATTTTTTCTCGACTATAAATAACGGCATCATTGTAGTTATTTTGTGTGCTCAAAAATTAGTAAAAGCAAATATTTCATTAAAAGTAAGGTTTTTTTTACTAAAAGCAAATATTTCATTAAATGGCTCAACCTCTTCGTCCACCAAAGTGCAACTGTGGAAAAGAATGCTCGATGCAAAATTATTGGGACGGTGGTGAAGTTGGACGCCGCTACTGGTGCTGTATGAACCAGTTATACAAGGTTCCCGGCGAACCTATTTGTGATTTTGAAGAATGGGTTGATGAACCATGTTATCAGGAATGCTACAGAGAACAACTGCAGTTTCTTCATAATATGTATTTATGCCAACGGAAAACACAAAGAGAAAGCGATAGAATTATTGTAGAAATGAGGGCGAAACTGAAGGAGGTGGGAGAAGAAAAATGGAAAGCACAATGGAATTGTGAAACACAAAAGGAACGAAAAGAAAAATATAAACAGGAACTTGCGGAGGTGAAGGCGAAACTGAAAGAGGTAGAAGAAGAAAAAGAATGAATGGAAGAACGATTTAAGTGGTTGGAGTGGAGAATAAATGGCAACCGGGACTAAACATTGGCATGTATGTGTTTAGTGTATTTTTTATATTTCATGTATTTTTATAATGTTGGCCTGTTATGTTTGTGTTTGTGCTGTAGTAATGTTTTATTTACATTTTCCTACAATTAAACAACTTTTTTTTCACTTATTCCAAATTGTGGAACATAATTTTATTTGATATATATTGCAACATATACAAGTACAAATACGTATTACAAAAAACAATACCAAAATAAAAGACTAGGGGTATCCTTGATAGTTGGGTACATTCGACGAACTTGCACCAGGAGCCGGATTACCACCGCCACGCATACTACCTGAAGGACATTTACGACAGTCGTGTCCTGTTTGCGAGCATATGCCATATTTACGCGCATAAACGGTGTCACCAACATCCATTTGGTTCCGTATACGAGTTCTCTTTTGCACTTGCAGCTTGCGCAAATAGTCCTTGTTACATACCATCTTAAAAGGTTCCGGCGGCCAATAATGCTCAGCACCTAATGGTTGCAACTTCCCACTATACGTGTCTACGTATGCAGCAACACTGTATTTCCTATCAATATAGTTTGTTGCCCCATATCCAACTTGTTGAAAGCACTTCAACGCATGTGCGCACGGCATGTGGTAGATGGTCCATTTCACACATGAACATAACCTTCTATTTTCATTCACCGTTTGTAGATTATTCCCACGGTGTCCGCGGATAGCGGTCTTAACTTCAAAAACACCCCGTTCATGATCGTACTGAATAAATGAATGTCACTGTGCTCGTCTCCTGGACTTTTCAAATCTTCTCATGGGTATTGGCATAAATTGAACACCCCTATCCATCAATGCTGATGCAGCTGCATGCCTTTCAACAAACCTCTCCGCACTCTGTTTGAATGTCCTGCGGACCATGGCAGTGACAGGCAGTCCACAGGCAGACTTCAACAAGCCGTTGAATGACTCCGACACGTTTGTAGTGAGGGCTCCCCATCGTCTTCCGCCATCAACATGTAATGTCCACATGTGAAGCTCATGCCCCATCAACCAAGTATAGGCTCGTGGTTCTAATTGTCGGATCGCTTCCATGCGCCTCGTGAATTTGCACTGCTGGTGCTCAGTTGCAGCCATCCACATTAAGTCATGCAATGCCTTGTCAGGATATTTCTTCTGGAAATTGGCCTTCAGGTGACGCACACAGTAACGGTGGTATGCATATGGTTCCTGCCATTCAGGCAAGTGACGTACAGAACTTAAAATACCACCATGCCGATATGATATTAGACAAATACCTGAACGCTGTTTGACAACGTGCTGCTTCAAGTGGTTCAAAAAAAGCGTCCATGTCTCTTCACTTTCGTTGGCACATATGGCAAAAGCTAGTGGAAATATTTGCCCGTTGGCATCTACTGCAACTGCAATCAAAAGCTTAATATCATACTTTCCATAGACATGAGTACCGTCTATGGAAATAACAGGACGACAATGCACAAAACCATCAATTGCTGGTTTAAATGACCTGAACACATAGTTGAAAATATATTCGGGTCTGTCCGGACTCCGCTCACGCCTCCATTCAATAACAGTCCCGGGGTTAAAGTGTTGCAGTACGGCCATGTACCTGGGCAGATTTGAAAAAGACTTATCCCAGTCGCCATAAATAAGTTCAAAGGCACGTTTGCGACCGAGATATGCCTTTCTTTTGGTTATAGTACAACCATACTCCTGGTGGACGGCTGTAATACACTCTTTAATCTTGAACCTAATGGACACTTCCAAATATGGAATCAAGACAAGAGAAATCAAGTCCACATCCAAGTTGAAGTGATTCTCATTGTATGTGTCCATTTCACATCTGTGCTCGCTAATAAATTTACCCACTTTCCACAAACCTGATTTCTTCTTGGTGGCACGCTACATCCAGTGACAACCCATAAAGTCTCTACGACATACAACCTTGTATTTCTCTGTAGTTGACTCACTTACCGTCATCTCACAACACTCTCTTATACTGTAGATTTTTACAGCCCTAATAAAGCGAGCTTTATCAGGAAATACATGCCCTTTGTCAGAACAGCTGGTCTAGACTCATCCCACATCGCTGATCGAAATTCATCATCATCCCTTGTGGGGGCATCCACGTTCGACATGCTTGGCAAATTATCAAGGTAGGGAATATTCCGCTCATGAAATGGCACGTGGGACTCGTACACTCTTGGTCTAGCGGGAGGTGGAGGAACATGCTCCCTCGTCAGCTCAGGTTCAACATTCACTTCCTTCTCATCATCACCCTCATCATGGAAGGGTGTGTCATCCCCAGACTCATCCGCATTGTTGTCATAATCACTATCATCTTCCTGACTCTGCGCATCTGCCAAATCACGAGTAAATACGTTGTCTATGGGCAACTGTGTGAGGTTAGGAGCTTCAAGAATCTCGTTTTCACTGCACAAAAATAACAAAATGATAATATACCCAACTAGATAAATACTTTAGATATAGCTATATCACTTTACTTACAAGTCGTACTGTCTTGACGTTTCATGATGGATATTTGCTTGTTGGTGATGACTCCCGGATGGACCACCGTGGTTCAATACTCCAGAACTACACATATTCCAACTAGGGGCGGGGTCATAACTTGTAAAATTCGTATCCGGACGGTACCCCCTATGAAAAATATGAGTGTTAATACAAATCCAATTAAAACATAAAATAAACATCGCTAAAGCACCCACGGAATTGAAGTTTACCAGTCGTCTTGTTGATTATATAAAGTCGAAAAATTATTTTGCGGCTGCTCATTCGCTGGTGGTGACAAGTTTAAATCAAGGCAAGCTCTTTCATCAGCAATCTGTCCGGCAAAAACTGCTCCAGAATAACCACCCGATGACTGGGGGTTATCCCTACTATGCACGCCCTCATTATTGGGAACGTCTTCCACCTTGACGTACATTTCCAATAATTTTATTACAATAAATTCCCTGTATTCATCCGGAATCCGCAAAAAATCTCTAAGAGTTTCATCATCCTCGATGTTAAACTCAGAATAATAAGCAAACCCATGCGGAGTCACTAAATACGGAAATCTACCGGTTATTTTAAGGTTAACCGAACGCCACCTCTCATTCATTTTTTTACGTAACAACGATACCAATTTATCGTACTCCATAGTAAGCGGCAATTTAACCTGACATTGTGGAGGTGAGCTATACCTCACAGAGTTATTCTCCAACACAACCTCACCCCCCCCCCCCAATATAGTGAAACCCTTATTTTTGCCACTTCAGACATTGTAAAAAAATGATTGACAAGAAGAAGAGAGAAGTATGAACGTAAGTTTGAAGATTAAATGAATTTTCATAAAATTGAAACGCCTTTAAATAAGGTAAGTCCGAATGTAAAACGTAGTACAATACTACGATTTATGTATTGAATTATTGTTATGTCAGTTCATTATTGGTGGGCCAAAAACCAGAGTAAAACGCAGTATAATACTGTGAACAGCTTTATAAAATGCAGTATTATACTGCGAATTATAAAAAAAAAATTTAAATTAAAATGCAGTATGGTACTGCGAATTACAAAAAAAAATAAAAATTTAAAGTAAAATGCAGTATCATACTGCGTTTTACTTTAACGGACTAATTTCCATTAACGTAGTTCGCAGTATAGTACTGCGTTTTACTCATTTATGTAATTTTTTTTTAAGCAGTATAAAAGTGATTTTTGTCAAAGAAAAATAAAAAAAAAATCAAAAGCTCGAAATATGGCGTCCTCACATTATTAATGATGATGCTATTTTCCTCGAAAAGGCAAAAGGCAAATGAACCACTTGAAAGAAACAACAAAAGTTGGAAAACGTAAAAACCCTTGGGTAGACCAAAGTCCTGTAGTATAATAATTCCTGTCACGGATCTGTTGACTCTGATGCCCAAATCTTGCGAATCCTGTGCCATCTTTTAGTTCAATTATTACTTATAATTTGAATTCTTCCTTTATTTTCTTATAATTCATGTACCAAAACCGGTATGTATCAAAATATCATTTTCCTTATCACAACATTCCTAAGCACAACAGCAGGAAAACAAATGAATGAGCGCAACTTGCAAACAGTTCGTAAGCAGTGATCGCAGAAGTGGAGAGTGTGGTCATGGGCGAATTAGGATTTTTATAATATGAGTCTACTACTAAAGGTAGGAGAAAAAAAAAAGTAATTAAGTGGGATTTTATCCTTGCTCGTCTAAGAGAATAACTCAAGATTTAACCAAATGTACCATTTAGCCTCATTGAAATATGTTTTAACAATAAATAATATTAGACCAATTCTAAAAAAAAATATATACAAAATAACTAATTTGACGGAAAGGACATAAGTTCACCTGTCCCGTATATTTGTCTGTAAATCCGCCCATGAGTGTGGCAGTAGCTCCTTTCCCAATGTCATCGCGGGTTCCCCACAAAACTCCCAAATTTTGGTTTGTCAGCAAAATTAGAGTTCGTTTGGACATATGAAAATTTTCCTTTTTTTCAATATTTTTCAAAATAGTGTTTGGTTATCAATATCTTATATTTTTTTCAATCTCACTTGAAAATGCATTTTTAAATTTGAAAAACTAATGAAAGCCAGTTCTTCAATTGAAAATTGGAAGGTTGCTATTTTTTAGTTTCACAAATTTACCTTATATTTTTAAAATTTATAATAAGACCCCATCAGTTACCTAAATAACCATCAACTACCCACTTTTCTTTCCATAAAGTTAGAAACACAAAACGCAACCAGCAGGTCATCTTCTTTCAGACGAGAATTCTGTGATAGGGTAACTTGATTTAAGGTTTTATTTTCCTTTTTGCTCTTATGTGTGTGCCTTCAATATTACTTATAAAGCTTATATTCAGTTGTTATGCACTCTAAAGATGAAAGCTTTCATATGCGATTGATTATTCTATTATTGTTGTATTGTAGAAACATAAAAGAATGAGTAAATCAAATTGGGGTGGTTTTGATATTTTTTTATAAATTGTGGGGTATAAATTATGTTTCATGGTTTTTAAAAAAAGATATCCAAATATATTGCAAAAATTATACCCAACACAACTTCATCTTCAATTCAAATTTTAGTGATTTTTTTTTTTTTTTGACATTCATATCCAAACGCCTACTTAGAAACGCTACAACTGCAAAAGTACCGGTAGAGGACCAACAATTTAACAAACTTCCGAAGGACGCATTTGACTGAAAAAATCCTGCATTTATTTTGTATTTTCGGATTTCATTTAACAATTATTGCAATTTTATATGGTTAATAAGGGTTTAAATAAATAAACATGCTTAGCATTTTATTCTTTTTCCTTTTACACTTTAAACAAACTGAATTTAGTCAAAATATTTAATATTTTAAAAAATAAAACATATTTTAAAAATAATTACTCTTTAATTCAAATAAATTGGAATTGGCTATAAGCATTCTCACGGTTCATGTTTTGCATTAAGTGTAACTCAAGTCAGCATCACAGAAAATAAAAAATAAGTTAAATATATATATATATATATATAACCATGTAGTAGCCTTTTTTTTAAAAGGATAGAAGATGCCTGGGCAACGCCAATCCAGAAATTTGTCACGATACAAACTACCACAAGCCTTTTTCCACTACTTTTTGAAGAAATCCCTGTTTTTTTCTCGTTCATTAATCACCATTGCAAGACAACAAAAAAGAGTTGCTTGTGACCCAACCTACTACAGTTGCCACTAACATTGCTTTTTGGGCTGTTGGCCACGTCATTTTTCTTACTCAAAATTAGGCAAATATTGGTAACGCCTTGATGGCTCATTTCATGCCTTAGTTTCTTTCCTTTTTCCTTATCCCACAATCACAAGACTACAATATCCCACGTAACAATGAATTAAACCCTTCACCCCTCTCCTTCCCAGTCAAGAAAAGGTAATAAAAAGAAAAGACACACAAGCAAAAAAAAGATATTCTCATTGTAGGAAGGTGAGGAAGAACACGCTTTTGACCTATATAACTTAAATCTTTTTAACTAATCTAGGAGTACTAGTCACGAATTGAACTAAATTAAGTTTGTCGTGTATGATCTTTTCCTTGATATGCATTAGTACAAAATTGAATGAGTGTTTAACATCATTAGTAAATTAACTTAATTGACTAATTGATGCGTTTACTGATCGTAGGCATTTAGAACATATTCATATTTTTATAAGAAAATTCTCCCAAAACCACTCGCATCAAAGGGGGAATTATCCCAACGAAATTTTGAGAATGAACATTTACAAGAAGCAACACCACAGAATGAAATGGAAATATATTTCCCTTAGAAAGAGAATATGCTTCACAGTTCACACTTCCCTTCTCTCACAAATGATCAATAAGCTTAACGTCTAATCTTTACAATACGTACTCCAGCCCGTCTGACCATTCCGATAACACCTGCGTCTTCTCTCTTCAATGCAGAAATCAAATGTCTGAGACTTGCTTGGAGAAGGCTATAGAATATGTAATGATATAAAATCTCTTTCTTTTACAATGGTTTATTCTAAAGTGAAGTTGAAATTTTCCTGTAAAGAGAGGGAAGGAAAACCGACTACGTGTGTTTTTCATCTTCTACAATTTCCTATTCGTTTCTAGGTAGACAGTGGCCGACTAGACTAGACGCAATGGGTTTCATACATCTAGCTTGGACTGTTTATGTGCGTGAAAAAAGAATATAGATTTAGTTGACTGATTGTAGAATTTCTATCTCGAAAGTGAGCAAGGACTTCCAGGTGAAGGGAATGCAATGGATCTTTTGAGGAATTGTTTTTGCTTGTCATCAGCAAAACAAAGCACTGAATCAATACAAATCTCAAGAGCAGAGGGGGGTTGAACAGGAACAAAGTCCTGCAGCTTTGCATACTCTGAAATCAAGTGATACATGTAATCATATATCCGATCAATACTCAAACTTTCCATGAAGTCTTGTCCTGCTTTTCCAATGGCTTCGGCCTATTCAACAAAACATTTCACGGAAAACAAGTATAAAGATATTGGTAAATAAAAGAGTCAAACGATAACCACAACCAATTTAATAGCCTGTTTGGTCAGCCTACAAGTTTGCTAGTCCTGCTTGACCTGCCCTTCGTCATGGGCATCACATTCATTCCACCCTCCCCTCCTCCCCCTGGACTCAGGTTCCTCGCTGAAGTTTGCTCCACCATCATATTGAGGGAGCTTCGATTCTGATACTATATTTGTCATAACTCAAGGTCATGACACATATTGTTTGCTTTGGACCTAGTATTATCATGATCCAAGTCTATGACACGTATTGACCCAAAGCCGACAGGCCCAAAGCTGAAAATACATACCTAGGCTCAAACGGACCATGGGCTTGGGTCGTGTACTTTTCAGAACCATAACATCACTACCATTATCTGAGGCTCTCAGCATAGCAAAAAAGTAGCTACACTGACATAATCTTGGGGCGAAAACATACCTCTGATGGATTTGCATTACCCCAATCAACAGCAGCCTTTATTGAAGGGCATAATTCAAATGGAGGAATTGGCCAGTAATTTTTCTTTGGAATGAGACCACGACTAAAGAAATCCTGATACTGTGGGCTGATTATCAGGGGAAGAGAACCACATGCTAGAATATACTTCAAGCTCACTGACCATGCATATCCTTCTGCATAAATCTTGTACCTGCATTATTAACAATATAATAATTGAATATAAGGAATGCAATTTTCTCTACTTCATGGGAACTTTAAAAATCAACTATTGAACAATACCCTAGGGGTGCGACGCTCCATGAGATGAATTAAGAGCAATGTTGAATTCGAGATTTAAAGTCAATGAGTTTTACTCTTTACTATACGTGCCAAATTTTACCCGCCCCCCCTCCCCACTCGCACACACACAACATATATATAAATAAAAAATCCGAGTTCAATGTATTGAGATAGTGTATTGTATTTATCATTATGTTAACAATTAGTTAGGTGTGTATTAGCATAGCTTTAGATAGTTAGTATTGGGTCCCACATGTAATATGTATATATACTCAGTTGAGTTTCTAATACAAGTTAGTTCATTCTCACACTTAACCGACTCTTCTTTCTCCTCTGTTTCCCTTGTTTTCCTTCAAGAACCCTCTGTGGTTCCACCATTGTAGCTCAAGCTTGAGCTCTACTCCTCTAATGGCTTTGCATCTTTACATGGTATCAGAGCGAGGTATTCTACTCGCCATTCTCTCCAATCTCTCTTAGTTCTTTTTAGATTCTAGAACCACAATCACGATCTCCGTCTTTTGCCCTAATTTTTCTCAATCCGATATTCTCTTCTTCTCGTTCCTTTTCTTTTCGACAAATTGATACTGCTTTCTCATGGCTAACCTTGATCCAAACAATGATTCTGGAATTGAATCGACTGATTCAACTCATGTCGCCGGTATTGATCCCGAAGTCAACCTAGCTGCCCTTTTTACATGCATCCATCGGATAATCCTGGTACGATGTTGGTGACGACTCTGTTCAATGGCATTGGATACCGATCCTGGAGAAGAAGCGTTCTTTGAGCCCTCTCAGTCAAAAATAAAGTAAGATTCATCACTAGCGAGTACAAACGACCAGACCTAGATTCCCCGGAATTTCGTCAATGGTAAAGGTGCGACGATATAGTAACCTCATGGATCCTGAATTCTCTGTGTAAGGAAATCGCTAATAGTGTTGAGTATGCTAATAATGCTTTTGAACTTTGGAGAGAGTTGGAAGATAGGTACGACCAAACTAACGGTACCAAATTGTATCAAATCCAAAAGGAAATCAATGATCTAGCTTAGGGAACCCTTAATGTTACTGATATTATACGAAAATGAAGAAGCTTTGGGAAGAATTAAGCACGATAAATGCCAAGTCACAGTGTAGTTGTCAATTCACTTGTGGGGCTAAGGAGAATATGCACAAGGCTGAACAAGATAAAAGATTCATTCAGTTTCTCATGGGTCTGAACAAAGTGTACACCACAGTGCGAGGTAGTATAGTCATGATGAATCCACTGCTTTCCATGGCACATGCCTTCTCCTTGTTAATTCAGGAAGAAAAACAGCGAGAAGTGAAGCCACATAATCAACTCATGCTCGACTCTGCTTCTTTGAATGCTAATGTAACTTCACACAACAACTTCAACAACAAAACACCTGTACATAACAATTTCAAAACCAACTACTCTCCAAACAATTCCTCCACGAGTACTAGACCTCGCCCCTTCTGTGATTACTACAAATGTGCTGGCCATACTAGAGAGAAATGCTTCAAACTCCATGGCTATCCGCAGGATTTGAATCAAAATCCCAAGTACAATAAGGGGAAAAGGACTGCAACTAATGTACACAGTTCTCCACTCGATTCTTTTTCTATGAAAGGTGAAGAAACACAGACTCAAGGTAACAATTCCAATGTGAGTCTCACTAAGGAGTAGTATGGGCAGTTGGTGACTTTGCTTCAACACTTTCAGACCAGCACTGGAGGAGATAGTTCAGACAATAATGTGACTGGTGGAGCTGTGAACTTCGCAGGTATTTTTGCCTGCTCTGCTTTTGTCCTTTCTGTTGATTATGGCCTACTTTCATGTAAATGCTTTAAATCAAGGGCTGACATTTGGATCCTAGACTCTGGGGCTTCTAATCATATGATCTTCAATAAATCTTTACTCAGTCATATTAAAACCCTAGCATACCCTATGTTAATCACACTGCCAAACGGCTATAGAGTTAAAGTCACAGAAATTGGAACTGCCACATTAGCACCAAACATTGTTCTACATAGAGTCCTATTTGTTCCATCCTTCAAGTACAATCTTATTCAATTCACTCTTTAGCTTCTCAACTTAAAGGTTTGATTGCTTTCTCTGATTTTCTTTGTCTTCTGCAGGCCCCTACAATGAAGAGGCCTCTGGAGATTGGTAAGGTCAAAGATGGCTTGTACCTTATATGTTCAAGCTGTCTGAAGAATTCATGTTCTGCTACATATACCTCTTAACCTGTTTCCTATTCTGTTTTGTCTAGTTCTTCTGATGTAAATAGTTTGCAACTGTCAGCATTCTACATCATCTGTAAATGTTTCCATTTACAATTCACAGTCTTTTGTAAATAATTCCATCAGTAATAAAACTTAGTGCATTTCTTCAAATTCTCTTTTGTCTAACAAGAATCAAGATGATTTGTTGTGGCATTACAGATCAGGCCATGTGCCCTTTATCAAAATGAGGGGGATATCTTCTATCCTTGTTCAATTCTCAACTAAACAACCTTTCCTCTGCTCCATTTGTCCTATGGTTAGACAACCAAGACTTTCTTTTCCCCATAGGACTAGCACTACTACTTCCATTTTTGAACTCCTTCATGCAGACCTCTGGGGACCCTACCACATTGCTACTCATTTTCTCACCTTAGTGGATGATTATAGCATGACCACTTGGACTCACCTCTTGAGTAGCAAGAACAATGTCTTGCAAATCATCAAAAATTTTATATCCTTAGTTGAAACCCACTTCAATTCCACTGTCAAGTACCTTAGATCTGATAATGGTTCAGAATTCGTCAACATGGAAGCCTTGTCATTCTTTCAGTCTAAAAGAATAGTTCATCAAAAAACACGTCCCTATACTCCCCAATAAAATGGAGTTGTGGAGAGGAAACATAAATACCTCCTGGAAACTACCAGGGCACTCCCTTTTCAGTCCAAGTTGCCTTTACAATACTGGGGTGAATGTGTATTGGCTGCAACACACATTATAAACAGACTTCCCACCACTTACCTAAAGAATAAATGCCCAATTGAGATCCTCTATAATAAAGCACCAACATATTCTCATTTGAGAAGTTTTGGATGCTTATGTTTTCCTACCATACCTAAAGTCCATAGAGACAAATTTGAACCTAGGACCATTCGCCATGTCTTTGTGGGGTATCCTTATGAAACTAAAGGGTACAAAATTTTAAATCTGGCCACCAAAAAGATTCATGTTTCTAGAGATGTAATCTTCCATGAGTACATCTTCCCCTTTGCTATCCTACCTACTTCCTCATCTTCTTTTTCATTAGTACTCAATTCTGCTCCTTGCACAGTAGATATGCCACCTCCTACAACACACCCAAATGACTGTGACTGTGTGTCTAAACTACTACCAGATTCAGTTCACTTCTCCAATGTGCCCTCACCTGTGACAATATCACCTCCCAGTTGTCCATTTTCTCCAGAATCTCCTATAATTCCTCCACCACCTCACATTCAGGGAAATTATGAACCTAGAAGGTCTACTAGAGAACATCATTTACCTGTTCATCTAAAAGACTATGTATACTCTTTACCCAACTTATACCCTACTGCTCATCCTTTTTCTAATCCAACTACTCTTGCTACTACATCCAATCAGATTCTTCCTTTTCTCTCAATGCTTTTTTCTCCAAACATCATCATATCTCCTTCACCTCATTAGTTCCTGATAGTCAGCAACTTGTTCAAAGTGTTTGCCATGATAGTAAACCAAAATCTTATGCAGAAGCAGCCTTGAATCCTGCTTGGCAAGCAACTATGTCACTAGAGTTTGAAGCTCTTCATGCCAACCACACTTGGGACCTAGTTCCCTTACCTCCAGGGAAGAAACTCATAGGCTGTCGATGGGTATACAAGGTCAAACACAAAGGTGATAGTAGTATTGAGAGGTTCAAGGCCAGGCTTGTAGTAAAAGGGTATACACAACAGGCTGGTGTTGATTACACTGAGACTTTCTCACCTATTGTAAAAATGACAACTATTAGAGCACTTATAGCAACTGCAATGAAGAAGCATTGGGGTATCTTCCAACTTGATGTCAATAATGCCTTTCTTCATGGGATTTACATGATGAAGTGTATATGGACCTGCCTCCTGGTCTGTTGGTTGACACACCTGGCCTAGTATGTAAGCTGCACAAATAATTGTATAGCTTGAAACAAGCTAGTCGACAGTGGTATAACAAGTTGGCCGAGGCATTGTGTTCCAAGGGCTATGTACATTCCCTCAATGATTACTCTTTGTTTTACAAGAAATCTGACTCCTCTGCTATATATATTGCTGTCTATGTAGATGATGTAATTGTCACAGGGAATAATCCAGAAGAAATCAACTGTTTGAAGGTTTTTCTACATGCTCAGTTCAAGATCAAGGACTTGGGTCGACTGCATTATTTCCTGGGTTTAGAGGTCCTCTACAAGGAGGATGGTGTGATAATCTCTCAGAGAAAATTTGCTCTTGACCTACTGAAGGAGTATGAATGCCTTTATTTGGTGCCTTCAGCTCACCATTGGATCCTGCAGTCAAACTTCAAGCCAAGGAAGGTACACCCTTAGCAGACCCTTCTGTTTATAGAACCTTGATAGGCAAGCTGAACTTCCTAACAAATACAAGGCTGGACATTGCCTATAGTGTCCAACACCTTAGTCAGTTCATGCAAGATCCCAGGGAACCTCACCTCAAGGCTGCTTATCACTTACTTAGATATCTGAAAGCTGATCCTACTCTTGGAATCTCCTTGTCTGCAAATCCAGATTACACAGTTAGAGGGTATTGTGACTCTGATTGGGCTGCCTGCCCAGATTCTAGGAAGTCTGTCAGTGGATATCTAGTATTACTTGGTGACAATCCCATTAGTTGGAAGTCTAAGAAGCAAGCTACCATCCCTCTTTCTTCTGCTGAAGCAGAGTATAGAGCCCTGAGAAATGTAGTTGGAGAACTGGTGTGGCTGTGCAGACTGTTTACTAAGCTTACTGTTCCTTTTCTTTCCCCTGTCACAGTGTTATGTGACAGCCAATCAGCTCTACACACAGCTCGTAATCCTGTTTTCCACGAGCGGACCAAACATATTGAAGTAGACTGTCACTTTATGAGAGACAAATTGCAAGAAGGGCTGGTTTCCCTTCATCATGTTGGGACTGATAATCAACTGGCTGATGTTTTAACCAAAGCACTTACTGGAGTCAAGCATGTAGCAGTGATGAGCAAGTTGGCTGTGACATCTTAACCTCCAACTTGGGGGGGGGGGGTTATTGAGATAGTGTATTGTATTTATCATTATGTTAACAATTAGTTAGGTGTGTATTAGCATAGCTTTAGATAGTTAGTATTGGGTCCCACATGTAATATATATATATATATATATATACTCCGTTGAGTTTCTAATACAAGTTAGTTCATTCTCACACTTAACCGACTCTTCTTTCTCCTCTGTTTCCCCTGTTCTCCTTCGAGAACCTTCTGTGGTTCCACCATTGTAGCTCAAGCTTGAGCTCTACTCCTCTAATGGCTTTGCATCTTTACACAATGGAATAGGTCGACCAACTACCAAAGTAGAGATAGAATAAAGGCATTAATGAACTATTGCAACATGGAATTTTAGAACAATATGACAAGCAAATTATTAAGATTGATCCTAGAAAGTCTCAACATCAACCAAGAAATCTTTGGTACCTCAAATTAAAATACCAAGCATGTCAGGATCCAAAACTTGAATTCTCAAATTGACAACCCAAGAATGTTGCAAGCTCACCTATGATTACATTGCTTTGATAGCTTGGACTTCTCAAATCCAACCTTTGCTTCTTCTGCCCAATCCTATATCCATATCATAATGTACAATTTGTAGTTAAGAAAACAAAGGGATTCACAGAAAAAATGAAACAAAAATAGAAAACAAGTACTAGTAGTTATAACGAATCTATAAGAATAAAATGTCTAGTCATGAACCTGGCGCATAATTTGTGCTCTCCACATTTGAGTGTCATTGCAATTGAGCAATTCTGTGCGAATCGGAGAAACAACATCTGGATTTCCTTTCCAGTATGCTACCGGGATCTTCCTTATCCAACTTCGAGATTTTGAACCCTCTTTGATGCTTTTAAATTCTTCTTCCCATGGTCTTATGTTTATTTCCGACCTGAAAAGTAATCACCCAACATATAAATTGAAACAGAGGAAATATAATTTATGGGATGAGAAAGAAACACAATTTCCCACTGTTTCTAGATTAGTTCACTAATAATTCAGCATGTGTTAGAGGTTTAAGTTAACATAAAGGGTGCACACTACAACACTAGCCAATATTTTATTTTGGGAACCTTCATATGAGTTTGTTTTTCTATTAATCCAATATAAAGGTTCTAAATTAGCTCGTGAATACGAAGGATAAATACCAATAACCTGAAGACGCAACTCGCTATATCAGCAGTAGTTCAACCAAAACAAATCATTTTATAATAATCCATTTCTAATAATGTTAGAAAAGCATTAACCTAAAATAAGCGCACCTTGTATATACTAACTTAAGCTATGGTTGTGGCGGACATAGTATGGATTCTGCAGTTTCGACATAATTCACTGCTTTTGGTTCAATCTTATGTGTGCGCGTGAAAAATAAGTGTGGATAAAATCAGATATTATGTATTTCAAAATTTTCAGTTTCAATTCAAAACTCGTGGTGTCTAAATTATAAATCTGTCACAGCATTATAGACTTGTATGAAAATAGATGTGCAATGAAATGATATGATCCTATATGCTCCAAACATGTTAAACTCAACCATTTTCTACTTACAATGTTACAATATGTCAAAAAGTAAACAATTGTAGTTCGCATCTGAATAAAAGAAGCTTCAAATTCTTACCAGCCCCAGAAAGACCAATCTGGAAATGGTATATCAAAATGGTGCGGTGTGGTACAGTACCGAAACAAAGGCAAAGGCATTGAAGAATGTTCAGTTCGATTAATAATAGGCTTGTCCATGCAATCAAACATCAAATCAACATCTGGAACCTTTCCAGGATACCTCCTAAGTAACTGCAATATTCCCCAGATCGTGAACATAGCCCTACTCTGTACACAAGCATAGTAAAAATCTACAAATAATTTGCCACCAACTATAACAACTCTAAAAGCCGCAAACTTCTGTGCCTCCATTACATGGTTCATAGAAATCCTGGACTTGGTCCATGGTTCAAGGTCATAACGTATGCTCCTGAAAAATTCTGGGCAAGTTTTGGATTCAGAGGTTTTCGATTTGGATGCGGAATTGCTATTTTGAGGAATGGTGACATGACTCGGGCAGCTAAGATAAGAACATCCTATGATCTTGGAAGCCTTTGAAACAGTGGATTCTTCATCGAATGATTTTGCAGGAAATACATGCCACGGCGTTGGCTCTAAATTGTGACCCACGATGGTTTTTGTCTGAGAAATTAAGTTGTCAACCTAAGCATCACAAAAGAAAAAACAACGACAATAATAAGAATGCCATGCCATCATAAGTTAGAAAGAACGTTGTTATTTATAGAACGTCTCAAAAAAGAAACTGGTGCGGACACCACAGCTAACATAAACAAAAGTATATAGAGATGAAGGACGAGGACCTCGAAGAAGAGGAGAAGAGCGAGGAAGAGGAAAGCAAAGAAGATAACGTAGCGAGGAAGGAAAGATGGCCGGCGACTATGTCTAGAAAGTATCCCCATTGAATCTATGTAGCTTGTCTCAGATTGAATTGCTCAATTATATTCATGTCCATGATACTTAACTTTGAGTTAATTGTGATTAATTGATCTTTAATTTCTTTGCGCTTCTTGATCTCTGCTCTTTGCCTTTCTTTCTCACACGATAATTGTTGCATGGCTGAGGGATTGCCTCCCGTACACTACCAACGTGGAAAACCAACAGTATTTAAGGCCCCACAAATATAAAGTGTACTACATTATTATATAATATATATGATTTATATTTATATAATTATTAAAGAAGGATTTCAAATTTTAGCATTTCTTTTTAAATTTAGTAGAGGTAGGATTGAGTGAGTTAATTAGATATAAAAAAAATTCTCATTAAATTAAATAACATATTTACTTTCTCATCAACTCTATTTTTATTTCCTCTCTTTTTTCCTACAATTTTGCTTTCTAATTCAAAAAGCAAGTTCTTTTGTATCTATCAATTTAATTAAGAAATTCCCGAAGCAAGTCTCGCAAGGTTCAAAGCTCCATGAATATTGGGCTCACTCCTTTTCATTATCACTTAATACTATATCTTTATAAAGGGAAGAGTTCAATACCATGCCGTGCTCTCGCCACTAGATCAAAACCGTGTAGGGCTTTTTTTTATATCTCATTATTATATAAATTTTATGAAAGAAAGTTTAAGCGTCTTTTAATATATTATGGTTTTAGGTCATAGCAATGCCCCACGAACATTATATTCAACCAGCTTTATTCATATTTGGTAACTGAATGACCAATTTATTACATTTAATATTCTTTGTCATTATAGTCTTCTCTTAATTTAGACTCTATAAAATTTGATTGAGAATATCACAGGTGGATAGATGGCTCAAGGGGAGGCTACTAACACCTTGCTTTAAACCTCAATTTTGAGGCCCCAAAATTTTGTAGTAAATTTTACAATTTATTTTAATTTAAACAATACTAAAGTTTACAAACAGAATTTAAAAGTATAGAAATTGTGTAAAAAGAAAAGAAAAAAAGACTTCTACTCCTAAACAATAAAAATATTTTAGAACTTTGAATTAAACTGCTTAGATCTTCATATTAGTAAATATAGTTTTATATAATAATATCAAAGATAATATATTGTAAATAGATGGCTAACATCTTAGTTATTTAAATTGCCCTCACTAATATTAATACTACTACTATGTGAAGCTAAAGGCTTTATGTCATTTAAGAATATTATATGTGATTCTAACTAAAAGAAAGTATAGCCTCTTATTAAAATTTACCTTAGGCCATTACTTTTATTGAGCCGCCCTTACTCACGCTTTCTCATTCCCGACTAGCTTGAACAATAATTGTCACGACGGTTTACATTCCCTCTAAATATTAGAAAGAGTTTAATTTTCTTTACATCCCACTAAATATTAGAAAGATTTTAATTTTCATGCTTTATGTTATTATGTCAGCTAAAAAATAATTCTAAATATCCATGAATAAAAGTGAAACTATACTAACTGATAATATGAAAATATTATGCATAATATAAGTTGGTACTTGAGGAGGCTCTTAGCTCATGATATTATCACGATCCAAATTTTTCTCCTTAAGATACCGTGTCGGCATCTAGTCTCTAAGACTAGGTAAGTCTAACAATTGCGAAATAACTGAAATAACGACTAAACTTCTATATATATATATATATATATATATATATATATATATATATATAACTGAGACTGCTGCTCGGCATGTACAAGTAAAATCAACAACTCTGAATAAAAACAACTCCCAAAACCTGGTAGTCACAAGCCACAAGCTCTAGGGGATGTACTAATAGTCTCTATACATCAGCATCTAAGAGAATAAAGAAAAGACAATATAGTAAGGATAGAGGGGGACTCCGAGGTCTGCGGATGCTAGCAGATACTCCTTGAAGTTTCCAAGCAGCAGTACACACTCTCCTAATATTGGGGTTGGTAGGATGTACCTAGGTCTGCACAAAAAGATGTGCAGAAGCGTAGTATTAGTACACCACAAACGTTACCCAATAAGTGCCAAGCTTAACCCCGGTAGAGTAGTGACGAGGTCAGGCCGGGGCCCTACTAGAATATAAGAAATAAGGCAGAAGGCGAAATAATAATAAAAATGGCAGGTTAATAAAACAAATAGGAATGTATGGAGCAGCAATATCACGGGGAAAAACAAGAGAGAATTGCAACACGTAATGAAAAGAACATCTTACAAGATAAGGAACAACAACAACAGCAAACAACACAGCAAAAGCGGGAAATCAACAGGGGGCTAAGACCGCCTCGCTGTCCCAAAAGTAAATATGCAACAGGGGCGCTCCCGAGTTACCGCCTCGTAGTCCCAAAAATAAATAGCTTACAACGGCACGATAGAAACCTCGTGCTACAATCTCACTCCGTAAGGAAGAAACCTCGTGCCAAATCACACTCCGCACGGAAAAAATCTCCTGCCAATAACCCAACAACCATCATAACAAGAATCACGAAAGTCAGCACGTAATAAATACAACAAAATGATATTACAAGCAAGAAAATCCTATAGTTAAAAAACAAACAAGTAATCAAGGAAAAACAGGTAATTCAACTAAGCATGTTGTATAAGTTGCAACTAAGAGATAAAACACATAGACATATGAAATTAGGCTAAACATGAAGACTACACGTGCTAGAATAACACATTTAAGATATAAAAAGGAAATTACTTAGCAAAGACCGGATTTTTCAATAGTTAGCCCGTGTACGCACTCGTCACCTCACGTACACGACACTCACATTATCATAAATTGTTACAATAGTACCAAATCCTAGGGGAATTTCCCCCACGCAAGGTTAGACAAGTCACTTACCTCAAACCAAGCTTAATTAGTCAATAAAAATGCCTTTCCCTCGACTTTCCAACTTTGAACGACCCAAATCTAGCCAAAATCAATTTACATGCTATAAATATAACTATAAGAAACTAATTTAATTAAGAAAATCAAGACTTTAACAAGAAATTAGAAAATCGCCCCAAAAGTCGACCCACACTCATGTTTTGGAATCGGGTAAAAGTCACAAGAAATTGAACACCCATTCAACCACGAGTTCACCCATATCAAAATTACTCAAATCCGATACCAAAATCTCGATCAAAACCTCAAAATTTGGTCTAAGAACTTTCCTCCATTTTTCACCCCAAATCATTAATTTAAAGATGAAATTAAAGACATAATCATAGAAATTAACCAAAACTAGGTAAGAATCACTTACCCCAAACTCCCACATGACAATTTCTCCAAGTATCACCTCCCATCGAGCTCCCAAATTAATTTTTGTATTATGAACTCAAAACCTCATTTTTGAACATTTAAATCTGCCCAGGCGTTTCCTTCTTCGTGAACGCGGAACTTGCCTCGCGTTCGTGAAGCAAAAAAAAGTTACAGCCCAAAAATCCTCTTACGCGACACAAGGTCTCTCTCGCGAATGATGCACACATGGCCCGACCTTTGCGAATGTGGTCATTCTTACGCGAACGCGAAGAACAACATCACCTGCCTCTCATGTACCCCTTCGCGAATGCGAAGGGAAAATTTCCAGTAGCACTCAACCTCCTCTACGCAAAAGCGGAAGCATCTTCGCAAATGCATAGAAGAAAACCAGACACCAACAAGTCTAAAGCTTCAGCCATCATCCAAGTCCAAATTCCAATCCGTTAATTATCCGAAATCCACCTAAACCTAGCAACAAGTCCCAAAATATTATACGAACTTAGTTGAGCCTTCAAATCACATCAAACAATGCAAAACCACGAATCGCACCCAATTCAAGCTTAATGAACTTTAGAACTTCTAACTTCTACATTCGACGGAAAACCTATCAAATCAAGTTCGATTGACCTCAAATTTTGCACACAAGTTATAATTGATATTATGGACCTACTCCAACTTCCAGAATCAGAATCAAAATCGATATCAAAAATTCCACTCCGGGTCAAACTTCCCAAAAATTATCAAATTTTCTAACTTTTTCCAATTGACGCTAAAATGACTTACGAACCTCCAATTCAAATCGGAACACACTCCTAAGACCAAAATCACCCTACGGAGCTATTGGAACCATCGAAACTCCATTCCAGAGTGGTCTTTACACAATTCAAACTATGATCATATTCCTAGAACTTAAACTCCAAATTTAGGGACTATGTATCCCATTTTACCCCGAAACCAAAACCAAACCTCCCAGCAAGTCAAGTAATATAAAATGAAACAAAGGGAGCAATAAATAAGGCTTCGGGGCTCCTACACTCAAAACGATCAACCGGGCCGTTACATCTTCCCCCTCTTAAAAAAATTATTCATCCTCGAACGAGTATAGAGACATACCTGGAGTGGTGAAAATATGAGGATAAAGGCTACACATATCATGCTCGGTCTCCCAAGTCGCCTCTTCCACCGGATGACCCCTCTACTGAACCTTCACTAAAACGATATTCTTCGACCTCATCTTTCGAACCTGCCTATCCAAGATGGCTATCGCCTCCTCAACATAAGACAAATCTTTGTCCAACTGGACTGAGCTGAAGTCTAACATTGGGACGGATCACCGTTATATTTCCAGAGCATAGAAACGTGGAATTCTAGATAAACTCTTGATAGATTGGGAGACAAAGCAAGCTCATAAGCAACCTCCCCAACTTGCCGCAACACCTCGAATGGGCCAATAAATCTTGAGCTCAACTCACCCTTCTCCCCGAACCTCATAACACTCTTTATGGGCGAAACCCGAAGCAAGACCCGCTCCTCAACCATGAATGCAACATCGCAAACCTTCTGATCCGTATAACTCTTCTATCTGGACTAGGTTGTACGAAGTCAATCCTGAATCACCTTAACCTTCTCCAAAGCATCCTGAACCAAGTCTGTACCCAATAGTCTAGCCTTTCCCGACGCAAACCAACCCACTGGAGACCAACACCGCCTACCATACAAAGCATCATATGAGGCCATCTGAATGCTCGATTGATAATTGTTGTAGGAAAACTCCGTGAGCGGTAATAAGTGATCCCAAGAATCACCAAAATTGATCACACACGCATGGAGCGTATTCTCCAATATCTGAATAGTGCACTCGGACTGCCCGTCCGTCTGAAGATGTAATGCCAGGCTCAACTCAACCTGAATACCTAACTCATGTTGTACGGCCCTCTAGAATCGCGATATAAATAGCGTACCCTAGTCAAAGATGATAGATACCGACATGTAATAACTAGGGATTCTAGTCTATTTTCTGCTCTTTTTTGCTTAAGTTTTGGATTAAAAGTGTGTACAAGTATTCTCGAAAGCTAACTTATTGTGCTTGTTTGCAATGTTTGGTCAAAAAGAGACAAGAAAGTCAAAACCAACTCATAAAGGAGTGAAACCTGCACAAGTTCAAAGCTGAGTCACAAGGGGCGCTGACAGTGGAAAAATAGGCGCAGATGCGGAGGGTCCACCGCTGAGGCGGTTTTGTTTACGCTCTCAGCGGTGGCAAAGTTTAGAGAGCTGTATTTTGGGACTAACAAGTTACCGCTGTCCGCGGTGAAATTGCATGGCAGCGGTAGCTTTTGCGCGACCGCGGTGAAGTTACCGCCCTCAACAAAAACCAGATTCAGAGAACCAAAGTGGAGCTAAAAATTGAAGACCGCGGTCCTCGCTCGCTTTTCGCTGTCAGCGGAACCTCCGTAGGGGCTTTTTTGTCCGAAAAATTTAGCTGTGTATAAATAGTTCTTTTTCAGATTTTTAGGTCATCTGTTGTTTAGAGGAACACGTGAATAGTCGTTTTTAGCCTTTTTGATTAATTTTAGAGCTTGGTTAACCATTAATCTTACTTTCTTCTCTTGTAATTACTTTTTATGGGTTATATTTCATCTTAATCTTTTATTTCTTCTTTGATTAGGAGTAGCTAAACCCATTAGCTAGGGTTGTGGCACATCCCTAGTGTGTGTATTTAATAAGTCTTCTATTTTAGGGCTTAAATGTTTATGGGTGAATGATATTTGGCTTGATTTATGCTTTAAATGTTGAATTGGTTGTTGCAAATACTGCTTTGTGCCTTTTTGACTTAGGCTCTTCTTGAGAAAGAGAGACTAAGTCTAGGAAATTCAGGTCAACAAGAAATTAGGGTGCATTCAAGAGATTGATAGCCCCAATTAAAAGGGTTAAATCTAGAGATAGTAATACCCGACTTGAGCCAATTTTGCTTGCCTTGTTTGAACACCCAATTGGGCTTGAGAAAGCCAAATACGGCAAAGTCACTCAAACTACCGAGAGGTATAGAGTGAGTAGTTATGTGCAATGGCTATACCATGATCCCAATTATAGCAAATTTTCCCTAAGTTTTAGATCCCATTAGATACCCACCTAGGTGTAAGTCTCTTCCCTAGTGCCTTTAGACCAATTAAGAAAACCCTACAAAAATATCATACTTAGCTTATTTTCCTACATCATTAGTATTAAAGTAGAATAGTAAACAAACAAAGAATGATTGGAAGTGTAATTAAGAACATCACACATTACTAGATTAGATAGGAACCCAATTCCAAACATATCTTAGCTCTCTATGGATTCAATTCCGACCTTTCAGGTAAAAACTGCATCGACCTCTCTTGCCACTTTATAGTGGTATAGGGTTGGAACCGATTACTTTTTGGCGCCGTTGTCGGGGAGCTAAATGATTTTGGCTATCTATATAATTAGTTTTGTGTCTTGTTTTTCTTTCATTCTGTTACTAACTTGTGTGTGTCATCAATTCAGGTACAAAATAGCAAACAATAATACTCTTGGAAATGTTCTCCCGGGGGAGGAGGTTGATGATAATGGTGAAGATGAGGTGCCTCTAGTTCCTCAAGGTCAAAGAAGAGGCCGCCAAGCCAATGAAAATGTTCCAGACCCTCCCCCGCCTCCTCCAGGAGTCGCTCCTCGGGTGCTTCCAAATGAAGGATACGCAAGTGCAATTGTCCCACCCCGGATCCGGGCAGACAATTTCCAAATTACAAATGTGATGTTGACTTTATAGAGCAGCGAGGGTACTTCACAGGTGCTCCCCATCAGAATGCATATAAACATCTTAAAGGCTTTGTGGATACCTGTTGGGGAAGCAAATAGACCAATGTGTCGGAGGATGCACTGAGATTGAGATTGTTCCCTTTTTCACTTAGAGGGAAAGCTTTGAACTGGCTCGAAAGGATTCCCAACCATTCCATCACTACGTGGGATGAGTTGGCGGACAAGTTTATAGGTAAGTTTTTCTCGCCAGGGCATATGGCAACTTTGAAAGATGAGATTTTGGCCTTCAAACAGGAACCTAATGAACCACTTCGTGAGATCTGGGTGAGATATCGGACAATGGTGAAAGAATGTCTGAATAATGACATGACCGAAGCAATGATCCAGAAGACATTCTACCATGGCATTAATACGACCAATCAGTGTGTAGTGAACCAGCTATCAGGGGAAAATTTTATGAACACACCTTATGTTGAGGCATGTGAGATATTGGATGAGATGGTAGATACTTCCTCAGCTTGGCAAAGTCGAGCTAATGTGCCACAGGGTGATCCGACTATCATTCACTTGCATAAAGAGGTCCACGACCATGGCCAGGTAATTGCAGAGTTAACTACAACAATGAACCAATTGGCAAAAGCTCAATTGCAACAAGTTCAAGCGCCGAGACAAGTAAATGCTATGGAAGGTGTCAACATATTGGTCAACAAGAGGAGAAAAATAGGTCAACAAGGTCAAGATAGTCCGGATCAATATGAGTAGGGTAGTGGTGGTTTCAACCAAAATGACGGGTATGATGAGCAAAGTGAAGAAGTGCAGTACGTGAACAATTATCAAGGACAAAGGGGAAATGCTCCTAACCAACAATAGTGGAGATCCCAAGAAAATTAGGGGAATAAAAACCAACAAGGAAATAGCAACTAGGGGAACAACAATCAGAATTGGGGCAATCAGAACAACTAGGGCAACTAGAGTGACAATAACAACAATTGGGGAGGAAACAACAACCAAGGGGTTGGAATAATGGCAATCAAGGGAATCATGGGCAAGACTTTCAAAGATCTCCGATGTATCAACAACCAAACAATCCACCTCCATTTCCGTCCCAAGGTCCTAACTCATCAAACAATAAAATGGGAAGGATCGAGATGATGTTTGAACAAATGATGAAAAATAATGCCGACTCTGATGCTCAGTTGGCATCCCATAATGCTTCAATTCAAAATTTGGAGGTTCAACTTGGCCATATTTCACAATCTTTGAATACTCGACCTAATGAGGCTCTATCTAGTGATACGGTAGTAAACCTGAAGGGTGGGAACAACATCGGGCATGCAATGGCGGTGATCACTAGAAGCGGTCGAAGTGGTGATGTGAATACCTCCAAGCAAAAGGAAGTTGTGAGTGATGAGGTTGAAGTGAAAGATGATGATGTTTATATAGTTGATTAGCAATTGAGTGAAGATAATTTGAATGCAGAAGTGAGGGTTGATATTCATGATAATGAGGTGGAGACTCAAAATGACGTGAATCAGTCTAGGGAACACATAATAGACATACCGAAAATGGTAGTTCCCAAGGCTAAGGCTCCCTTGCCAAGGCCTCCTCCACCTTACCCTTAAAGACTTGCAAAGCAAAAGAATAAAAACCAATTAAAGAAGTTTATTGAGATGATGAAAAGCTTGTCGATCAATGTTCCTTTGGTGGAAGCTCTTGAGCAAATGCTGGGTTACGCCAAGTTCATGAAAGACTTGGTGACTAAAAAGAGATCCATGGATTATGAGACAATCAAAATGACTCATCAAGTAAGTGCAATTGTACAATCGATGGCTCCAAATCTTGAATATCCCGACGCTTTCACCATTCCATGTACCATTGGGAGTGTAGATTTTGCAAAGGCATTATGTGATTTGGGAGCAAGTATCAATTTGATGCCTTACTCCGTGTTCAAAACTTTGGGTATTGGTCAACCGAGGGCTACTTCAATGAGATTGCAAATGGCGGACAGAACAATGAAGAGGCCGCTTGGTATTATTGATGATGTTCTTGTCCAGGTGGACAAGTTTATTTTGCCTGCTGACTTTGTGATTCTAGATTGCGAGGTAGACTATAAGGTGCCGATAATATTGGGAAAACCTTTCCTAGAAACTGGGAAGGCATTGGTTGTTGGGGAAGTAGGGGAGCTCACCTTCCAGGTGGGTGATGAAAAAGTGGTCTTTCATGTGTGCAAATCAATGAGGCAGCCGAATAATACTGAAGTGTGCTCTTTTGTGGATCTTGTCACGGAGGTGCTAGTTGATGATACTAGTGCCATGATCAATGTGGAGGATCCTTTATAAGCGGTATTGTTGAACCTTGATGTGAATGAGGATGAAGGTCGAGTGGAGTGTGTCAATGCTTTGCAAGGAATGTGCTCTTATTCTTATGAGCCTCGTAAGCTCTCTTTGGATCTTGAGAATAGAAAGACTCTGCCAACAAAGCCCTCAATTGAGGAACCTCTCGTTTTGGAGTTGAAGCCTTTGCCTTCACACCTCAAGTATGAATTCTTAGTCCCTAGTTCAACTTTACCTGCTATATTTTCGTCTTGTCTTACTAACGTGCATGTAGATGCAACATTGGAGGTGCTCCAAAGAAGGAAGAAGGCAATTGGATAGACTCTAGATGATATTCGGGAAATAAGTCCCCCCTTTTGCATGCACAAGATTATAATCGAACATGATGCCAATCCCTCCGTGGAACATCAAAGGAGGTTGAACGAGGCTATGCAAGAGGTTGTTAAAAAAGAGGTGATCAAGTGGTTGGTTGCAGGGGTTGTGTACCCTATCTCGGATAGTTCTTGTGCTTTGCCGGTGCAATGTGTGCCGAAGAAGGGTGGTATGACTGTGGTTACCAATGAGCAAAATGAGTTGATTCCCACCAGGACTGTCATCGACTGGAGGGTGTGCATGGACTACCGCAAGCTGAATAAAGTGACCCGTAAGGATCATTTTCCATTGCCCTTTCTTGAACAAATGCTAGATAGACTTGCTTGGCATGCCTTCTACTGTTTCTTGGATGGGTACTCAAGTTACAACTAGATTTTGATTGCTCGGGAAGATCAGGATAAAACCACCTTCACGTGTCCGTATGACACCTTTGCATTTTCTAGGATGCCATTTGGTTTGTGTAATGCACCGGCTACATTCCAGCGATGTATAATGGCTATTTACT
Source organism: Nicotiana sylvestris (assembly GCF_000393655.2). Lineage (NCBI taxonomy): Eukaryota > Viridiplantae > Streptophyta > Magnoliopsida > Solanales > Solanaceae > Nicotiana > Nicotiana sylvestris. The sequence continues at coordinate 97,849,021 of NC_091062.1, read as the reverse complement.
GACATGATGGAGGACTTCTTGGAAGTTTTCATGGATGATTTTAGTGTTGTGGGTGACTCTTTTGATGAGTGTTTGAAGAATCTTGACAAGGTGTTAGCCCGATGTGAAGAGACAAATCTTGTGCTTAACTGGGAGAAATGCCACTTTATGGTTGTCACACCTCCTTTTTACATACCCGCGAGGGCGCAAGGGAGTTTTTTCCAATTAAAGGACAATCGAAACGGGATTTGTTTATTTATTTCAGAGTCGCCACTTGGGAGGTTTAGGGTGTCCCAAGTCACCAATTTTGATCCCGAATCGAGGAAATGAATGACTCCATATTACAGTCTGCGTACCAGAAATCCGGATAAGGAATTCTGTTAACCCGGGAGAAGGTGTTAGGCATTCCCGAGTTCCGTGGTTCTAGCACGGTCGCTCAACTGTTATATTCGGCTTGATTATCTGATTTTATACAAATATGAACTTATGTGCCAATTTTATCTTTTAACTGCTTTCATAATTATTATTATTTTTTACAGGGAATTGCAACGTCGTGAAAACATACCTCGAATCACGTTACATCAATGTACACGTGATTGTTGACATATCTCGACTCGGTTGAGATTTGGATTTGGGTCACATAAATGTGCACCCGAGTTAAGGAAAATAAATTATTAAAGGCGCGCTTAAAGCAACTAGCGTATTGTTATTTTGGGGAAAAGCCATGAAATTCGCTAAACGGCATGTCCCGAATTCTAAGTATTTTTATATATATACATTTAGAGAGCCCCGCACTTTGTACATCTTTGTTTGTCGAGGCTCGTCTCATTCCTTATGAAAAGAATTTGCAACGTCATGGAAATGCATCTCAGACCACGCCACAATCAATGTACCCGTGGTTAGAGACACATTTCGATTCCGTTGAGATTTGGATTTGGGTCACATAAATGTGCACCCGAGTTTAAGAAGATAACATTATTAAGTACGCGCTTAAAGAGACTATCGCGTTATTATTCTGGGAGGGCCGTGATATTTGCTAAACGACCCGTCCTGGAAACTGAATGCTTCGATAATATACATTTAACGAGGGCCCCGTAGCTTGTGCGTTTTTATTTGTCGAGGCTCATCTCGTCTTTATTTTAAAAGGATATCCTGTAGCAACTACGTTTCTTGTCGCATGTGTCTCTATCAATTGAAAGCGGAGATAGTCCTAGTTAATTATATGCTTGCAGGTCATTTATAGCAGGATTCAGAATGTTTAAAAAAATCAGAAACGAGGCTGCGTGCACAGTCAGCCGAGCAAATAATCACGGGCCCAAATCCGGCCCATGCGTGATGGGCCAGACCTGGGCCACTGCTTGTTCGATGCGGGCCTGCTTGGTCTGTTTTGACCTGGGCTCGACCTTCATGAGGTTGAGATTGCAAGTTTTGTGTTCTTTGTCTTAACATGTGGTTTACTAGTTATATGGGACCATTAATCAGAAGAGGAAGAACTTAGCCAATGATGTACAGTTTTCATGCTTGGCATACATTACAGCACATATTACAAAGTAAAACTAAGTCTGAGATGCAACCTATTTCATTGAGAATATTTTCACCTATCAGCATACATATGTAAACTACCATTTAGCTAATCTATATTGATATACACTGGGCATACATGCTGCTTCTATTATCAACACAGGAATGAAAATTATCATACAGTACATGATATCTAATATAACAATCTATGTATGAAAGTCAACTTCAGGTCTTTTCTTTTTGCATTCATGCTCAATGTTCCAATTACATTTGATAGTGCATTGGTTGTGTACCTGGTATAGAGGACAAAGAAGAAAGGAATGATCAGCTGGGCAGTATGCAGTAAACACAGCAACAGCAGATACACAGCAACAACACAGCAACAAACCAACAATCACAAGTGTTTTCCACAGTCCATAGACAACCAGCAACAATTTCCAGAACAAAGAAAAACAGCAGATGGTCGAGCACCAAACAAGTAATCCCAGAAAGAGTAATGAAACAAACAGAAGTAACAGAGTGTTCTATGCAGCAACACCAGCAGTCCAACAATCACAAGCAGCTCAATCAGTGCAGACAATAGAACTTGGCCGAGACAGCTTGACTAATACGAACCCTTATGTAGCTTTCAGACAGTGTTTGATTACAGTACTTACTAGAAATTTCCTTATGTTTTCAGTTTTCTTTAAACTCACAAGACCTCTCTTAAGACTCAAATTTCTAGCCCTTTTTTAAGTTATGAAATGGCCTATTTATAAGCCAAACGACCCAGTGCAGCTAAGCTGCCTGGATCCCCCCACTTGCAGACTGCCCATTCCCTTTAAGCCCATGCCTAAGCATCTTTTGGTGCCAGCCATTTGTTCCCCACGCCTGGTTTATTCTTTAATCAAGGATTATGGGCTCATTTTAGTATTCATTTTAAACCCATACTCTTGTGTCTTGTTCCCCATTGGCATTAGTTTAATCCTAATTTAGTACCCTACTTGTCAGCTCATTTAAACTAAGCTTTTTCTGTCCTTTTCAAACCCCAGACTACCCCTGTTAAACCCTGATTATTACTGCCCTAAACCCATCGTAGCATCAGGGCATTTTGAACTTCTGAAAGTTCAATTTCAGAATTGCCCTAGCCTGATTCTTTTAATCGTTTTTTACAATGCAGCTACAAACTAGCATTCACAGATAATGTCCAATATTCATTTCACAATACAGGTTTGTTCAGTCATGTGAGGTTGTACGTATTAGCATATCTGAACATTCAGTCGTAGGGAGTTAATCGACGACATTTATCAAGTCGACTATACTAATTATAATAGGTAATAATCAATCGCTCATATAAACTACACATACAGGGTCCCGAATGACTTCAAATATCTTTGTTCAATTACTGGGAACCTATATGAGTTAACTTATTTGACGATTAATCTAATTGACGAGCATGTATATCACAGAGTACATTCAGAACACACATAGAAAATCAAACGACCAAATAAAAGGTCTTTGACAGAGACGGAAGAAATTAAGAAAAACATCATACAATAACACACAGTCACAACAAAGCATGCTAACAACTCAATCAAAAACTAAAACAAAGAAAGGGAAAACTTACTGAAAAAGTTTAAACTAAACTGAACCAAATTCAACTTAGCTTCGACCATTTGAGGCCGAACAAACTTTAATCAGGGCGTTCTCACACGAGAATACCTTGGTTAAGGTCCATTAGACCTCAAACCCCTGTCAAGATCGGCCGGATTCCCCAGGTGCATGTGTTCTGAGGTCTGGATTTTCAGATCTGGTTTTTAGAAGTTGTGGGTAGATTCGGACCAAACCAAGCTTGGTTTGGTCACGAGGAGGGTCAGGGGAGTGTCTGGTATGAAGATGGGGTGGTTTGGTATAGGTCCGGGTTCGACTCGAATCTTCAAATGAAGATTCGAGACGAAGGAAGGTGATTCGAGGCTAGGGGGTGACAGATCCATGTTCAGGAGAGTGAGGGGGTCTTAGGGTGTTCAGGAGGTGGTCACCGGCGTTCATGCCACCGGCTTTAATGGCGAGGGAGACTAGGGCGGCTGCTAGGGTTCGGGGGGGGGGGGTTTCAGTGTTTGGTGAAGACGATGAGCGGAGGGGGGGGGGTTCGAATAGGGGGCGTGGGGTACGATAGAAAGCTTATATACGATCTAGGGGTTTAGATCCTAGCCGTTGGATCAAATGAGATCTATGGCCAGGATCTATTCACTTAGGGAAGACGGTGTCGTTTTGGGTTTGATAGTGGGTGAGACCGGGTGAGGCTGGATCGGGTCAAGGTTTGACGGGTTTAAGGGGAATGGCCTAGGTCCGTTGGATCAAGGGGTTGGACGGCTCAGATCAATTTCCTAAGACGACGTCGTTTGGGGTTGAATGAGTGGCCTGATCAGGACCGTTCGTTTGAGTCAGATCAACGGTTCTAACAGGGGTATTGATACGATGTCGTTTGGGGTCCTGCTGGGGCAGCCTGGGTTGGGCTTGGTCTTGCATTGGCTTTGGGCCTCATTTGGGGTCCAAACCGATTCCTTTCCTTTTTTTTTAATTTCAACAAATTAACCAAAAATTCCTAAAAACAATGCAAATGATTAAAATGAACCTACACACATATTGGGTAACACCTACAACAATAAACACACATATTAGATTTTTTTAAAAATGGTTAAATCACAGCCTAGAGTAAAAGCTGCATATTTTTTGTGAATTTTCTCTTAAAACCGGACTACGGCCTGATTACACACGGCGTTCTTATTTTTTGTGTTTTTTGTAAGATTAATTGCAACACGGGCCGAACCACAAATGACTAGCAGCACATGTCCCGTGAAAATTGTACCGCGATGCCATTTATTATTTTTGATTTCTTTTGGAGTGATTGCTCGTGGAGCAAAAATCACGTGCTTACAGCTGCCCCTCTTTGCCCGAAGACACGAAGGGTTTTCGCGCAAAGACAAAGCGGGCGATTTTTGCTTGTCTGAGTACTCCGTGTGAAGCATTTTTTGAAAAAGATTTGACCGAACCTTTGCTTCAGAGGTTTCCTACATATCCTGGGCTGAACAGGAATCAGGTCAATGTAGTTCGGGAAGCTTTGGTAGCTGGGACTACCGTGTGGCTGTAATGCTGGCTGTTGTTGTGCGCTATTGCATGCTGCTGTAGGATGCTACCGCTCACATGATCTCCTTGTTACATTGTTCTTGAAATGAAAAACAAGAAGCTAAGTTAGAGTATGAGATCTCATCTATCTTCAACTTGTTCTTGTTGCCTTGCTTTCTTGTCGGCTAACGCTTTCCTCTGATGCCCTTATTTTGTGAATTTGGGAGATGATGCTGGTCCTTCGCCTTTTCTGAATGCCGGTTTTCATTACTTTGCTTGATTTGCTGGGAACATGGCTTTCTTATTTAAACCTTTCAATGGTTTCTTCAGTGGGATGGCTTTCTTCATCAAAATTGTTATATTGGGCATGCTATAACGCTCCCAAACTGCTTCTTCTGAGACGCGTTCCTTCTTCCTTTTGAATCGCGCGCTTGCTTTTGCATCTTTCTGCTTCTTGGCGCTGGGGATCTTATTGTTTCCTGCTTGGGGGATCTCTGTTGTAGCCTTCCGTCTTCAGGTGGGGTTACTGATTCCAAAATCTAGAGCTAAAAAGTATTCCCGTATTTTACTGGTGGGCGACCTAGAGCTTAAATATATTCCCGCATTATACTGGTGGGCGACCTAGAACTTAAATGTATTCCCGCATTATACTGGTGGGCAACCTAGAACTCAAATGTATTCCCGCATTATACTGGTGGGCGACCTAGAACTCAAATGTATTCCCGCATTATATTGGTGGGCGACCTAGAACTTAAAAGTATTCCCGCATTATACTGGTGGGCGACCTAGAACTTAAACGTATTCCCGCATTATACTGGTGGGCGACCTAGAACTTAAACGTATTCCCGCATTATACTGGTGGGCGACCTAGAACTTAAATGTATTCCCGCATTATACTGGTGGGCGACCTAGAACTTAAATGTATTCCCGCATTATACTGGTGGGCGACCTAGAACTCAAATGTATTCCCGCATTATACTGGTGGGCGACCTAGAACTCAAATGTATTCCCGCATTATACTGGTGGGCGACCTAGAACTCAAATGTATTCCCGCATTATACTGGTGGGCGACCTAGAACTTAAATGTATTCCCGCATTATACTGGTGGGCGACCTAGAATTTAAACGTATTCCCGCATTATACTGGTGGGCGACCTAGAACTTAAACGTATTCCCGCATTATACTGGTGGGCGACCTAGAACTTAAATGTATTCCCGCATTATACTGGTGGGCGACCTAGAACTTAAAAGTATTCCTGCATTATACTGGTGGGCGACCTAGAACTTAAATGTATTCCTGCATTATACTGGTGGGCGACCTAGAACTTAAATGTATTCCCGCATTATACTGGTGGGCGACCTAGAACTTAAAAGTATTCCCGCATTATACTGGTGGGCGACCTAGAACTTAAACGTATTCCCGCATTATACTGGTGGGCGACCTAGAACTTAAATGTATTCCCGTATTATACTGGTGGGCGACCTAGAACTTAAACGTATTGAAATTGTTTCCCCCGTTCCTCCGAGAAAATTTTTGACAATTGGCAGAAAATTTTCTGCCCCGGTTTTTGGTGATTTTCCTGGCGTTGCATCTTGCTGCCATCATCAATCCTTTGTTTTCCTGCAGCAGACAAAAGGATTTAATTAGTTTTAATCGTGGTGGTAGAGGGTGCCCTTCCGACGGATGATTTTTCCTCTCTTCCCTTTTCCTTGCTCTATGTCCCCATAATTGGGGAGTGGACAAAATTGCCTGCTGGGGGTCTCTAGCCTGCTGGGGCTGGTTTTCAATTTGTTCCCTTTTCTGCTTTCTCTTTAAGCACATGCTGTGGGAATCTGCTTTTACTCCCGAAACCATTCCCTTTGGAGCTTACTTCCTCCAAAACTGCGAGGCACGATTATTGCATTGCCTAGGGCCGACTTTTAAGACTGTTTGTGTTATTCTGCATTGGATGAACTCCCCTTCGGTCTCTGGTAGTAAGCTTTGAAAAATCCTTTTCAAGACAAATTTTAGGAAGAGAAATAAAAGCTAGAAAAGGAGAAAATCTTTCTGAACCAATATTTGGTGGGAGAAGAAACTCAGAAGAACTTATCTGGAGGACATGACTGGTCCTCGTGATCATGACGTGCACCATAGATTCCCGACCCAGTCTATTTGTATCAATCGATTTGCCCGATGGTCTGACTTGCTGAGGATGATAAATGACTGTCCACTTCGTTGCGAATGTGGTCGCTTTTTGTTGATCTGTCTTGTCGCCTCACAGTGCCCTTCGAGGGGTTTTCACCAATGAGACTCTCTCTTTTCTCTCATCTCACGGCGCCTTATGGTGCCTGTGAAGGTTTTCACCAATAAGACTCTCTCATTTCATATCTCTCATCTTACGTCGCCTTTCGGTGCCTGTGAAGGTTTTCACCAATAAGACTCTCTCATTTTATTTCTTTATTGAAGAATCAGGGTGTTATCGATACGACCCTCTCTTCTGGAGACCCCTTTGACCATCAATTCAATCCCGGTCTTATGATCTCTTCTTTGCTGGGGATCAGTGTATTATTCTCGGCCTTATTTGCCTAACTTGGCATCTCTTGGATATTGATCGGGGGGTCTTTTGGACGTTGATGTTGGTTTTGGTGTGGGGTTAAAGAAAGGCTATAAAAATGAAAATAATTTGATGGGTGATGTGCTACAACTTTTGGAATTAAACCTTTGTTGGAACTTAAAACATAATTACTGCCCCAGTTTTCTTGCTTGGAGAATTTATTTTTTACACTTATGTTGCGCTATGTGCGTTACGCGCACTGTGCCTATTATGCACACTATGTACATTATGCATCCTATATTCACTATGATGTATACTATGACCGAGCCGTGAGGCGCCTACGTATCCTCTTTGAGGAATCATGTCAAACGTAGTTCCCACAGTTTTGTATTTCTTATGATTTTATCTTCTTTTTTTTATTTTCCTTCTTTTCATTTTCTTTTTCTTTTCTTTTTCTCTTTTTTTTCATGTCTTTTCCATTAGTGATTCCAAAAGAGGGGTATGAAAGAATAACTTAAGTCTCAAAGGGGGAAGCAAGGGTTAAAAGTGTTTGGATAGAAGAAAGAATTGCCTCCGTCATCTCGTTATCCAATAAATGCCAAATACAAACAAATAAACCAAAATTGCCATAATTAAAGAAATTACGCATAATATCTCTTGACTGCGTCTGAATTGATAGCCATGTCGACACATCTACCCTCGACATCTGTCAAATACAAGGCACCGTTGGACAATACTCTGGTCACGATATAAGGCCCTTGCCAATTTGGGGCGAATTTGCCTTTTGCCTCGACCTGATGTGGGAGGATCTTCTTCAATACCTGCTGCCCTACTTCAAACTTCCTGGGGCGCACCTTCTTATTATATGTTCTTGCCATTCTCTTCTGGTACAGCTGACCATGGCACACTGCTGCCAATCTTTTCTCATCTATCAGGCTCAACTGTTCCAATCGAGCTTTGACCCATTCATCATCATTAATCCCGGCTTCAGCGACAATTCGGAGGGACGGAATTTCGACTTCCGCTGGTATTACGGCCTCAGTTCCGTACACCAACAAATAAGGAGTTGTGCCTATGGAAGTTCGGACGGTAGTGCGGTAACCCAACAAAGCAAAGGGTAATCTCTCGTGCCATTGTCTGGACCCTTCCACCATTTTTCGCAGTATCTTCTTGATATTCTTATTGGCTGCTTCGACTGCTCCATTCGCCTTGGGACGATATGGGGTGGAATTGCGGTGTGTAATCTTGAATTGTTGGCATACCTCTCTCATCAAGCTGCTATTAAGATTCGCACCGTTATCCGTGATGATCACTTTTGGGATCCCAAATCTGCAGATGATATGGGAATGAACAAAGTCCACCACTGCCTTTTTGGTTACCGATTTGAAGGTTTTAGCCTCAACCCATTTGGTGAAGTAATCAATGGTCCACTAGAATGAACCTATGACCGTTGGATGCTGACGGCTCGATGGGCCCAATGACATCCATGCCCCATGCCACAAACGGCCAGGGTGCTGACATCGTATGTAACTCTGTTGGCGGAGAATGAATCAAATCTCCATGTATCTGGCACTGATGGCATTTCCTCACGAAAGTGATACAGTCGTGTTCCATGGTGAGCCAATAACACCCTGTTCGAAGGATCTTTCTTGCCAATACATATCCGCTCATGTGTGGCCCACAAACTCCAGCATGTACCTCTGCCATAACCGTCGTTGCTTGACTGGCATCTATGCATCTCAACAATCCCAAATCCGGGGTTCTTTTGTACAATACTCCTCCACTGAGGAAGAAACCATTCGACAAACGCCGAAGGGCTCTTTTTTGGTCTCCAGAGGCATGTTCTGGATATATCCCCATTCTGAGGTATTCCTTGATATCATGAAACCAGGGTTCGCCATCGGCTTCTTCTTCTATGGCATTACAGTAGGCGTGCTGATCGCGGACCTGGATGTGCAGAGGATCAACATACATTTTGTCAGGGTGGTGCAACATTGATGCTAAGGTGGCCAAGGCATCTGCAACCTCATTGTGAACTCTCGGGATGTGTTTGAACTTCACCGATCGAAATTGCTTGCTCAGATCATGCAAGCATTGTCGGTATGGTATGAGCTTTAGATCTCGTGTTTCCCATTCACCCTGAATTTGATGTACCAAGAGGTCCGAGTCTCCCAAGACCAAGACGTCTTGGACATCCATGTCAGCAGCCAAGCGCAGACCCAGAATGCAAGCCTCATACTCGGCCATATTGTTGGTGCAATAGAAGCGTAGTTGAGCCGTAACAGGATAATGCCGTCCTGTTTCAGAAATGAGTACTGCTCCTATTCCAACCCCTTTCGCGTTTGCAGCTCCATCGAAGAAAAGCTTCCAACCCGGTTCCTCAGGCAATTCCAACTCATTTGTATGCATTACCTCTTCGTCAGGAAAATACGTTCTTAAGGGCTCGTATTTTTCATCAACGGGATTCTCTGCCAAATGGTCTGCCAGCGCCTGGGCTTTCATGGCCGTCCTCGTTACATAGACGATATCAAACTCTGTGAGCAGAATTTGCCATTTTGCCAACCTTCCCGTGGGCATAGGTTTCTGAAAGATATACTTCAATGGGTCCAAACGGGATATGAGATAAGTAGTATACGAAGACAGGTAGTGTTTCAACTTCTGAGCTACCCAAGTTAGGGCGCAACATGTTTTCTCGAGTTGAGTGTACTTGACCTCATGTACTGTGAATTTCTTGCTAAGATAGTAGATGGCTTGCTCCTTCCTTCCTGTGTCATCATGTTGCCCCAATACACAACCAAATGAATTTTCCAAGACCGTCAGGTAAAGAATTAGGGGCTTCCCGGGCTTAGGCGGGACCAATACGGGTGGATTAGACAGATACCCTTTGATTTGGTCGAAAGCCTCCTGACACTCTGCCGTCCAACCTACTGCAGCATCCTTTCTCAGCAGCCGAAATATGGGCTCACAAGTTGCTGTGAGTTGAGCGATGAACCTGCTGATGTAATTGAGTCTACCCAGCAAACTCATTACCTCTGTTTTGTTCCTTGGCGGTGGCAAATCTCGGATGGATTCAATTTTGGATGGGTCTAACTCAATCCCCCGTCGACTGACGATGAATCCTAGCAACTTTCCTGATGGAACCCCGAATGCGCATTTGGCCGGGTTAAGCTTGATATCATACCTTCGGAGTCTTTGGAAAAATCTCCTTAGGTCTGCCACATGGTCCTCCTGACGCCAAGATTTGATGATCACATCATCGACGTACACCTCGATTTCTTTGTGTATCATGTCATGAAACACGGCAGTCATTGCTCGCATGTACGTTGCCCCGGCGTTCTTTAACCCGAACGGCATTACCCGATAGCAGTAGGTTCCCCATGGCGTAATAAACGCTGTCTTCTCAGCATCCTCCTCGTCCATTAGGATCTGATGATAACCCGCATAGCAATCCACAAAGGATCCGATCTCGCGCCCAGCGCAATTATCGATCAGGATATGAATGTTGGGTAACGGAAAATTGTCCTTGGGACTTGCTTTGTTGAGGTTGCGGTAGTCGACGCACACCCTGATTTTTCCATCCTTCTTTGGGACTGGTACCACATTGGCCAACCACTCGGGATATCGAGTGACCCGAATGACCTTCGCTTGCAACTGCTTAATCACTTCTTCTTTGATCTTTACACTCATTTCTGTTTTAAATTTCCTTAGTTTTTGCTTGACCGGAGGGTATGCCGGGTCAGTGAGCAATTTGTGAACCACTAAATTGGTGCTTAATCCAGGCATATCGTCATATGACCATGCAAAAATATCTTTGAATTCCATGAGGGTTTTGATCAATTCTTCTCTGACATTCGGCTCAATGTGGATGCTAATTTTGGTCTCTTGGACGTTATCAGCATCTCCTAGATTCACAGCTTCAGTGTCATTTAGGTTAGGCTTGGGTTTCTCTTAAAATTGGCACAGTTCTCGGTTTATCTCTTCGAAGGCTCCCCCTTCGTCGCATTCAGATTCATCGTCACAAACGACCTCTTGCATCATTGAGTCGGATTCAGATTGATTTATTAGACTAGGTCGAAGATCCGCTGTGCATGCCATGTCATTAGAACCAGTAAAAAGAGAACTGTTCAGAAAGAAAAAGAACAAAACAAAATTAAAATGGGACAAAAGAAAAGAACTTTATTAAACTTGCGGGATAAAAGGGTTCACACTTTTACAAAAACGAAAGTAAAATTTGGATTACACCCTTGAATAATCCGGACAAAACAAAACACACAAAACATAAATCAAAGCCTACTACCAAGACTCCCCTCGGACAGGAAGAGGAGTAACTGTCCAATTGTTGGTCTTGGCCTCAGGCCCCACAAACTGTATCTCTGCTCTGCTGGAACCTTCTCCAGCTTCCACCATACTGACATCCGCGAATAGTTTCTCAAAACTCTGATTCAGGTCTTCATTTATACCGATCAAAGGTCCTAGAATCTTTGGGACCGGTAACCCCTTGGCACTTGCTTTGACAAAAGACCTTGAGAGGCGTGATACTGGTTTAGGCAGAAACCAGACCCTCTTCTTCATTTTTCGCGCTTGCTTCCTATCTGCTGCGGTTGGTTTGAACCCCAATCCGAAAGTTTCCAGATTTTTAGGAAGGGAGACAGGTTGGACAATCCCTTGAAGCTCGACTCCCAGGCCTTTTCCCGGCACAAATCCATTACCCAGCATTTCTGAGACCATCATGACTGTTGCGGCAGCTACCCTAGGGTGCGGGATGATTTCTCCTTCAGAAATTTTGTTGGCCGACCCTGTATCGAAAATCTGGTAGACCCAAGGACCTTTGTCATCAGCGGTCTCTATGAAAGGTACAATGGTTCCGCCCATGGTGCACGTTGTATCCTCGCCGTGTAACACGACCTCTTGTCTTTCCCACTCGAACTTCACCATCTGATGTAGGGTGGAAGGCACCGCTTTGGCTGCATGAATCCAGGGTCGTCCCAACAGCAGGTTATAAGATACTGTGGCGTCCAACACCTGGAATTCCATGGTAAACAGGACCGGACCAATGGTCAGTTCAAGTACAACATCCCCTACAGTAGCTGTTCCGTTTCCGTCAAACCCTCGGACACAGATACTGTTCTTTGTGGATCCTTCCGTGGTCGATCTTTAACTGGTTCAAGGTAGATAGTGGGCAAATATTGGCGCTTGAGCCGTTATCCACCAATACTCGAGTTACCACAGAGTCTTCACATTTGACAGCTAGGTATAGAGCTTTATTATGCTCCGTACCTTCCACCGGCAGGTCATCATCTGAGAATGTTACCCTGTTCACCTCGAAAATCTTGCTGGCAATGGTTTCCAGGTGGTTTACAGAAATCTCACTGGGTACATGAGCTTCGTTCAATATCTTCAACAGGGCCCGACGATGCTCCTCAGAATGGATCAGTAATGACAACAGTGAGATCTGGGCCGGTGTTTTTCTCAGCTGTTCAACCACAGAATAGTCTTGTACTTTCATCTTCCTCAGGAACTCTTCAGCCTCTTCTTCGGACACAGGTTTCTTGGTTGCAACTGGGTTGGTTCTTCTTAGCTCCACCGGAGCAAAACATCGACCTGATCGAGTCAGCCCTTGCGCTTCACAACTGACTTCTTCCACCTGTTTTCCTTTGTACATCACCACCGCCTTTTCATATTTCCAAGGCACAGCCCTGCTGTCAATCATCGGCAGCTGGACCACAGGCTTTATGGTCACCAGTTCTCTACATACCCCTTTTAACACGACTGCCGGTGTGGGCGGGATTCCTGATATTACCAACTTGCTTGGCTCGGGTTTGCTTGTTATGGCAGACGGGCTCTTTCCCAATATCACTACCGGCTTGACGCCTTCTCCCTGCGACTGCACACTCGTCCTTCCACTGGTCGAGACTTCTTTCGGGGCGTCTTGGATCATCATCACTGTTTGTGAGGGTTTTCTCAACTCTCCTCCCTCACACACCAACTCAATCATGTGAGTTTCGTGGTGCGCTGGCAGTGGGTTTTGGTTGATGTTAGGAGCTTCTGGTGTCTGGACCTCGATCTTATTGGTGTCGATAAGATCCTGTATGGCATGCCTTAACTTCCAACACTTCTCGGTGTCATGCCCGAGCATCCCTGAGCAGTATTCACAACTTATTGATCGATCCAAATTCTGAGGTGGGGGATTTGGTTCTCGAGTCTGGACAGGACTAACCAAACCCAATTGCCTCAGCTTGTGGAACAAAGCGGTGTAGGTTTCTCCCAACTCCGTGAAAGTTCTCTGCTTCCGCAACCTGTCATTCCTAGCATCTGGATTTCCCCGGAAGCCTGCCCCTGAAGGGTTTCTATACGCCCTCGGTGGAGGATAGGTGTTTTGTGGTGGTGCATATATGTTCTGGGGAGCCGGCGCGCGCCATTGTGGGCGAACCGGAGGCTGAGTGTATGCTTGGGCCTGGTGTACGGAACAATGTGGTTCTCGAGGTGGATAGAAATTTTGTGGTGGGTTGTATGGTAGTTTGACCTGTGAGGTCTGGGTTGGTTGTAGTGCGGCCTGCCAGCCCTGGACCAACTGCCTGCCTCGATTGTGGCAACCTCTTCTTTCTTTCTTCTCAGCGCACCTCCCGTGCCGCTTTGAATAGCCTGGGTTGTGGCTTTGAGTGCCGAATAGTTCAAGATTTTGTCAGACCTCAGACCCTCTTCTATCATGACCCCTATCTTGACCACCTCGTTGAAAGATTTTCCAACTGTTGTCACCAAGTGACCAAAGTAGGTTGGATCCAGTGTCTGCAAGAAATAGTCCACCATCTCTCCCTCTCTCATGGGAGGATCGACTCTAGCTGCTTGTTCTCTCCAGCGGAACCCGAACTCGCGAAAACTTTCCCCGGGTTTCTTCCCAGTTCTCAATAATGTGAGACGGTCAGGGACTATCTCGAGATTGTACTGGAAATGACCTGCAAAAGCCTGCGCCAGATCATCCCACGTGTACCACCTGCTGGAATCCTGCCTGGTATACCATTCTAGTGCAGATCCGCTCAGACTTTGGCCGAAATAAGCTATCAGCAGCTCATCCTTGCCGCCTGCCCCTCTCATTTTGCTACAGAATCCCCGCAAATGTGCCATGGGATCACCGTGCCCTTCATATAAATCAAACTTAGGCATCTTGAACCCAGCCGGGAGTTGGACGTCTGGGAAAGGGCACAGATCTTTGTATGCTACGCTGACTTGATTGCCCAGCCCGTGCAAGTTCCTGAAGGACTGCTCCAGGCTTTTGAACTTTCTCAATACTTCATCCTGTTCAGGGGCCTTAGCCGGCTTCTCAATCTCTGTCGGCACTTCCAAATGTGGATTGTAAGCCTGTGGTTCGGGGGCATGAAACGTAGGCTCAGGGGGTAGTATTGTGTATCGTGAGCCTGAAACAATGGCTCACTGGTCGTTCTTTGCAAAGGGGCTGATGTTGGTCCCACAAAAATGGGAATATTGGGTGTTGGGAGAGGTTGATGGGGTGGTGGAGCTTGGGAATCATGAGGGCTTCTTTCTTGATGATAAAGGGGATTTGGGCGGCTTGTGGAAGGGCCAGAGTGAGGGTATTCCGGCATGTGCCCCAGTGTTTCAGGGCTCTTTTGTGTTTTGGCTATGGCTAGCTGCATTGCATTCATCTCTAGTCCCATCCTTTCAATCTTTTCCATCGCTTCTTTTAGCAACTGGCTCATCGGCCTCTCTTCCTCATTACTATTCTCTGAAGTAGTCATGCTTGTTGCTATCGGTCCTTTGGATCTGGTTTGATAGGAGTGTGTTGCCAGAGTTCTTTAACAACTAACTTGTCTGGATCAGACAACAACAAACTTTGTTAGCGTTAGAGTTTAACAGATTTGATCATAACACATAGAGGATGCAATGCACCTAGGCAGTTAACCGTTTCTACATGCTTTGCTTCAAACAACATGCGTCATCCCGGTTTGCTCATTCGTCCCTTTAAAGTATTTTGGGAAACCCTGTGTTTTATTTTATTTGTATTTTCTTTTCTTTATTTATTAAAGCGGTCGAATCTTATGGGGATTGCCTACGTATCACGTCCCCGCGCGAATCAGACCAGGCGTAGTTCTGCCATGAGGCTAACATTTATATAAAAAAGATGAACAAACATTACATTTGAAAACTTTGTAAAAACAATGTCTTGAAATACACACATTCAAATTGAAATAAACAGATACAATTCTTAACATCTCATAACGTGCCCCACTTTCCACTTGTGTTGTAAATTATTAGATCATTTGCTCAAGGCGGGGCTTGACCCGGATGACCTCCCAATGTTCGATACATCCTTTCCAACTCCACTGCTAGATGACGGGCAAAGGTGGGTGCATGCTCTGTAAACCTTTCATAATCCATTCCTTGGCAGTTTACATAACTTTGAGAGGTGTAGACCGCCAGGTCGTGGATCTGTGCCCTGAAATCTTGGAGATGTTGGCCTTGATTCTGCAACTGCTGCTGGCGAGTGGTGGCTATATCTCGGATACGGCCTTCACGATCTAGGGCTGACTCTAATAGAGCTCGGAGTCTGGCCTGCTCTAATCTCATCTGCGCTCTTTCTCTATCAGTGTCCGCTTGTTGATGCTCTCTGTACCTTCTTGCCTCTTCTAGTTGTGCACGAAGTTGGTCTTCTGATCGTATCCAATGGTCTTTTTCCTTCTTGAATTGTGCCCTGTCTTTCTCGGATTGCCTATCTTGGCGTTCCTTATCAGATCTGGCTTCTTCGTTTAATTGTTGGATCCTTTCTTTTGCTTTGCTCAACGCCCTTTCTTTTGCAGCAAGAACGGAATCATAATCTTGCATTCTTTCAAAAAGATTGGCGATGGTTTTTTGATCCTTCCAATTCCTCATTGGCGTTTCAGAAGCCTTTTTCATTCTCAGAAATCGAGCATGAAGACTTTCATTCTCGCAGGCTAGACTCTTCTTCTCGCCTTCAGCTTCTTGTGCTTGCAAATCCTTCTCCAGACTGAGGTTCCTTAGATTTTCCTTTAGGGCATGGATAGTTGCTTTGTACCCCTTCTCTTTTTCTCCCCAGATCAACCGCTCTTGGATTTTATCATTAAAGTTTTGAATATGGGGTCTTTTAGTTGGCCTTCTTAGCTCAGGTTCTGGTACATCATCCACGCGAGACCGTTTCTCGAACCACCTTGCATATCCAGGATTTATCTCACCCTTTGTAGTGTCTGGGACTTGAGTATCGCTTTTCAAGTATCGACATCCATTCCACATCTGCTGAAGTAACGCCTCAGGAATAGTGGCCTCTGGGTGTAATTCGATTTCTTGCGTACTCAAATCTTCATCATCAGGAACTACTTGATATCTTCCTAGTTGTCTTAGGACTCTCAATGGCGCATACGGCTGGATGCTTCTCAATCCCAATAGTAGCAGATAACTATTTGAGTTTGACATATGTATCACTTCCCTCATCGGGAGCCATCCCAGAGTCCATTCAATTTGATTTGCCGTTAGAGCCCTTAGCCGAGATACCCATGCTTCTATCCCTTCTGGAACCTGATAATTTTTCACTCTTTCCTCATAACCCTCGATGTAATTATCGTTGCTTGGCCCATACTGTATGATCTTGGGCTGTTGTTGGAGATGTTCAATCAGCCACATTTGCAACAAAATTTTGCATCCTTCGAAGACTTTCGCTCCTGCTTTACATAAAGTCAAAGCCCGATAAATGTCTGAGAGAATGATGGGGACAAGGGTGTGGTTTTCCTTGGTGGTGAGGATTTGCACAACTTTTGCGGTGCGAATATCGATTGTTCGCTCTTTGTTCGGGAAGACCATGATTCCTAGAAAAGCCACCATGAAGGCGAAGCGACGGTGAACCTGCCATGCGTCTTTGTCTTGTTTGTTAGTAAGGCCTTTCTCATGAATTTCGAACCCATCTGACTTTCCGAACCTTGAATACAAAAAGTTGAAAGAACAACATCCGTTGACGACATTGCTTTTCCTGATTTGACTGCTGATGTTCAGAAGACCGAAGAATCGATGTACCGAGGGAGCCTTCGTGAATATCAAGCTTTGATTCCTTAAACTTCCGTCAAAACCAACATATCCAGCTACCTCCTCTAATGTAGGAGTGAGCTCGAAGTCAGAGAAACGAAAGACATTGTGAACAGGGTCCCAAAAAGTTACTAATGCCGCAATCAGATCATCACGGGGTTTAACTTTCATAATATCCGGGAGATTTCCCAAATGCTTGATGACCCACTTTTGACCATCTTCGCCTAATTCACACCACCACATTTGAAGCTGGAATAGAAACTCTTCTGTATTTGCGGATGAGGGGTTTTGTGTGGTGCTCATTTTGTATCTGAAATTTAATTTAATAAAGTCAAGACTCATTTTGAAAACATACTCTAATCATTTTCAGTCAAAACTATTTTCAAGATTTAAACTATTTTTGGGAATTTTTCAAACTATTTTCAAGATTAAATACCTTTCAAGATTAAATACCTTTATTTCAAGATTTGAAAACTATATTTTACCTTTTTATTTTTAATTTTTATTATTTTTTTTAATTTTTTTATTTTTTTTTTATTTTTTATATTATTATTATTATTATTATTATTTAAAAAAAAAAACAACCCATTTTATTCCTCAGTTCTTACCATGATTTCATTTAAGCCAGTCAGCAAGCATGTTCGAGGCAAATGAATGCACATATAGCAAGTAGGATGCATCAGGATGGTCTTTTTATTTCGGGTTCACCTGTCCTAGACAGACCCAACCCCTGTGTTGAGTCCCCTAAGTCAAATGCACATGATGCAAATAAACGTTCCTACTAGGGATCCGGTACATGGCTGAGTTATTCTAAGTGTAAAACCTGAGGTTGATTGTTCTAAACCTGGCTTACCCAAACGGACAGTTTGAGCCGAAGCGGGGGCAACGTACCGGGAGCACGAAAGTCTGCCCGGCCTAGTTACTTGTCCCAACTCCGTCTTATTTGGTATGACTTTAACAGAAAGGTGGGTCACGCGCACGTGTACACCATAAATTCAGAAGACTCAGAAAGAAGGGGGTTTCGTAACAGTTGTATATATTCACAATTCAAATAATATTAAAGCGGTAAAAGCATCATTTAGCACATTAGGCATATATCGTGTAAAAATCAGATAATAAATAAAGCCAACTATAACAATTATTCTAAGCTCGAATTCTTAACCCTGAACCAGTGGTTCTGGGTGTAAATAACTCCCCAGCAGAGTCGCCAGAGCTGTCACACCTCCTTTTTACATACCCGCGAGGGCGCAAGGGAGTTTTTTCCAATTAAAGGACAATCGAAACGGGATTTGTTTATTTATTTCAGAGTCGCCACTTGGGAGGTTTAGGGTGTCCCAAGTCACCAATTTTGATCCCGAATCGAGGAAATGAATGACTCCATATTACAGTCTGCGTACCAGAAATCCGGATAAGGAATTCTGTTAACCCGGGAGAAGGTGTTAGGCATTCCCGAGTTCCGTGGTTCTAGCACGGTCGCTCAACTGTTATATTCGGCTTGATTATCTGATTTTATACAAATATGAACTTATGTGCCAATTTTATCTTTTAACTGCTTTCATAATTATTATTATTTTTTACAGGGAATTGCAACGTCGTGAAAACATACCTCGAATCACGTTACATCAATGTACACGTGATTGTTGACATATCTCGACTCGGTTGAGATTTGGATTTGGGTCACATAAATGTGCACCCGAGTTAAGGAAAATAAATTATTAAAGGCGCGCTTAAAGCAACTAGCGTATTGTTATTTTGGGGAAAAGCCATGAAATTCGCTAAACGGCATGTCCCGAATTCTAAGTATTTTTATATATATACATTTAGAGAGCCCCGCACTTTGTACATCTTTGTTTGTCGAGGCTCGTCTCATTCCTTATGAAAAGAATTTGCAACGTCATGGAAATGCATCTCAGACCACGCCACAATCAATGTACCCGTGGTTAGAGACACATTTCGATTCCGTTGAGATTTGGATTTGGGTCACATAAATGTGCACCCGAGTTTAAGAAGATAACATTATTAAGTACGCGCTTAAAGAGACTATCGCGTTATTATTCTGGGAGGGCCGTGAGATTTGCTAAACGACCCGTCCTGGAAACTGAATGCTTCGATAATATACATTTAACGAGGGCCCCGCAGCTTGTGCATTTTTATTTGTCGAGGCTCATCTCGTCTTTATTTTAAAAGGATATCCTGTAGCAACTACGTTTCTTGTCGCATGTGTCTCTATCAATTGAAAGCGGAGATAGTCCTAGTTAATTATATGCTTGCATGTCATTTATAGCAGGATTCAGAATGCTTAAAAAATCAGAAACGAGGCTGCGTGCACAGTCAGCCGAGCAAATAATCACGGGCCCAAATCCGGCCCATGCGTGATGGGCCAGACCTGGGCCACTGCTTGTTCGATGCGGGCCTGCTTGGTCTGTTTTGACCTGGGCTCGACCTTCATGAGGTTGAGATTGCAAGTTTTGTGTTCTTTGTCTTAACATGTGGTTTACTAGTTATATGGGACCATTAATCAGAAGAGGAAGAACTTAGCCAATGATGTACAGTTTTCATGCTTGGCATACATTACAGCACATATTACAAAGTAAAACTAAGTCTGAGATGCAACCTATTTCATTGAGAATATTTTCACCTATCAGCATACATATGTAAACTACCATTTAGCTAATCTATATTGATATACACTGGGCATACATGCTGCTTCTATTATCAACACAGGAATGAAAATTATCATACAGTACATGATATCTAATATAACAATCTATGTATGAAAGTCAACTTCAGGTCTTTTCTTTTTGCATTCATGCTCAATGTTCCAATTACATTTGATAGTGCATTGGTTGTGTACCTGGTATAGAGGACAAAGAAGAAAGGAATGATCAGCTGGGCAGTATGCAATAAACACAGCAACAGCAGATACACAACAACAACACAGCAACAAACCAACAATCACAAGTGTTTTCCACAGTCCATAGACAACCAGCAACAATTTCCAGAACAAAGAAAAACAGTAGATGGTCGAGCACCAAACAAGTAATCCCAGAAAGAGTAATGAAACAAACAGAAGTAACAGAGTGTTCTATGCAGCAACACCAGCAGTCCAACAATCACAAGCAGCTCAATCAATGCAAACAATAGAACTTGGCCAAGACAGCTTGACTAATACGAACCCTTATGTAGCTTTCAGACAGTGTTTGATTACAGTACTTACTAGAAATTTCCTTATGTTTTCAGTTTTCTTTAAACTCACAAGACCTCTCTTAAGACTCAAATTTCTAGCCCTTTTTAAGTTATGAAATGGCCTATTTATAAGCCAAACGACCCAGTGCAGCTAAGCTACCTGGATCCCCCCACTTGCAGACTGCCCATTCCCTTTAAGCCCATGCCTAAGCATCTTTTGGTGCCAGCCATTTGTTCCCCACACCTGGTTTATTCTTTAATCAAGGATTATGGGCTTATTTTAGTATTCATTTTAAACCCATACTCTTGTGTCTTGTTCCCCATTGGCATTAGTTTAATCCTAATTTAGTACCCTACTTGTCAGCTCATTTAAACTAAGCTTTTTCTGTCCTTTTCAAACCCCAGACTACCCCTATTAAACCCTGATTATTACTGCCCTAAACCCATCGTAACATCAGGGCATTTTGAACTTCTGAAAGTTCAATTTCAGAATTGCCCTAGCCTGATTCTTTTAATCGTTTTTTACAATGCAGCTACAAACTAGCATTCACAGATAATGTCCAATATTCATTTCACAATACAGGTTTGTTCAGTCATGTGAGGTTGTACGTATTAGCATATCTGAACATTCAGTCGTAGGGAGTTAATCGACGACATTTATCAAGTCGACTATACTAATTATAATAGGTAATAATCAATCGCTCATATAAACTACACATACAGGGTCCCGAATGACTTCAAATATCTTTGTTCAATTACTGGGAACCTATATGAGTTAACTTATTTGACGATTAATCTAATTGACGAGCATGTATATCACAAAGTACATTCAGAACACACATAGAAAATCAAACGACCAAATAAAAGGTCTTTGACAGAGACGGAAGAAATTAAGAAAAACATCATACAATAACACACAGTCACAACAAAGCATGCTAACAACTCAATCAAAAACTAAAACAAAGAAAGGGAAAACTTACTGAAAAAGTTTAAACTAAACTGAACCAAATTCAACTTAGCTTCGACCATTTGAGGCCGAACAAACTTTAATCAGGGTGTTCTCACACGAGAACACCTTGGTTAAGGTCCATTAGACCTCAAACCCCTGTCAAGATCGGCCGGATTCCCCAGGTGCATGTGTTCTAAGGTCTGGATTTTCAGATCTGGTTTTTAGAAGTTGTGGGTAGATTCGGACCAAACCAAGCTTGGTTTGGTCACGAGGAGGGTCAGGGGAGTGTCTGGTATGAAGATGGGGTGGTTTGGTATAGGTACGGGTTCGACTCGAATCTTCAAATGAAGATTCGAGACGAAGGAAGGTGAGTCGAGGCTAGGGGGTGACAGATCCATGTTCAGGAGAGTGAGGGGGTCTTAGGGTGTTCAGGAGGTGGTCACCGGCATTCATGCCGCCGGCTTTAATGGCGAGGGAGACTAGGGCGGCTGCTAGGGTTTGGGGGGGTTTTAGTGCTTTGGTGAAGACGATGAGCGGAGGGGGGGGTTCGAATAGGGGGCGTGGGGTACGATACAAAGCTTATATACGATCTAGGGGTTTAGATCCTGGCCGTTGGATCTAATGAGATCTATGGCCAGGATCTATTCACTTAGGGAAGACGGTGTCGTTTTGGGTTTGATAGTGGGTGAGACCGGGTGAGGCTGGATCGGGTCAAGGTTTGACGGGTTTAAGGGGAATGGCCTAGGTCCGTTGGATCAAGGGGTTGGACGGCTCAGATCAATTTCCTAAGACGACGTCGTTTGGGGTTGAATGAGTGGCCTGATCAGGACCGTTCGTTTGAGTCAGATCAACGGTTCTAACAGGGGTATTGATACGATGTCGTTTGGGGTCCTGCTAGGGCAGCCTGGGTTGGGCTTGGTCTTGCATTGGCTTTGGGCCTCATTTGGGGTCCAAACCGATTCCTTTCCTTTTTTTTTAATTTCAACAAATTAACCAAAAATTCCTAAAAACAATGCAAATGATTAAAATGAACCTACACACATATTGGGTAACACCTACAACAATAAACACACATATTAGAATTTTTTTAAAAATGGTTAAATCACAGCCTAGAGTAAAAGCTGCATATTTTTTGTGAATTTTCTCTTAAAACCGGACTACGGCCTGATTACACACGGCGTTCTTATTTTTTTGTGTTTTTTGTAAGATTAATTGCAACACGGGCCGAACCACAAATGACTAGCAGCACATGTCCCGTGAAAATTGTACCGCGATGCCATTTTTTATTTTTGATTTCGTTTGGAGTGATTGCTGATGGAGCAAAAATCACGTGCTTACAATGGTCAAGGAGGGCATTGTCCTCGGTCATAAGATCTCAAAGAACGGAATAGAGATGGATAAGGCAAAAATTGAAGTGATCTCAAAGATTCCTCCTCCTACTTCAGTCAAGGGGGTTAGGCGTTTTTTGGGCATGCGGGGTTCTATCGAAGATTCATCAAAGACTTTTCTAAGGTAGTGAATCCTTTGTGCAAGTTATTGAAAAATGATGCCAAGTTCGTGTTTAATGATGAATATATAAAGGCTTTTGAACTTTTCAAGTACCAATTGACAACCACTCCCATTATTACCGCACCCAATTGGATCTTACCTTTTGAGCTCATGTGTGACGCAAGTGATGTTGCGGTAGGAGCGGTCTTGGGTCAAAGAGTAAACAAAATGTTTCACCCGGTATATTATGCAAGCAAAATAATGAATTATGCTCAAGTGAATTACACGGTGAAGGAAAAAGAGTTGCTAGCAATTGTGTTTGCAATGGAGAAGTTTAGGTATTATCTCATGGGTGCCAAGGTGATAGTTCATACTGACCATGCAGCACTCCGCTACTTGATGACAGAGAAGGATTCTAAGGCTCGGTTGATGAGATGGGTTCTATTACTTCAAGAGTTTGACCTTGAGATTGTTGATCGGAAAGGGAGTGAAAACCAAGTGGCGAACCACTTGTCCCACTTGGAGGAGGAGGGGAGGCCCCGTGATGGCCTCGAAATTAATGATTCATTCCCTGATGAGCAACTCCTATCCATATTTGTGAACAACATGCCTTGGTTTGTGGATGTTGCCAACTTTCTTGTGACCAATATTGTTTGTGTGAGCTCTCTTCTAACCAAAGGAAGAAGCTTAAACAGGATAGCTTGAACTATTACTGGGATGAGCCTTATTTGTTTAAAATTTGTAATGAAGGTGTGATCCGGAGATGTGATCCGGAAGAGGAGCAAGTGAGTATTCTGGATGCTTGTCATTCCTCCCCCTACGATGGTCATCATGGTGGGGTGAGGATAGCTTCAAATGTGCTTAGCTATGGTTTTTATTGGCCTACATTGTACAAGGATGCAGGTGAGCTTGTGCAAAGATATGATGAGTGTTAGAGAGCGGGTGGAATTTCAAAGAAGAATGAAATGCCTCTCGCCACTATTCTTGAGGTTGAAATATTTGATGTATGGGGCATTAACTTCATGGGACCCTTTGTAAGTTCATGTGGTAACACATACATTCTAGTGGCCGTTGATTATGTTTTCAAATGGGTTGAGGCTGTGGCTTTACCCAACAACGAGGCTCGGAGTGTGGTGGCTTTTCTCAAGAAGAATATCTTTACTCTATTTGGCACTCCTATAGCAATCATCAGTGATGGGGGTTCCCATTTCGGCAATAAGGCATTTGACACTTTGCTTGCAAAGTATGGTGTCAATCAGAAGGTTTCGACTCCTTACCATCCTTAGGCAAGTGGGAAAGTTGAGGTCTCCAACAGGGAGATTAAGAGCATATTGTCAAAGATTGTCAATGAAAATTGGACTGACTGGTCAAAGAAACTAGATGATGCCTTATGGGCTTACAGGACTGCTTACAAGACTTCGATTGGTAATTCTCCGTACCGGTTGGTGTTTGGGAAATCTTGCCATCTCCCGGTTGAGCTAGAGCACAAGGCCATGTGGGTTTTGAGGAAGTTAAATCTTGAATGGGATGTTGCAACAAATCTTCGGGTGGAGCAACTCAATGAGCTTGATGAGTTCCGGTTTCATGCCTATTCCAGCTCGTCCTTGTATAAGGACAAAATGAAGTACTTACATGACAAGTATGCCTGTAGCAAGGAATTCAAAGAAGGTGACTTGGTTCTCTTATTCAACTCTCGGTTACAACTGTTCCGGGGAAAGTTCAAGTCAAAATGGAGTGGACCTTTTGAGGTGGTGCTTGTAACTCCGTTTGGTGCTCTTGATTTAAAAAACAAAAATGGTGAAATCTTCAGAGTTAATGGACACAGAGGGAAGCACTATCTTGGCAAGTTTGATGACAGCCACGTGGTGGCAATATCCATCTCAAATGATTGATGGTAACCTACGTCGTGCCGCGACGTTAAATCAAGCGCTTCTTGGGAGGCAACCCATGTATTTTTTTTCTTTTTGATTTTCTTCTTAGTGTAGGATTTGTTTTGAACTAACTGGTTGTGAGATGTGTGTAGGAATATTTGATGCAGTGCAGGACTAAGTTGGAAAAATATTTCAACACTCTGAAGTTGGACTGCTGACAGCGCTCCATTTTCCGCTGTCAGCGGTGGCCATACTGTGGAGGTAGAATTTGATGGCAGACGCGGGATTGAAAAGTCCAAAATGAGGCTTCTCTAAAGTTTCATCCGCATCCGCGGTGTAATTTTTCGCGATCAGCGGTGGCTTTCCACTACCGCACTGCATTTTCTGTTCTCAGTGGTAGTCTCAGTAAAGTATCCCTTTTGTTCGTCTTCAGCACGGACCACAGTGATTTTTCACGGACAGTGGTACCAGAGAATCAAAGGGTGGGTAATCTGATCCCTACACCTCCGCGACCGCGATTAGCAGTGCTCATTTTGCAGCCGTGCTTCTTTTTCTGCTGTCAACGGTCTGCAATTTTTTTCATGCACTGTAAATTGTTCTTCTGTTTCTCTTCACTGCTTCTTCTAGCACAAGTACTTACACTCTTCCACTGATTATGTTTGCATACAATGGTTAAATCTAGAGGTGGCGGTGAGAAACAAAAAGGGAAAGTAGAATCCTCCCGGGGTAGGGGACGAGGACAAATTAAGTTAACCCCATCAATATGAAAATCAATTGGGCAAATGAGGAAGAACATCAGAGCTGCAAACAGAGCTACTTCCCATTCAGAGGGAAGTGACTATGTCCCCTCTCGGGAGGCCTCAGAGGGTGACCAACATATGTACCAGACTTCCAGGGGAGACTTAGGTTGAAAGATGAGCTTACACCCCCAGCCTTTCCTACTTTTCATGCCTCTTCCGAGTCGTCTGATGGCTCAACGGAGAGTGGTGAGTGTAGACATGTAATTTTTGACCCGCCACGTCTTCAAGCTATATTAGCGGTTTCGCATATTTTATATATTTATTTGAGTTATTTGAATTTTTCTATGATTATAATACACTATTCTTATTGTTATTTTATTTAGTATTCGAAAAATAGAAAACACAAAAATAGTTTCAAGTCTATTTAATTTAAGGTTAATTAGTACTTAATGTAGTAATACTATTTTCACCTATTTTTATCTATTTTTATTTTTTATATAATCTTGAAAAAAT
Organism: Nicotiana sylvestris; assembly: GCF_000393655.2. NCBI lineage: Eukaryota > Viridiplantae > Streptophyta > Magnoliopsida > Solanales > Solanaceae > Nicotiana > Nicotiana sylvestris. The sequence continues at coordinate 97,823,092 of NC_091062.1, read as the reverse complement.
ACCAAAATAGTTTCACCATATAATATTATTTATTTTAATTAATTAGAGTTAGTTATGTATTTTATAGTATAGATTTTACATTTTTTGTAGAAAAAATTTAAGATTTTCGGCTGGAAAGGCCCAATTTCGGACAGCCCTACACCATTACCCCATGACCCAATTGACCCACTAAACTAATCCTAAGACCTAAGATATCTTCCCCTTAAATTCCCCATCTCTTTGGCTTGGATAGGGGACCTAAGAAAAAAAGAGCAGAATGGCAGAACCCTCTCCCCCATATAAAAATCGGACCTCTCATCTCTTTGCATAGAGAGAACGACAAACCTATGCAGCCATAACCTGCACAAAATAAAGACCAACAAGAAATGGCAATCAAAAAGAAAACAAAAGAATAATAGAGAGGAATGGTAACATAGAGACAGAGGGGAAGGAAACTGAAATCAAAATAGAAAAGAGGAAGAAGGGAACAACCAAAATCAAGAGAAGATTTTCAGTTGAGGTCCGTCGACTGCTCGTGAGGTTCTTGATTGTGGTTCCAAATCTATTTTTATCGCTTTTTTGTTTGTTTGATACTAGATGCATGAATTCCGGTGCCGGATTTCTTATTGTATATTCAAAGCCGAAAGTTAATCGAAAGTTGTAATTTCAGGTTCATCTCTTTCTTCCCTTTTCTTTCACGCCTGGAATTATGATCGTTCTAAGATGAGGTTTCACGCCTTCATATTCTGCATAAAATTAATTGATATAAACTGTTGATTTAACTTGCCTAATACAAATAAGTGCGGGTTTCTGAGTGATCCAAGATTTTTTTCCATACTACGTTGAATATGTTTCATACTACGTTGGGTTATATTGTTATTTTAGTAAAATGCTCATTTTTTGGTTGGTCCGTTGTCTTGATTTTGTGATAATTTTTCTTTTTGTTTCATTATTCTTTTTGGCATTTTAATTTATCCCAAAAATACTTTAACGAATGTTTGAGGTTGTGAATTTACGTATTTATGTTGATGGACTTCTTTTAACTTATGAGTTATATTAATTTTACTGATTGGAGTTAAGTTTTAGTAAAGAAAGAGCTTTATGAAGTAATTGACTTTGACTTTTTAGGAGACCTTTCCTTCGTAAATATTGCGGTACGTTGGAATCTATCAAATTAGTCTTAATACATCAAATTCCGTCCAAGTTTAAACTCCATATTTCCATAAATTCTAGTCTTACAACAATCCCAAATTAGTTTAGGACGATAATTATGAACGTCGTATTTTGCTTCAGGTGCGATTAACAAATCATCGTGGCCATGGGTACGGTTCCCGTGGCATGGTTGCGATACATAAATCCCAATTTGGGTGTGCATTTCATGTGACCCGATCATAACTTCGAATAATAATAAAATAAACCTGTTGTCAATCGCGGGTGCATTTCATGTAACACAGTTTGCAATGTGTACCAAAATGACAAATGTACGACAATTGTGACTTGTTCCAGAAAATAATTCTACAAACATTAAAAGCGGTTAGAAAGTTAAAAATTCACGTAGGTTTAAAATATGTAACAATCAAATAATTAGGACAATATTAACAGTTGAGTGACCATGCTAAAACCACAGAACCCGAAAATGCCTAACACCTTCTCCCGGTTAACAGAATTCCTTATCCGAATTTCTGTGTTTCGCGGACTGTAAAACAGAGTCAAACTTCCTCGATTCGGGATTTTAAACTAGTGACTTGGAACACCATAAATTATACCAACTGACGATTCTAAATTGAATATAAATAATTCCGTTTCGATTATTGTCACTTTAATTGGAAAAACTCCCTATCCACCGCAGTAAAAAGAAGGTGTGACAGCTCTGGCGACTCTGCTAGGGATCGAACCCAGAATCTTTGGTTTAGAGTTCAGAATTTGATCTTAGAATAATTATTATAGTTGGATTTTATTTGTTATCTAATTTTTACGTGTTTGGGACTAATGTGCTAAATGTCGCTTTTTACCGCTTTGATATTGCTTGGACTATATATAAACTGTTACGAAAACCTCTTCTCTTTGAGTTTTCTAAATCATCTGGGAAGCGTACACTTCGTGTGGCTTCTTTTATGTTAGATTCATATCCCAATTTTAGAATGAGGTTTGGATAAGTTACAAAACCGGTGAAGCTTCTATATTCCCCTTCCCCGACTCGAGTTGTCTGCTCGGGTAAGCCAGGTCTAAAACAATACACCTAGGTTTTAAACCTAGAATAACATAGCCTTATGCCGGATTCCTATTAGGAACACTTGTTTGCATCACATGCATTTGACTTTGGGGACTTAACATAGGGGTTGGGTCCGTCTAGGACACGTGTACCCAAATTAAAAGACTATCCTGATGCATCTTACGTACTACTTGCGTATCTGTTTGTTTCAGCTTGCATGTTTACTAGCTTCTAGAATAGGGAAGAAAACGAAAAAAAGAGAAATAAAAGAAAAAGAAAAAAAACAAGAGCGAGTAATAGGTATTTGAAATTTTTTGAAACTCTGTCAAATTTTGGAAAAAAAAGAGAAAGAAAGTAAGTCAATGTTTTCAAAAGTCATGTTTCCTCTGTTCCGTCAAAATTGGACGAACTACGTGAGTCTGATTCTCACCGGATGTGAGATACGTAGGCAAACCTCATTTGTTCCGGCCCATAATTTTCAAAAAGTCCAAAAATATTTTCCTTTACTTCCTTCTTTAGAAAGTTTTTCTTTTAGATCCCAGAAAATTCAAAATTAAAAATATTTTTTTCTTTTCTTTCGAAGTATTTCTTTCATAAATTCAAAATAAAAGTACAAAAATTCAAAAAAAAATTTCTTTCTTCTTTAGAAGTCTTTCTTTTTAAAAATTCTCAAAAAATATAATAAAAATCCAAAAATATTTTCTTTCTTATTTAGAGGTCTTTATTTTGAAAATTTCAAAAAAAAAAAGAAAAAAAAGAATGCATTTCATAATCCAAAAAATATTTTCCTTGTTAGGAGCTTTTACGTTTAGATTTCTTTAAGTGCAAAAAAAGGAGTTAGTTTATTTACTTTATTCCCGATGTTCCAGAACTACGCTTGGTCTGATTTATGTGGAACATGATACGTAGGCAACCTACATAGGGTTCAATTGAAATTTTTAAAAAAATTAAAAGAAAAAAATGATGAAGTTATGAGAGGTGAAAAGTGAGAGGAAATAAAGGAGTGATAATTAGAAAGAAAAAGGGAGGAAAGAAAATGAGCAAATCAAGGAGCACAAGAGAGAAAATGAAGAAGACAGGGGCAAGAGAAGTAAAATTGGGATGATTCCAAGTTGACTTCGCACCCTCGAAGTCATTTTAGAACCAATAATTGTGATTAGGTGCATTACACGCAATGTGATATTTTTAGCTGTTGAATGCCCTAACGCTAACATGATGACTTCATTTTGTTCCTTGTTGTTATCTTCATTATAGCAAAAGGGTGGTTGGTTTGTGGTTCTAAAACTGGTAACTCTTCCATACAACACAAGGTCAAAGAGTGAGGTAGCCATGGCTGGCAAAGACTTGGACATAGGTGTTGTTGATCTATCTAAGGAGATTGTTGAACCAAAATCTGAGTTGAAAGAAGAGGTCTTAAGATTGAAAAGATAGATGGCCGAAATATATCAAGCCTGTATTAGTGGACATCCTCCACCAGTAGTTCCCGCTAACTAAACTAAAAGCCTCATCACCATTCTGCCACTTTCACAAATCCAGCTTCCTACTGCTGCTGATATCTCCCCACAACCTTTTCACACTCCACCCGCCAAAACCACCTCATATCCCGCTCCTTTGACCACTCATGTTTTTGTAGCTCATCCACCAGCTAGCTTTCCTCGATCCTCTAGTGAGACTGTGTTCAAAGTCCCCGATGCCCAACACTGTGCTCCAGAACCAACTTTCAAGGTCTCGGATCCATACTCTCACGCTCCTCATTTTGAGCCTCCCGGTAAAACTGAAAATCCTGCTAAGACAGTGGCGCAAGATGAGATATCCAGGAAGGTAAAAATCTTAGAGCAGTCTTTAAGAAACATGCAAGGGATAGGGAGCCAGATGAGCGTGTCTTACAAAGACTTGTGCTTGTTTCCTGACATCCAACTGCTTGCTGGGTTTAAGATGCCAAAGTTAGATTTGTATGACGGACATGGAGATCCCGTGGCCCATTTGAGAGGCTACTACAGTAAGATGAGAGGCGCCAGTAGGAAGAATAAATTATTAATGGTGTATTTCAGTCAGAGTCTGAGTGGGGTAGCTCTGGAGTGGTACACCCGCCAAGACGCTAGCAGGTGGTACACATGGGACGATATGGCTCAGGCCTTTGCCCGACACTTTCAGTACAATATAGAAATTGTCCCGGATCGCATGCCCCTCACCAAGATGGAAAATAAGCCTAATGAAAGCTTTAGGGAATACAGGCTCAGATGGAGAGAGCAAGCTGCCCGAGTGAATCCCCCGATGGAAGAAGACGAGATGGTCAAGTACTTTCTTCAAGCTCAAGAGCCAACTTACTTTAGGCATTTGATCTCGGATGTGGGTAAGCCTTTTAATGATGTGGTTAAAAAGGGAGAAATGGTAGAAGATGGGCTAAAGTCGAGCAAGATCATGAGCTATTCTGCTTTAAAAGCCACAAAACAAGCAATTTAGAATGACACAGGAAGCTTGCTGGGTCAGAAGGAACATGATGATATTGCCATGGTTGTCTCAGGATAACGACATGGTCCAATAGGTCCGCTTCACCAATATACTTAGCCTTAACCCCAACCCCAAACCTATCCCCGAGCTCCACATAATCTACCCCAATATTATCCTCCAAACAACATCCGGTTATCTGTCCAACCACTAGGTCACTCCTTATGGCAAGCGCCAGCACCGCATAATGCACTTTTGCCTTCACAACATTTCGAGAATCCAACAACCCTAGAAAGCTGGGGCATAGAGGGGAACAAATACAAAGAAATAGTTTCACGCCAATTGGAGAATCCTACACAAGCTTGTTTGAAAAGTTAAAACATTTTGGCCTGATTGAGCCGCTCCTCGGCTATACTCCGGACCCATATGCAAAAGGTTTTGATCCTACTGTATGGTACATGTACCACTCTAATGTCCAAGGGCATAGTATTGAAGATTTTCGTGCTTTGAAACGTGAAATAGAAAGAATGATTCAGGAAGAGATAATTGTGATCCAGGACAGTGACACCCAGAATATCGCACAGAATCCTTTACCTGCACATGATGATGCACACTTTGTGGGGATAATGCATGGTGACAGAGATTATGAGAATCCTCTTGGGAACTTGCTGACTAAAGTTAATGATATTGAAGTTGGTAATGGTCTTGATAATATTGATGTGGAACTCAGTGGCTAGGATGCCAAGCTTAGTAATTGGAATGACGCTCCATTCTTGGTTAGCCGAGGAGGAGTGTTGATGGTTTATTTTGTTGTCATTTCTGTTGTGTGGGTTATTTCAGGGTTGTAATCCAGATATTGTCTTGTGACTCAAACCCTTTTACCCTTTTATTTTGCCCAGTTCGTTTAGTTGTAGTAACTCTTTTAGTGTTATCTAGGTTTGTTCCAGGGTTGTAACCCCACTTTATTTTGTTTGTTTTGTTGTTCAAACCCTTTCACCGTTTGTTTCATGCAATTTCCTGTTTTCTATTATTTCTATTCAGTTTTCGTTTAGTTCTCCTTTCTATTTTATAGTTCTTTTCATGCTAACTCTAGTGACATGACATGTACGCGTAATTCTTAGCCCGCTCTTAAAAGTTAGTCTAATCATGAAGCAATGAAACAAGTTTTGAAGATGAACATTTGAGGGAAATAAGTAAAGGCATTTAGAGATCACTTAAAGCCCGAATTGTGTGAAATTGGGGCAGATAGTTTGGGAAGTTAATAGGACGACAAGAATTTGTTACAAGAGAGAGCGTCCCAACAATTTGAAGCGAGCAGTTTTGAGTTCAAGTGCACCTCAATTTACAAGATAAAGTCAAGAGAGTTTTCTCCAAACGGACGGAGGATATCCATCGTGAAGAAGAAATCACTCAACGAGAGTTCTATACTTGAAAATGTACTAAAAAGGTAGAAGGCATATTAGTGATATCAATGCCGAAGTGGCAAAAGAAATGTTGTGCATGATCTTCTTTTTTCATTTTCAAGTTGCATGTGTTGTACCTGACATTTTCAGGGATTGGGAGACCCTCTTTCAGCTACTCAAACACTTTATACCTTCGGTACCCATTTTGAGATTATGCTAATTTTCTTGACCTCCCCTCTTTTGGAATCAAGTTAGAGTCATAAAAAAAATTCATGTCCCCATAGGTTTGTTTTAGAACGTTCATTCCAAAAGGAAAATTCAAAAAGAAAAAAGAAAAAATAGAGATTAAGAAAAAAAAGGAAAAAGAAAAAAAAGAAAAATAGTAACAAAAAGTAGTCTTTTGAACTACGTTCGACCTGATTCTTGTCACCACAAGATATGTAGTAGCCTTACGGTTCGGTTGCACCAAATAAAATATTTCATTATCCCACAAAGCTAAGAGTGGGGTAGTTTTCCTTAGAAATTCCATTTAAAACAAAAGAATCAAATTCTCTTGTTTTAGAAATTGAGGCAAAGTTTTAGAATGGATTCCAAAAGTTGTAAATAAATTAACCCCGTTGTCTTAGTTATTTTAAGCCTTTATGATATCCTTTCTTTCTAACCCTGTCCAAAAGCCACATTACAGTCCAAAAGACCTCCCAGATAATCTTTGACAGTGCTGAGTCAGACATGCCAGGAACATATGCTATTTCTATCGTGGTTAATACCTTGTCATCTGCAGAATTAGAGGAAATAAGAAGAAAATAAAAAATAAGAGAGTCTTATCGGTGAAAACCCTCACAGACACCATAAGGCGACGAGGAGTTGAGAAAAAAAAATGAGAGAGGCTTGATGGCGAAAACCCTTCGGGAACTACAAGCTGAATAAGGATCGTGAATCAGATAGTATAATCAGAGCGTTGAAGCCCAGTTTCACGGCGAAGAGGTACAACAATAGTTGAACATTAGACTTGCTTGACAAATTAGGCTACTTAATCCAAAAGTGCATGTTATGGTCATTAGAGTTGGTAGCCACATCTGATAAGTTTCTACTTTATAATTTTCTTGTTAGATATCATCTATTTCTATTGTCCCTTACTCTGTTCCTTTTGCTTTGTTCACGTCCTCTTATTGAGTCCGTTTGGTCAGAACAAGTGAGAAATGACTTTAAAATTTACTACCGACTTTCCAATTCCACAAAGCGTAATCTGGCTAGCACATCAAAGCGACATAAGTCAGGAAAGAACAATATGCACACTGAGTTGGTAACAACAGACGTGCTTTGGGATTCATGTGAAATACAAAGGTTCGGTAAATGCCTATTCATGAGCAAAGTGCAATAGATAGAGGATATTGGGCTCGAATGGATCGGAGGTGTTTTATGTGATAAGGGTTGACAGAAAATGGTTAGTCAATAATAGGCAGGGACTTCCAAGTTGAAATCAAAGTTATCATGGCAAGTGTAGAAGAAGATGCCTTCAAAGTCAAGCCCACAAACCAACCACCATGTTTTAAACTCACAAGTTTTCTTTGTTTGAAATAGGGACGAAGATTGTGTCCCAATCATAGCTTGGAAGCTTGAATTTTTCAGGTGTAATACCCCCAATTCTACTTACGCAAAGGCTATTGAGAAGATCAAACCTCCTAGGCATTTTTCCTAGTTGAGAGAAATCTTTGGTTTTCATTAAGTTCAGGGGTCCCGCCTGGAGAATAGGGTCAATTGTTTGTTTATTCAAGCTCAGTTTGCAGTTCTCCTCAAGCTCAATCTCGAATCTAGGAGACGCACTTCCTACTTTGGATTTTTCAGATTTTATTTCTTTAGGAGATGCACTTCCTAATTTTAGGTTAAAGGTTTCATCCCTAGGAGACGCACTTCCTATTCTGAGAATTCAGGTTATATTTTTAGGAGATGCACTTCCTAAATTAAGATTTCACCCCTAGGAGATGCACTTCCTAGTTTGGGTCATTTAAGTTCATCCTTAGGAGACACATTTCCTAGTTTGAGTTGTTAAAGTTTCACCCCTAGGAGACGCACTTCCTAGTCTGGGTCTTTCAGGTTATATTTTTGTTTTAGGAGACGCACTTCCTAAATAGAGATTTTACCCCTAGGATACGCACTTCCTAGTTTTGTGTCATTTAAGTTCATGCCTAGGAAACACACTTCCTATTCTGGGTCTTTCATGTTATATTTTTTTAGGAGATGCACTTCCTAAATTGAGATTTTATCCCTAGGAGAAGCACTTCCTAGTTTTGTGTCATTTAAGTTCATGCCTAGGAGACATACTTCCTAGTCTGGGTCTTTTAGGTTATATTTTTGTTTTAGGAGATGCACTTCCTAAATAGAGATTTTACCCCTAGGAGACGCATTTCCTAGTTTTGGGTCATTTAAGTTCATTCCTAGGAGATGCACTTCCTAGTTTGAGTCATTGAAGTTTCACCCCTAAGAGATGCACTTCCTAGTCTAGGTTTTTCAGGTTACACTATTTAGGAGACGTACTTCCTAGTTTGGGTCATTTAAGTTCATTCCTAGGAGATGCACTTCCTAGTTTGGTTCATTCAAGTTTTAACCCTAGGAGATGCACTTCCTAGTTTGATTCATTCAAGTTTCACCCCTATGAGACGTACTTCCTAGTTTGGTTCATTCAAGTTTCGTCCCTAGGAGACGTACTTCCTAGTTTGGTTCATCCAAGTTTCACCTGTAGGAGATGCACTTCCTAATTTAGGTATTTCAGGTTATTCTTTTAGGAGACACACTTCCTAAATTGAGATTTCATCCATAGAGACGCACTTCCTAGTTTGGGTCATTCAGGTTTTATTTTTAGCAGATGCAGTTGCTAGTCATAGTTTCTTGGTTTTACTCACAGGAGACACATATCTTGGTCGAGTTTTTAGTCTACTCTCATCATTGTATCAATAGAATAAGTGGTTTATAGTTTTGCTAACAACTTAAAAATCTTCCGAGTGCAAACTGGGGCAGAAAATTTTATTTGTTTTGTTGTTTTGATTGTAGGCACGCACCTGGAGAACGAGAGAATTCATTTTGGAATTATTTTCTCAAGTCAGTTGTAGGCGCCCACCTAGAGAACGAGGGAAGTAATTTTAGAATTCATTCAAGTTAGAAGTAGTAGAAGCTTGCGGTAAGAATGCGAGTCGACAGTCTGAGATGACCAAAAAAAGAAGTCTCAATCCAGAATAAAATAAAAAGAAAAAAAAGAGAAAAAAGAAAAAAGAAGTAAATCCAGATGCAGAAGCAGATGAAAGATGTGAACTGCTCAAGACATGGTTGAAGTCACGAGCACTGCATGTCCGGTCTTGATCCGAAGAAGTCGTGGAAGAATGAATCAACACATGCAGCTAGAAAGCATCAAGGTTCCAATCAAAGTCAGAATAAAGAACCGTTCAAGACTCAAGATCAAGCTTCAGAAGACTTATAGATAGGAATCTTGTAACTCATAGCTGATAGGATTGTTTAGTTCTTTTTCATTTTGATTTTGATGTAATAATAGGACCACAGACCGGAACCATGACGGAATCTCACTCGACTCTCTCATCCTCTCCACTCACTCCATCACCTCATTCACTTCTGAACTACACGTGGCTGGATTCCTTTATAGCCAAGGATATATAGGCAGCTCAGATATCAGGGCTCAGTCACATTCTCTTTTCTTTTAGTTTTTGGTCTTTCTAAATAAGTGTCGGGTCAAAAAACCTATCTCGTCGTTCTTTTTCTGAAAACTCTTTATGTTTTCAGTCAAAGAAGGGCAGCTATAGACATGTATTTTTTGACCCGCTACGTCTTCAAGCTATATTACCAGTTTCGCACATTTTATATATTTATTTGAGTTATTTAAATTTTCCTATGATTCTAATACACTATTCTTATTGTTATTTTATTTAGTATTTGAAAAATTGAAAACACCAAAAATAGTTTCAAGTCTATTTAATTTAAGGTTAATTAGTACTTAAAGTAGTAATACTATTTTTACCTATTTTTTTTATTTTAATTAATTAGAGTTAGTTATGTAATTTATAGTATAGATTTTACATTTTTTGTAGAAAAAGAATTAAGATTTTGGGTTGGAAAGGCCCAATTTCGGACAACCCTACACCATTACCCCATGGCCCAATTGACCCACTAACCTAACCCTAAGACATAAGATATCTTCCCCTTAAAGTCCCTATCTCTTTGTCTTGGATAGGGGACCTAAGAAAAAAGAGCAGAACAGCAGAACCCTCTACCCCATATAAAAATCGGACCACTCATCTCTTTGCATAGAGAGAATGACAAACCTAGACAACCATAACCTGCACAAAACAAAGACCAAAAGACATGACAATTAAAAAGAAAACAAAAGAAGAATAGAGAGTAACAGTAACAGAGAGACAGAGGGGGAGGAAATTGAAATCAAAACAGAAAAGAGGAAAAAGGGGAACAACCAAAATCAAGAGAAGATTTTTGGTTGAGGTACGTCGACTGCTCGTGAGGTTCTTGATTGTGGTTCCAAATCCATTTTTATCGCTGTTTTGTTTGTTTTTTACTGGACGCACGAATTTTGGCACTGTATTTCTTATTGTATATTCAAAGCCGAAAGTAAAAGCTGTAATTTCAGGTTCATCTCTTTCTTCCCTTTTCTTTCACGCTTGGAATTATGGTCATTCTGAGATGATGTTTCACGCCTTCATATTCTACATAAAATTAATTGAAATAAACTGTTGATTTAACTTGTCTAATACAAATAAGTGTGGGTTTCTGAGTGATCCCAGGTTTTGTTCCATACTACGTTGAATATGTTTCATACTACGTTGGGTTGTATTGTTATTTTAGTGAAATGCTCGTTTTTTGGTTGGTCCGTTGTCTTGATTTTGTAATAATTTTCCTTTCTGTTTCATTATTCTTTTTAGTATTTTAATTTATCCCAAAAATACTTTAACTAATGTTTGAGGCTGTGAATTACATATTTATGTTGATGGACTTTTTTTAACTTATGGGTTATATTAATTTTAGTGATTGGAGTTAAGTTTTAGTAAATAAAGAGCTTTATGAAGTAATTGACTTGGACTCTTTCGGAGACCTTTCCTTCATAAATACCGCAGTACGTTGGAATCTATTAAATTAGTCTTAATACATCAAATTTCGTCCAAGTTTAAACTCCATAATTCCATAAATCCCGGGCTTACAACAATCCCAAATTGGTTTAGGATGATAACTATGAACGGCGTAGTTTGCTTCATGCGCGATTAATAAATCATCGTGGCCATGAGTACGATTCCCGTGGCATGGCCGCGATACATAAATCACAATTTGGGTGTGCATTTTATGTAACCCGACCATAACTTCGAACAATAATAAAATAAACATGTTGTCAATCACGGGTGCATTTCATGTGACGCGGTTTGCAATGTGTACCAAAATGACAAATGTACGACAATTGTGACTTGTTCCAGAAAATAATTCTATAAACATTAAAAGCGGTTAGAAAGTTACAAATGCACGTAGGTTTAAAATGTGTAACAAATCAGATAATTAGGCCAATATTAACAGTTGAGCGACTGTGCAAAAACCATAGAACCCAGGAATGCCTAACACCTTCTCCTGGGTTAAACGAATTCCTTACCCGGATTTCTGTGTTTCGCGGATTGTAAAACATAGTCAAACTTCCTCGATTAGGATTTTTAAACTGGTGACTTGGGACACCATAAATTATCCCAAGTGGCGACTCTAAATTGAATATAAATAATCCCGTTTAATTGGAAAAACTCCCTATTCCCTATGGGAAAAAGGAGGTGTGATAGTGAGTCCTCAACTTCAGCCTTACTCATAGCTTCGTCACCGGCACAGGGTCTCATAGATGTAGATGTCGAGGTACCGGATAATGGGAGAGGGGGTGATACGCAGACCGTAGGTGTGGAGAGGACAAGAAACCCAGAGGTTTGGCAACAAAGATTTGTCAGTGAGCTAGCATATCACAAGTTCAGGGAGTGGTGGCCTAAAAAATCACTCATACATGAGCGTCAGTTCATAGAGCGGGATCTTCTGCTCCACAACCCTAATGTGAAGCAGCACTTCAATGAAAGAGTGGGATAGGAGTACTTCACTAGCAAGGTGCCGGATGCTAATGAGCACCTAGTCAAGGAATTCTACGCCAATGCCTCTCACATCAAAAAAGGCACAAAAGTGACTAAGGTGCGGAACTTGAAGGTCAAGTTTGATGGGACGACTCTAAATGATTATTTTGGATTCAATGATGAAGATGAGTCGCTGTACTTAGAGAAGGTGGCGATGGATGAGGCGACCCGCCCATGGTTGGCATCACTATTCACGACAACACCATACCGGTTTCCCGGGCGATTGTAGTGGCGGCTATTCACGACCCGCCCACTCGATTGTAGTGATAGATCTTACCCCTTCCTGAATTTCCTCACCATGTACTTGGAAGATCAGGAGGTAGAAAAAAAGACATTTCGATATCACGGTAAAGCCCAAGAAGCCCTTCTCATGGTACAACCTTCAGGGTCCAGGAAACCCTTAATTCAAGGGATCCAAGGGCAAAACTACTGCTTTTACTGGCCAATCTGAAGAGCCAGTAGTGATAGTCACTATTTCACAGTCTCCCACTACCATACCAGATCTTGCCTTCGGACTATCTACTTCTATGCCGTCCTCAGTGCCCTCCTCCTCAGCATACCCGTTGACTGCTTACAGGTTGAACCAAACATTCTCCAGTATCAACAACTGGATGCAGGCAACAACTTCTAACCTGTCTGTGCTATCTAGTTTAGTGGCAGCCCAGTCAGTTCCCACACAGCCCCAGGTGCCAGCTTCAGTAGAGGAGTCCCTCAAGGAGTTTCTGGACAACCAGAAGATGCTCTTGGACAACCAAAAGCTTATCATGTATGCTCTTGCAATTCAAGGAAGATCAATTAAGGAGCTGAGCAAGTAGACAAAGAAGCTGAAAAAGACTCGGGCCTTAAAGGAGTCGGTGAAGCAATTGAGGGGAGAGGTGGAGAAGATAAAGCCAGCTGGTGACCTACCATTGGAGCTACTATCACGGGACCAACTTCCAGCAGCTCAGATAGAGCAGGTTCAAGAGCAAGAGACTGAGGGAGAGCCTAGGAGGAGGAAAGTGATGCCCCGGGTTGATGATGTCGAGATTGAGCTGAAGGACCTTGAGAGAGGTGCCTCAGGCCAGCCACAGGACCTTGAGCCAGGTGATCCAGGCACCCAACCACAGGACTCCATGCAGACAGAGCACCCATAGGGATTTTTCTTTACTCTTTAACCCCTTTTTGATCTTATTTTTGGTTATTTAGCATTGAGGACAATGCTAGTTTTCATTTGAGGGGGTGGTCCTATTTTGATTTGATGATTTGATAGTTTGGTTGTAATGATGATACTATTTTTTCTTTATGCTTATTTTTAACTTTTGGTATGTATATAACTTTACCATTTATTTCACTTTTTGTTATTTTTCAATCTTGGTCTATATCTATTACTCTCTCATGTATATATTCATTTCCTCTTATTTATATTCGTCTAAATACCCTATTGTACATATTTAGTTTACTTTCCGCATTTTACTTCATAACTTCTTTTGCAATTTTCCTTAATAGTATAGCTTCTTATTTCATTTAGTAGCTTCTTCTTCGGTTCATAGCTTCTTGTTTTACAAGTTTTTGTGACCAATAAGCCTTTGGTTTTCTTAATGCCACAGTTCTTTCCAAAGGTGGAGTTTGTGTGAACCGGGTGGATCTTCCCGATGATGGATGGCATGACAACCTTCTTAAGGGTTTGAGTTTGTTTTTCTTTTCATTTTTGTGTAAATAGTAGTTAGTGAGCAGTAGTGCCTTAGGCAAAGCTTCACTTGGGCCTAACACATTTACCTTTGACCTTATGGTTAAAAATAATTAGTGTGTATAGGATGGTGATAGTTTTGACCTTGAAACTATTGTGTTGACTAAACAATCATCGAGTGGGTTCTCGATACCATTTGTGTTGCTAAAATCTTAGCTAAGGTTGTTGTGGGCCCCCGCCTCCGTCTCTTTAGAAATCCTATAGCTTGTGTGGTGAGGTATTGATTTGCAAATCCAAGTCCCATGCCAATGGGTCTAGAACTTGCCCTAAATGTTTGTCTAGGCGAAATCCTAAGTGTAGATCGACTTGAGAAGTGATTATAGGCTCTTCTTGATCCAAATTGTAGCTTGAAAACATCCATAGCCTACCAAGAATGATATCCCTAGTCAACCCCGTTGAACCATAGCCCTTATTCTTTCAATAACCATGATACAAGCCTTTATCAATTCTAAAATGATCCTCTCTTGGCACCCGATCTTTCCTTAGTACAAGGCAAAAGCATAAGTTTGGGGGGAGAGACGAGGAATGCAAAAGTGATAAAAGGTACAAAATGAAGAAAAAGAAAGGCAAAAAGAAAAAGAAAGAAAAGCCAAAAAATTAAAAAGAAAGTGAACAATGTAGAAGAAATGAAGGGATTCAATAAAAGCAAAAGATGAAAGGCATAGAAAGATTAGAAAGGAGAAAAAGGATTGAAATGAACAAGAAAGAGTGACAATGTGTCTCTCTAGCCCTTAAGGAAGAAGTAATTGACTCAAAGAGTCAAGAATGTGTGCCAAAATGAAGCAAATATAGTGCTTAAGGAAAGATAAAACCTTCTTAGACCAATATATCCTACCCTAAACCAAAAGCCTTCATTACATGCCCGCAAAAGCCCTTTATGATCTTGAGTTGAGTGAGCTTACATTCGTGGTGACTCACATAAGGGGCAAGCTTATGGTACTTAGAGCCGGACTTGTGACCTTCCTTTGAGAGAGATGAGTGTGTTTTCCACAATCCTCATTCTGAGTGCTACAATCTAAAAGTGAGGTTTGCTTATGGAGAGTTGAAGAGTATGAGTTTGGGTTCCACAACGACCAATGTAATAGAAAGAGTTTCCTTGATGAGTTGAGTCAACTCTTGTTTCTTTTGTGTCGCACTATAGCCATGGTGCTAAAAAAGGTTGTTTATTATTAATAATGCATTTGGGTTGAGGATAATTGTTAGTCCTAATTGATTCTTGATGAGGTTACTTTAGGACAACTGAAATTTTCCTTTCTTTAATCTTAAGGAGGTGGGAGTTACTGTGTTTGCTTAAGGACAAGCAAAAGCTTAAGTTTGGGGGAGTTGATAATTAGGGATTCTAGTCTATTTTGTGCTCCTTTTTGCTTAAGTATTGGATTAAAAGTGTGTACAAGTATTCCCGAAAGCTAACTTATTGTGCTTGTTTGCAGTGTTTGGTCAAAAAAAGACAAGAAAGTCAAAACCAGCTCATAAAGTAGTGAAACCTGCACAAGTTCAAAGATGAGTCACAAAGAGTGCTGACAGCGAAAAAATAGGCGCGGACACGGAGGGTCCACCGCTGAGGCGGTCTTGTTTACGCTCTCAGCGGTGGCAAAGTTCAGAGAGCTGTATTTTGTTCTTAACAAGTTACCGGTGCCCGCGGTGAAATTGCGCGGTAGCAGTAGCTTTTGCGCGGCCGCGGTAAAGTTACCGCCCTCAGCGGAAGCCAAATTCAGAGAACCATAAGTGGAGCTAAAATCTGAAGACCGTGGTCCGCGCTTGATTTTGCGCGGCCGCGGTAGTTATAGCGCTGTAGCGATCCATTTTCCGCTATCAACTGAACCTCCGTAGGGGAAATTTTTGTCCAAAAAATTTAGCTGTGTATAAATAGTTCTTTTTCAGATTTTGGGTCATCTGTTGTTTAGAGGAACACGTGAACAACCGTTTTTAGCCTTTTTGAATAATTTTAGAGCTTGGTTAACCATTAATCATACATTCTTCTCTTGTAATTACTTTTTATGGGTTATATTTCATCTAAATCTTTGATTTATTCTTTGATTATGAGTAGCTAAACCCATTAGCTAGGGTTGTGGCTCAACGCTTGTGTGGGTATTTAATGAGTCTTCAATTTTAGGGCTTAAATGTTTATGGGTGAATGATATTTGGCTTGATTTATGCTTTAAATGTTGAATTGGTGGTTGCAAACACTGATTTGTGTCTATTTGACTTAGGCTCTTCTTGAGAAAGAGAGACCTAGTCTAGGAAATTCAGGTAAACAAGGAATTGGGGTGCATTCAAGAGATTGATAGCCCCAATTAAAGGGTTAAATATAGAGATAGTAATACCCGACTTGAGCTAATTTTTCTTGCCTTATTTGAACACCCAATTGGGCTTGAGAAAGCCAATTACGACAAAGTCAGTCAAACTACCGAGAGGTATAGAGTGAGTAGTTATGTGCAATGGCTATATCATGATCACAATTATAACAAATTTTCCCTAAGTTTTAGATCCCGTTAGATACTCACATAGGTGTAAGTCGCTTCACTAGTGCCTTTAGACCAATTAAGAAAACCCTACAAAAATATCATACTTAGCTTATTTTTCTGCATCATTATTATTAAAGTAGAGTAGTAAACAAACAAAGAATGATTGGAAGTGCAATTAAGAACATCGCACATTGCTAGATTAGATAGGAACCCAGTTCCAAACATATCTTAGCTCTCTATGGATTCGATCTCGAACTTTCGGGTAAAAGCTGCATCGATCGCTCTTGCCACTCTATAGTGGTATAGGGTTGGAACCGATTAGCATTCCATGAAGCCTAACAATATCGCGGATATAAACTCGAGCCAACTGCTCGAAATAATAAGTAGTCATCACTGTAATGAAATAAGCTGACTTGTTCAACCTATCCACAATCACCAAAACTACATCAAACTTCCTCTGAGTCCGTGGGAGCCCAACAGTGAAATCCATAGTGATCCGCTCCCATTTCCACTCCCTAGCTTTTGAAGCAACCCACCTGGCTGCTAATGCTCATACTTCACATGCTGACAATTTAGGCACCGAGCTACATACTCTACTATGTCATTCTTCATTATCCTCCACTAATAATGCTGCCTCAAGTCCTGATACATTTTCGCGGCACCTGGATGAATGGAGTACCACAAACTATGAACCTCCTGGGGAATCAACTCATGCAATCCATCTACATTGGGCACATATAGCCTGCCCTGCATCCGTAATACACCATCCGCCCCAATAGTGACCTTCTTGACATCGCCATGCTGAACCGTGTCCTTAAGGACAAACTGATGAGGGTCATCATACTGACGCTCCCTGATACGGTCATAAAGAGAAGATTGAGAAACCACACAAGCCAAAACTCGACTCGGCTCAGAAACATCAAATCTAACAAACTGGTTGGCCAAGGCCTAAACATCTAATGCCAATGGCCTCTCAGTTGCTGATAGATATGCTAGACTACCCAAACTCTCTTCCCTACGACTCAGAGCATCGGCCACCATATTGACCTTACCGGGATGATACAAAATGGTGATATTATAATCCTTAAGTAACTCCAACCACCTCTGCTGATGCAAGTTAAGATCCTTATATTTGAATAGATGCTATAAACTCCGGTGATTGGTGTAGATCTCACAAGGGACACTGTACAAATAGTGCCGCCAAATCTTCAAGGCATGAACAATAGCTGCTGACTCAAGATCCTGGACATGATAGTTCTTCTCATGCACCTTCAACTGTCTAGATGTGTAGGCAATCACCCTACCGTCCTACATCAACACCGCACCAAGGTCAATATGTGACATATCAGAACATACAGTATAAGACCCCGAATTGGTAGGCAATACCAATACTGGGGCTGTAGTTAAAGTTGTCTTGAGCTTTTGAAAGCTCTCCTCACACTCCTCTAACCACCTGAATGGATCACCCTTTTGGGTTAGTTGGGTTAGAGGTGTTGCAACAGATGAGAAACCCTCTACAAATCGACGGTAATACCCCCACCAAACCAAGAAAACTCTTGATCTCCACAGCTGAGGATGGTCTAGGCCAACTCTGCACTACCGCTACCTTCTTAGGATCAACCTTGATCCCCTCACTCGACACTGCGTGACCCAAAAATGCCACTGAATCTAGCTAGAACTCACACTTTGAGGATTTTGCATATAGCTTCTTTTCTCTCAAGGTCTAGAGCATAGTCCTTAGGTGTTGCTCATGATCCTCCTGACTCCGGGAGTACACCAGAATGTCATCAATAAAAACAATGATGAAAGAGTCAAGATAGGGCCAGAACACACTATGCATCAAATGTATGAATGTTACTGGGGCATTAGTCAGCCCAAATGACATTATAAGGAACTCGTAGTGACCATATCGAGTCCTGAAAGTAGTCTTCGGGATATCTGGCTCCTGAATCTTTAACTGATGATAGCCTGAAACGCAAGTCAATCTTGGAAAACAATCTGGCACCCTATAACTGATCAAATAGGTCATCAATACGAGGCAATGGATACCTGTTCTTCACTGTAACTTTGTTCAATTGGAGATAATCAATACACATGTGCATAGAACCATCCTTTTTATTCACAAACAAGACTGGAGCACCCCAAGCCGACACACTGGGCCGAATGAAGCCCTTATCAAGCAACTACTGCAACTGCTCCTTTAACTCCTTCAACTCAAGCAGAGCCATACGACATGGAGGAATAGAGATGGGCTGAGTGCCCGATAACAAGTCAATGCTAAAGTCAATATCCCTGTCGGGCAGCATGCCTAGAAGATTTGCCAGAAATACATCGGATAATCCCTTACTACCGAAAATGACTCAACGGTAGGAATATCTATACTGACATCTCTCACATAAGCTAGATACACATCATACCCCTTCTCAACCATTCGCTGAGCATTTAGAAATGAAATAACCCTGATAGGAACATAATCTAAGGTACCTCTCCACCCTAACCATAACAATCATGAATAGCATAATGGGGTGACAACTAGTCCATGCCCAAAATAATATCAAAGTCTACCATACTGAGCAATAATAAATCGACTCTGGTCTCAAAACCACTAAGAACAACCAAACACTACAGATACACATGGTTAACAATAATAGAATCTCCCACAGGTGTAGACACATAGATAGGGGAACTCAAAGAATCACGGGATACACTCAAATACGGAGCAAAATAAGATGACACATAAGAATAAGTGGAGCCTGAATCAAATAAGACTGATGCATCTCTATGACAGATTGGAACAATACTTGTAATGACAGAGTCAGATGCAACTGCCTCTGTCCAAGCAGGAAGAGCATAATATTTGGCCTGGCCTCCTCCTCTAGGGCGAACTCTACCTAACCGGCCTCCACCTCAAGCTGACTGAGCAGGTGGAGTGGTAGCTGGTGCTGTAACCACAGCCTGAGGACCCGCTGGAGCACGCGGTGCCTAAGTAGTATGTGGAAATGCATCCCTCCTAAGTCTAGGGCAATCCCTCACCATATGGCGAGTGTCACCACACTCAAAACAAGCCCTCGGAGGACGTGGCTGTGGCCAGCTCGGGCATGATCGGCTAGACTAACCATTGAAAGCACCCCATGCAGGAGGTGTATTAGACAATGGAGGTGCATAATAGGGAGCATGGGGCCTAGGAGTGGCCGGAATACCACTGGCGACAGAAAGTGTTGAATGAATAGGGCTACTCACATGGCCCCTACCATGACGAGCTGCAACTGAAGCTCGAGTATCGCTATAAGTGCCAGACTCTTGAGACCTCTTGGACTCTCTCTCCTCTCTCTCTCTCTCGTCAGCATACCCTCCAATCTCCTAGCAATCCCCACTACCTATTGGTATGCGATGTCCATCTCCAACTCTCGGGCCATGCTAAATCTGACACTGGGGTTGAGCCCCTCGATAAATAGAGGGACCCACTCTTGAACTGTAGCAACCAAGGCTGGTGCATGCCTAACCAAATCACTGAACCAAATTGCATACTCCGACAGTGCCAAAGAACCCTGGCGCAACTGCTCAAACTCTGTGTATAATGCATCTCTAAGACTCCGGGGAACATACTCCCTTAAGAACATATCCAAGAACTAAGTCCAAGTAAGTGTAGCTGCCTCGGACAGACTACCCAACTCATATGCACGCCACCACTGATAACCCGCTCCTTTAAGCTGGAACGCAGTGAAATAAACCCCACCCGACTCCTCTACACCTATAGTACGAAGGATACAGTGACACTCCTCAAGAAAACCCTGGGCATCCTCTAACGCCAATCCACTGAAAGTAGGAGGGTGGTACTTCTTGTACCTCTTGAGCCTGTGCTACTCCTCCTCAGAAACTGCCGCCCCAGCCTCGGGCTGAACTGGGGCTACCGGCTGTACTAATATGACCTCTGGAGCCTGGTCGACCTGAACCCACTAATATGGGGTATGGGCGGTAGGAGTCTGTGCTCCTCCCCCGACCTGAGATGTGGTAGGAGCAAGTGGGATCAACCCTGCCTGAGCTAAAGTGCCAAACATGCTAAAAAATTGGGCAAGGGTCTCTTGGAGAGCTGGTGCAATTACGGGCGTCTCAGGTGCCTGCGCTTCAACTGGAGCTACTAGTGGATCCTCTGTAGTAGCTTGTGTGGGTGCTCTGGCTGCACTACGTGGACATCCTCGACCTTTATCCCGGCCCTATCCTCTCGCGGATCCAGCAGGGGGCGCGGGTGTCTAGTCATCTGATCTGGCTGTACGTATCCTCACTATCTATGAGAGAATAAAAAGACAGAAGTTTAAAATCCTCAAGTCAATAATTCATATGACACGAAATCAAAGAAGTGAAACTTTTTCCTAACAGTTCCATGGCCTCCCGAAGATAAGTACAGATATTTTCGTACCGATCCGCGAGACACTACTAATTCAGCTTGTGACGCATAACACCTATAAATCCAAAGCTCTGATACCAATTTGTCATGACCCAAATTTCCCTCCATAAGATGTCGTGACGGCACCTAGTCTCTAAGACTAGGTAAGCCTAACAATTGCGAAATAACTGAAATAACGACTAAACTTCAATAGATATATATAAAACTGAAACCGCCGCTCGGCATGTACAAGTAAAATCAACAACTCTGAGTAAAAACAACTCCCAAAACCCGGTAGTTAACAACCACAAGCTCTAAGGAATGTACTAACTGTCTCTATACATCAGCATCTAAGAGAATAAAGAAAAGACAATATAGTAATGATAGAGGGGGACTCCGAGGTCTGTGGACGCTAGCAGATATACATTGAAGTCTCCAAGCAGCAGTACACACTCTCCTAATATCGGGGCTGGTAGGATATACCTAGGCCTGTACAAAAAGATGTGCAGAAGCGTAGTATTAGTACACCATAACGTTATCCAGTAAGTGCCAAACCTAACCCGGGTAGAGCAGTGACGAGGTCAGGCCATAGCCCTACTAGAATATAATAAATAAGGCAGAAGGCGAAATGATAACAAAAATGGTAGGTTAATAAAACACATAGGAATGTATGGAAAAGCAAAAGCACGGGGAAAAATAAGAGACAATTGCAGCATGTAAGGAAAAGAACATCTTACAAGTTAAGGAACAACAACAACAGCGAACAACACAACAAAAATGGGAAACCAATAAGGGCGCTCTCGAGGTACCGCCCCGTAGTCCCAAAAGTAAATATGCAACAGGGGCGCTCCTGAAGTACCACCTCGTAGTCCTGAAAGTATACATCTCACAACGGCACGGCAGAAACCTTGTGCTACAATCTCACTCCGCACGGAAGACAACACATAATAAATACAACAATGACATTACAAGCAAGGAAATCCTATAGTAAAGAACAAACAAGGAATCAAGGAAAAACAAGTAATTCAACTAAACATGTTGTACAAGTTGTAACTAAGAGATGAAATACGTAGACATGTGAAATTAGGCTAAACATGAAGATTAAACGTGATAGAATAACTCCTTTAAGATATAACAAGTAAATTACTTAGCAAAGACCGGATTTTTCAACATTAGCCTGTTTACACACTCGTCACCTTGCGTACACAACAGTCACATATCACAATTTGTTACAACAGTAAAAAAATCCTAAGGGGATTTCCCCCACACAAGGTTAGGAAAGTCACTTTCCTCAAACCAAGTTCAATGAGTCAATAAGAATGCCTTTCCCTCGACTTTCCGATTCTGAACGACCCAAATCTAGCCAAAAGCAATTTCATGCTATAAATATAACTATAAGAAACTAATTTAATTAATGAAATCATGACTTCAAAAAGAAATTAGAAAATCTCCCCAAAAAGTCAACTCGGGATCGTTCAACCACGAGTTCACCCATACCAAAATTACTCAAATCCTATGCCAAAATCTCGATCAAAACCTCAAAATTTGGTCTAAGAACATTCCTCCATTTCCCTCAATTTTCCACCCTAAATCACTAATGTAATGATGAAATTAAATACATAATCATGGAATTATCCAAAACTAGGTAAGAATCACTTACCCTAAACACCCACGTAAAAATCTCTCCAAGAATCGCCTCACACCGAGCTCCCAAATCAATTTTTGTGTTATGAGCTCAAACCCTCATTTTTGAACATTTAAATCTACCCAGGCGTTTCCTTCTTTGCGAACGCGAAACTTGCCATGCGTTAGTGAAGCACAAAACGTTACAGCCCAAAAATCCGCTTACACAACATGAGGTCCCTCTTGCGAATGCAATGCACACAGGTCCCGACCTTTGCAAACGCGATCATTCTTACGCGAACGCGAAGAACAAGATCACCTGCCTCTCCTGTACCCCTTCGCGAACGCGAAGGGAAAATTTCCAGTAGCACTCAACCTCCTCTACGCGAACGCGGAAGCTCCTTCGCGAACGCATAGAAGGAAACCAGACACCAGCAAGTCTGAAGCTTCAGCCATCATCCAAGTCCAAATTCCAATCCGTTAACCATCCGAAATCTACTCAAGGCCCCCGAGACCTCAACCAAACCTACCAACAAGTCCCAAAATATCATACGAACTTAGTCGAGCCTTCAAATCACATCAAACAATTCTAGAACCACGAATCACACCCAATTCAAGCTTAATGAACTTTAGAATTTCTAACTTCTACATTCCACGCAAAAACCTATCAAATAAAGTCCGATTGACCTTAAATTTTGTACACAAGTCATAATTAAAATTATTTACCTACTCCAACTTTCAAAATTGGAATCCTACCCGGATATCAAAAAGTCCACTCCCGGTCAATCTTTCCAAAAATCATCAAATTTTCCAACTTTCACTAATTGATGCCAATATGACATATGGACCTCCAATTCAAAATCCGAACATGATCCTAAGATAAAAATTACCCTATGGAGCTATTAGAATCATCAAAACACTATTTCGGAGTCGTATTCATACAATTCAAACTACAGACACATTCCTAAAACTTAAACTCCCAATTTAGGGACTATGTGTCTCATTTCACTTAGAAATCAAAATACAAACCTCCCGACAAGTCAAGTAAGCATAAAATGAAATAGAGGGTGTAATAAATAGGGGATCAAGGCTCATACTCTCAAAATAATTGGTTGGGTCATTACAGATATTCTATTCATCCCGGCGTTCGTAACTCAAAGCAGCATTACTAGTGGCAGAAGTGGAAGAAGGACATTATTGGACTTGTTTAATGGTGCTTGAATTGCCAGCTGATCAATTATTAGCATTAGAAACTAGGTGGTTTGACTTAGAGGTTAGTGATACCAAAGTGAAAGTGGGATCGCATTACTGTGGACTTTGTGGAAGGATTACTAAGGACTTTGAAAACAAGTACTAGTAGTTATATTGAAACTAAGAAATTAATAAAGTGTGGAAAGTATCCCCATTGAATCTATGTAACTTGTCTCAGAATGAATTGCTCAACTATATTCATGTCAATGATATTTAACTTTGAGTTAACTGTAATTAATTGATCTTTAATTTTTTTGTGCTTCTTCATCTCTGTTCTTTACCTTTATTTTATCACACGATAATTGTTGCATGGCTGAGGGACTGCCTCCCATACACTACCAACGTGGAAAACCAACAGCTCGCGCTAAAGGCCCCCAAGTATTTAAAACCCCACAAATATAAAGTGTATATACATATATATGTATATATATATATATATATATATATGATTTATATTTGTCTAATTAGTAATAAAGAATTTTAAATACTTCTTTTTAAATTTAGTAGATGCAGAATTGAGTGAGTTAATTAGAAATTAAAAAAATCTCATGCAATTAAATAATATATTTGATTTCTCATCACAAGTTTTACGTTCTCTCTTTTTTCCTGCAATTTTACTTTCGAATTTCAACTCAGAATCTCTAAATTAGCTATTTGTTTTTGTCATATTTGATTGATCCTTAGATCATAAAGCAAGTTCTTTTGTATCTATTTTTTTAAATAAGAAATTCTCAAAGCAAGTGTCGCAAGGTTCAAAGCTTCATGAATACTAGGCTCATCCCTTTTTCATTTTTACGTAATACTATATCTTTATACATTGAAGAGTTCAATACCATGATGTGCTCTCACCACAAGATCAAAACTATATTGACTGGGCGATCATTTTGAGAATTGAAGTCCCGAGCATAAGGTCTTGAGCAGCTTCGTATTGTGTCTTATGACTTGCATGTGTGGTCGAGTTCAGTTTTCGGATGATTTAGGGCCAATTTGGAAGAAGGATTTTTGTTTTAAAAACTTAAGCGGTAAGAGTTGACCAAAATTTGACTTTTGTGTAGACAAATACGAAATAACGTTTTCATGATTTCATTAGCTTCGTATGGTTATTTTGGATTTAGGCGTGCGACTGGATTTGGAGGACCGTAGAGTAATTTGAAGCATTTCAGCGAAAGTTGGAAAAGTTGAAGTTTTGGAAGGTTGAGAGGTTTGACCAAGAGTTGATTTTGGTGATATCGGGGTTGGAATGTGATTGTGAGAGTTGTATTACATTTTCTATGTCATTTGAAACTTGCATGCAAAATTTGGCATCATTCCGAGTTGATTTGTTATGTTTCGACATGAGTTTTGGAAGTTGGAAGATTTGGAAATGCGTGAGTTTGATTTGTGGTGTGATTCGTAGTTTGGACATTGTTTGAAGTGGTTAGAGTCCTTGATCATGTCCACTTTATGTCTTAGGACTTGTTAGTATGTTGGTTGGGGTCCCAAGGGCCTCGAGTGTGTTTCGGGGTGAGTGTTGAACGAGTTTGGGCATTTCATATTTTGGAGTGCTGAGGCGGAAGAAAAGTGCCGAGGCAGAAGAAAAAGTGCTAAGGCATAGGAAAAAGTGTGGACCACAAAGGAAAAGAATATCATGTTGTCCTACGGATTCTCAAAGAATATCATACGGATTTTCCCCTACTTCGATCCGCCTTTACATGTTGTCGCAATAGACGTGTGTTAGAGGAATTGTCAAGAGAATCGGCTCAGGTATGTTAAGGTTAAGCCCTTCCTTCATTTTGGCATGATCTAGTAATTACATGTATTTGATAACGAGGCATAAAGAGAAGTTCATACTCTTGAATTTATATGCATTATCCTAATCTCAAAAGTATAGTATTCTCCCTCATCTGGACTTTCTATTTAATTGGGTATTATCTTCTTTCGGTCAAGAGAGCAGAGGGTCTATATATATATATATATATATATATATATATATATATATATACAGTATTATAGTATTTTCACCACCATTGAGCTATAATCTATTGGCAAGACCCTATTGGGCAACCTCTGAACCAAATAGTAAGTTATATACCGAGCCTACTATGATCGAGAACCTATGAGCGAGCCCAGAATGGCCGAGATACAGAGCCTAGTATGGCCGAACACCTATGAGCAAGCTTACTATGATAGAGCAGTTATATATACCGAGCCTTATAGGGACGGACAACTATTTTACTTACTTTATTGGAGAGTTGAGTCAGTATCAGCATGTAAGCATATCTTCATATTATATTTGACTCCCAGTTACTTTCAGTTATTATATTATCATTTCAATTTCAACTTTCAGTTATTCTGTTGACTTACATACTCGGTACATTATTTCGTACTGACATCCCTTTTGCTCGTGACACTCAATTTTCATGCCTAAAGGTATAGATAATCAGTTTGACGAGCCCTCATAGTAGCCGAGGTTAGCATTCAGCAAAGGATCGGTAAGACTCCACCTCATTTGGAGTGTAATCAAGTCTATGAGTCATTGTGTCAGAATTGTGCTACAGACTTATGAGTAGGCCGGTACCCTGTCCCATTTGATGTCAAATACTCTTAGAGGCTTTGTAGACATAGGTTCATTTTGCACAGTATGTCAGAGGCCTTGACGACCCATATGTATTTAGGTTTTAGGAAAGATAGTTCATTGATATAATGCTTTCCCACTTAGAGTTATACATTATGAGTTGTGACCATGTTGGCCTAGTTACCAATAATAGTATGATAGGAAAGATATATTACGTTGGTACTCGGGTGAGTAAGGCACCGGGTGCCTGTCGTGACCCTTCGATTTAGATCATGACATTATCTTTCCATTCTCTCATAAATGGTAAGGACAAGAGCTGCAATTACTGATGATGTTGCTCTCGGAGCATGTGTCACTAGGGGCAGAGGTAGAGGCCGACGAGGAGCATGTGCCGCAGCTAGAGCACTTACTCGAGCAGCAGTTGAGGAACCGCCAGTAGCTCCCGTCAGGGGGCAGGTACCGGTATCGCATGTTGTTACCCCGGACTTCAGGAGACCTTATCACAATTCCTGAGCATGTTTGGTACATTAGCTCAGGCGGGATTGATGCCGATTGCACCAACTACTTCACACACCGGGGGAGGAACTCAGACTCCCTCCACCCACACTCCAAAGTAACGAGTCAATGTTGATTTGGTTCCAGGTATCACGACAACACATCCTATCATTCCAGTTCAGACCGTGGTTAGGGCAGTAGCATCTGAGGAAAAGCAACTTAGACTTGAAAGGTTCAAGTAATATGACCCTCCTGCTTTCATAGGTTTGGCTTCAGAGGGTGCTCAGGGTTTTCTAGAGGAGTGCCATCGCATTCTCCGCACTATGGGTATTGTGGAGATGAAAGGGGTTGCTTTTACTACGTTCTAGATTAAGGGAGCTGCTTATCAATGGTGGCCGGTGTATGAGTTGGGTAGCCCGACCGATGCAGCTTCACTTACATGGGTTTAGTTTTCAGAGATATTCCTGAGAGAGTTTGTACCTCAATCCCTTCGGGATGCATGATACGTGGAGTTTGAGCAGCTGACCCAGGGCACTATGTCAGTGTCAGAGTGTGCCGTTAGCTTGAGTGATTTGGCTAGACATGCACCTACTATGGTCGCTACAGTTAGAGAGCGTGTCCGTAGATTCATTAAAGGGTTCAAGAATGATATTCAGTTTAGCATGGCTCGGGAGTTGGAGTCTGATGTTTTGTTTCAGTAGGTGGTAGGGATCGCTCACAGATTGGAAGACATACCAGACCAGGAGAGAGAGGATAGGCGAGGTCAGCAGAGAGAGGACATGCGGGATTAGGAGAGAGAGGATAGGGAGGCTAGGAGGCCTCTTACACCGAAGATATCTGCTGGTCTATATTTTGGAAGTAGGGTGCGGCATGGGAAAGGTTTTGTGGGTTAGCCAGTTCAGTTCGCACTTCCGGCTTCGCACGATGAATCAGGTACTCATGGGTCTCAAAGTACCCATACCGCATAGTTCCCACAGCCATGTCAGCAGAGAGGTTTCTTTCTGTGTGGAGATACCATCCACATGGTGAGAGATTATCCTAGACTCCAGACAAGTGTGTCACAGCGGGGTATTTAGGGGAGTAGAGGGTGCCCAAGAGGGAGAGGCCCGATCCGTTGATGTGTTTCATATAGTAGTCTTGAGGCCGCTGCGCCAGATGATGTCATACAAATATGCTTTCGATTTGTTATATAGGAGTACCATCCGTATTTTGTTTCATTTCTGCTTATCGGGGCGAGTTCCCCTATTTGTTGCTTTACCTATGGGTGAGTTTGTGACTTAGTATTCTGTTTATGTGTTTGTCCTTGTTGGGAGATTCTATGAATGGTAGCCCGTGCCTATTATTTGTTTTTATTCATTATTGAGAGATATGAGACTAGAAATGAATTCCTGTTATCCATTATGGTAAGTTTTGATGTGATTCCTGAGTAATTTGGTTATGATATGTGATTTAGCTGCTCCACTGGTGTGGGAGCCAGTACTTGTTGTAATTTTGATGACGGAATTGAATTAGTGAAAGGTTTCGGTTGGTTTGCTGTGTATCCTACTGTTGAGGGTGGGACCCTCATGATTTTAGGTGATTTAATGTGTTTAAACGGGGTTGCATGCCGCGGTAATATGTGTATCAAGACGAGATCCTTGTACATTATTAATATACTTGATTCTTCCTTGATGAATTGATTTGTAGAATAGTAGTGATAGAGAGTTGTGCCTACCGGGCTTGTTTGATAGTTCTCTTATGTGTTTCTCTTTACATATTCAGTCATTTTCATTCTGTGCTTCTTGAGCTTTAGCTTGTGGGGTGTGTGCCTAGTGGCATTAGATGTGACTTGTTGATCCAAGTGTATAGTTATGAGGTCTTCATGTTCCTTGCATCATTGTCAGCATTGTGGATGTTTGAATTGGGGGCTATAACGGTTATGAGGCTAATTGCCACTGCTGGAAATGATTTTGGGCAGCTATTGTGATCAGAAATATTATTATGGGCCTGCGTGTGATGTGTCACTGTTACATCTCGCGTTTTCATACGTTAAAAGTTTCATCTTCAGTTAATCGACGTAGACTCGAGGATGAGATCATCTTGAGGTTAACGTATTTACGCTTTTTATAACAAGCGATAAGTAAGTTTCATAAAGGATAAAGGGTACACGAATTAAAGAAAACATGTTTCGTTGAATGTGGCCAATTTAAAATAAAATACGGGCCGAACGATAATTTCCGATAATTATGAACTAGTACCATGCAAGGTACCATATGACAACGGTAGTATAATGTAGAATGTATATTAAAAAAAAGAATAGTATTTTTAAGTAATTTGATATAATTCTTAATTATACATCTAATTGGTTAATTACCGGGTAACGAGACATTACCTAGTTAATTAATATGAGATAAGCCTAAGCCCCCACCCCCAAGAAATGTAACGTGGCAGCATTAGTTAGCCTAGAAAATGACTCTTTAATCTTCTTGAATAGGTGACTATCTAGGATTTATTTGGAATTAATAAGTAAAGACTTATAATAAGTCTTATCTCATTTTTTATTTGGATAAAAGGATCAGAACATCCATTAGTCATTGGTAACAATCATATATCATTCTTTCTTATTTATTTATTTATTTTATGTTTTGAGTCTGTTATTCATTTTATGTCATCTTTTACTTTCTAGTTTTGTACAGTAATGTCGAATCTTTTGTTATTGTCTTTCCTACTTTTATATTTCTGTTAGATGTTTTCTTTAGAATACTAACTCTAGAAGTTCAAAAAAATCTCTTGTGGTTTTCCTTAAGAAATCAATATCTAGAATAAAAAATTACTTTTATATTTACTTTTAGTACATTAAGACTAAAAATTCAAAATAAAAAGAATTTTCTTTTAGTACTTATTTAAAAGTTTTTTTTAAGATATTAATTCCAAAAATCCAAAAAGATTTTCTTTTGAGGTTCTTCTTTGGGAAATTAATGAAAAATAAATAGAAAAAAAATATTCTTTTTATTTTCACTAGAACTTTAGGATATTGTACATAGAAGAAAAAAAAACATACTTCATCTTGTGTTTATCTTCAGAGTTTCTTCCTTAGGTAATCAAAAACTAAAATCCAAAAACATTTTTTTATCTTTTTCATTTCTCGTTTCGAAATCTTTTTCAGGATATCAAACGAAAATCAGAATCCAAAATTAATCAAAATATATTAAATGCCCTAATGCTAACGTGATGACCTCATTTTGTTCCTTTTGTTATAAAGCAGAAGGGTGGTTGGTTTGTGGTTCTTAAAGTGGTAACTCTTCTCTACAACATAAAGTCGAAAGGCAATGGTAGACAACAATAGAATTGAGTCGGGTGATATTGGTGCCCAAAAGTAATTGGTTGAACAGGGCAATGAGTTGGTTGAAGATGTAAGGATGTTAAGAAAACACATTGCGGACATGTATCAGGCTTGGATGACTGGGAAGGAACCACCCCCGCCACCACCTAGCTTCTTAGATGCTACCCTTACCCAAACTCCGGTCATAGTGCCAGATGATCCTCCATACTCTCCAGATCCACCCGCTTATCACAACCTTCCCAACCATCCTAGTAGCCCCGTCACTCATCCTCCAATTACCTCTCCCCAAAATTGCCCTCCTGTCATATCCTCTACCCCCATGATCACAACTTATCAACAATCTTCCCTTCATAAATCCAACAATGACCACCCACTCAAAGCTCATGATGCCCAATATTACCCCTCAGAGGTCGCCCACAAGGTTCCTAACTCATACAAGCAGAGCCCTAGGGATGAGCCTCTTGTTGAAAATGAAAGGTTCACAGGAAAAGAAGGGCGAGATGAGATATCAGGGAAGATGAAAGGTATAGAATTGTCCTAAAGGAGCATGCAAGGGATGGGAAATCAGATTAATATGTTCCCTGATGTTCATCTTCCTGTGGGGTTTAAGGTGCCAATGTTTGATTTGTATGACAGACATGGAGATCCCGTGGCCCATTTTAGAGGCTACTGCAGTAAGATAAGAGGCGCCGGTGGGAAGGACAAATTATTGATGGCGTATTTCAATAAGAGCCTGACTGGGGCAGCTTTGAAATGGAATACTCGTCAAGATGTTGGTAAGCGTCATACATGGGATGACATTGCTCAAGATTTTGTGCAACACTTTCAGTACAATATAGACGTTGTCCCAGACTGCGCCTCTCTATTTCAGATGGAAAAGAAACCCAAGAAAAAGTTTTAGGGAATTTTGGTTTAGATGGAATGAGCAAGTTGCTTGGGATAGTCCTCTCATTGATAGAAAAGATGTTGCCGAGTCCCGCCAACGACAGGATCTAGTGGGCTTTCCCGCTCAACGCTTTTAGCCTCAATATCGACCCCATGGATATCCTCGTGCTCCAAATATTTCTCCCCAATGCTACTTCTCTCCACAAAATCCCCAAAGTCATACCTCACCTTCCCAGTACCCTATCAACAATGCACCGCCATATGCTCCACACCCACGAGACCTACGATGGCCTGCACCATTTCTGCAAATATCTTACCCGCCTCATCAAGCATATAAACCACCTACCCGCAAAAGATTTCAATCGAGGCCAGAGTACAAAATGAGAAGGCAGCAGCAAAGAAAAAAAATCTTTCACTCCTATTGGAGAATCATATGCCAGTCTAAAAGGCTGAGGCAATTGGACATGTTGAAGCCGATTCAGACAAAAATGCCAAACCCTCTTCCAAAGAATTCTGATTTTTCTCAAAGGTGCGCATATTGGTCTAATTCCTCGGGGCATGACATAGAAAAGTGTTGGCATTTGAAAGGAGTAGTCCAGAAGCTTATTGATGCATGTGACATTACCGTGCAAAATCCAAATGCAGCAGATACTAGCCAAAGTCCATTGCCTGTTCGTAATGAGACGCATATGGTGGACATGATTTGTGTGGAAAAGGAATATGAGAACTCTTTTGAGATCTTCGGAGGGCCACTTGTTGCAAGGTTTTCAGCGCTATCAGTCTCAGTTCCTAAAGTTGATCTTAAGAATGAGTTGGCAAAAGGGACCCAAAAGCTATTTACTGAGGTCAATGTGATTGAAATTGGTAATGGTCTTGGTAATATTGATGTGGAACTCAGTGGCTAAGATGTCGAGCTTGGTAATTGGAAAGACGCTCCTTTCTTCGCTAGCCAGGGAGGAGTCTTGGTGGTTCATTTTGTTGTCATTTATGTTGTCCGGATTATTTTAGGGTTGTAATCTGGATACTGTCTTGTTCCTGAAACCCTTCTATCCTTTTTATTTTGCCTAGTTACTTTAGTCGTAGTAACTCGTTTAGTGTTATCTAGGTTTGTTCCAGGGTTGTAACCCAGTTTAATTTGCTTGTTTTGTTGTTCAAACTCTTTCACCGCCTGTCTAATGCAATTTTTTGTTTTATGTTATTTCTAGCCATTTTTTTATTTAGTTCTTTTCTCCTTTTATAGTTCTTTTCCTGCTGACTCTAATGACATGAAATGCACGCATAATTCTAGGCCTGGTCTTAAAAGTTAGTTTAATATTGAAGCAAGAAAACAATTTTGAAGATGATAAGGACAGTTGAGGGAAATAAGTACAAATTTGGACATTTTGAGATCATTTGAAGCCCGAACCATGTGAAACTGGGGCAGATAATTTGGGAAGTTAATAGGGTGACAAGAATTCGTTAAAGGAGAGTGCATTCCGGACAACTTGAAGCAAGCAACTTTGAGTTCAAGTGCATCTCAAGTTACAAGATAAAGTCAAGGAAGTTTTCTCCCAATTGATGGAGGATATCCATTGTGAAGAGGGAATCACCCAACGAGGGCTCTGTACTTGGCAAGGCGCTAAAGAAAAGTGGATGGCATATCAGCGATATCAATGCCGAAGCCGCAAAAGAAATATTATGCACGATCTTCAATTTTCATTTTAAGTTGCATGTGTTATACTTGGAATTTTCAGGGATTGGGAGGCCCTCTTTCAGCTACCCAAACACTTATATCATTTGATACCCTTTTGAGCCTGTACTAATTTCTTTGACCTCCCCTCTTTTGGAATCATGTTAGAGTCATGCGAAAAAAAAAGTTTATGTCCCCATAGGTTTATTTTAAAAGGTTCATTCCAAAAGGAAAATTCAAAAAAAAAGAAGAGACAAATAAAGATAAAAAAGGGGAAAAGAAAAAAGAAGAAAAAAATAAAGAAAAGAAAAAAAAAAGAAAAAGAAAAGAAAAGAAAAGAAAAGAAAAAGAAAAAATAGCAACAAAACGTATCTTTGTGAACTACGTTTGACCTGATTCTTGTCACCATAAGATACGTAGGCAGCCTTATGGTTCAGTCATACCAAATAAAATATTTCATAATCCCACAAAGTCGAAAGTGGGACAGTCTTTCTTAGTAACACCATCAAAAGAAAAGGAAAAATATATTCAAAATCCCCTGTTTCAGAATTGGGGCAAAGTTTTTAAAATGGATTCCAAAAGTTGTAAATAAATTAACCCTGTTATCTTAGTTGTTTTGAGCCTTTGTAATATCCTTCCTTTCTAATCCTGTCCAAAAGCCACATTACAGTCCAAAAAAGACCTCCCAGACAATCTTTGAGAATGCTGAGTTTAGACATGCCAAGGGTATATGATGTTTTTACCATGGTTAATGCCTTGTCATCTGCAAAATCAGAGGAAATAAGAAGAAAAGAACAAAATGAGAGAGTCTTATTGGTGAAAACCTTCACAGGCACCATAAGGCAACGGTAAGTTGAGGAAAAGAATGAAATGAGAGAGGCTTGATGGTGAAAACCCTTCGGGTACTACAAGTCGAATAAAGATCATGAATCAGATTGGATAATCAGAGCATAGAAGCCCATTTTCACGGTTTAGGGGTATAACAAGAGTTGAACATCAGACTTGCTTAACAGATTAGGCCACTTAATCCAAAGGTGCATGTCATGGTCATTAGAGTTAGTATCCACAGATGATAAGTTTCTACTTTGTAGTTTTCTTGTTAGGAATCCTATCTTTCCATTGTCCTTTACTCTGTTCCTATTGTCTTGTTTACTTCTTTTTCCTGAGTCTGTTTGGGCAGAACAAGTGAGAAATGACTTCAAAATTTTGCCACCACCTTTCCAATTGCACAAAACGGGATCTGGCTAGCGCATCATAGTGGCATAAGTTAAGAAAGAACAGCGTGCGCACTGAGTTGATAACAATCAACGTGATTTGGGATTCAAGTGAAATACAAAGGTTTGGTATATGTCAATTTATGAACAATGCAACAGATTGAGGATGTTGGGTGAACGGGTAAAAGGTATTTTCTGTGATAAGATTGATAGAGAAAGTGGTTAACCAATGATAAGCAAGGTCTTCCAAGCGGAAATCAAAGTTATCATGGCAAGTGAAGGAGCAATAGACCTCAAGGCCAGTGGTTTAAGTCAGGAAAGAACAACATGTGCACTGAGTGGGTGACAATTGACGTGCTTTGGGATTTATGTGAAACACAAAGGTTCAGTCTATGTCAATGCATGAGCACAATACAATAGATAGAGGGTTTGGGTTTGAACGGATCAGAGGTATCTCCTGGGACAAGGGTGACATAGAAAGTGGTTAGTCAATAAACAAGCAAGGTCTTTTGAGTTGAAACCAAAGTTATCATGGGAAGTGAAGTAGCAATCGCCCTCGAAGTCAAAGCAACAAACCAACCACCATATTTAAAAACTCACAAGTTTCCTTTGTTTGAAATAGGGACGAAAATTGTGTCCAAATCAAATCTTGGAAGTTCGATTTTTTTTTTCAAGTGTCATGCCAAAATCTTGTCAGCACAAAGGCGGTTTGAGAAGGGGAAAGAAAAATTTATTCGATCTACTGGAACCCTCCATGAGAAAAAGCATGATTCAGGGGCAAGGAATTTTGTTCGTTCTGCAGAGATCCTCCAAGAAGAAAGCATGGCTCAGGTAAGTTCATTCTCGGTTTTTCAGGATCCTCTTGGATAATGAGATTTAATTTAAATTTTTCAGGGCCCTCCTGGATAATGGGATTTAATCTTAAAAATTCTCAGGACCTTCCTGGACAATGAGATTTAGTTAAAATTCAAAACATTCATGAGTAACAAGATCTAGCATAGGCTCTACCTTGAGGAAATATAAGTTTGGCTTTGAAGTTTTCATGCTTAGGATAAGATTCAATTTGAAATTTTCAGGACCCTCCTGAATAATGGGACTTAGTTTAAGACCTCCCTTAGATGCTGAGATTTAGCATAAGTTTCATCGTTAGGAAGTTGAATATAGCTATGAAATTTTCACCCTTAAGATGAGATTTGATTTTAAATTTCAAGACCCTCATGGATAATGTGATTTAGTTTTAAGGTCTTCATAGATAACAAGATTTAGTGGAAGTCATACCGTTAGGAAATATAACTTAGCTTTAAAACTGTCATTTAATTAGGAGTTTTCAGGACCCTCCTGGATAATGGGATCTAGCTTTTAAAAGTATTTGAGATTTTCTGGTAACATGATTCAATTAACACTCATAGATGTGCCCAGCTACCAAACTGGGGCAGAAAAATTCCATTTGTTTTGTCTGTTTTGTTGAAATCAGGCACCCACATGGAGAACAGGGGAAGACAACACGAGTTTCAAGAATGGAAAGCAGTTCAGGCCCAAGCAATCAGGCACCCACCTGAAAAAACAAGGGAAGACAGTTCAAAGGAAAAGCAGTCGCAAGAGGAAGTAGTTCAAGTTCAGCAATCAGGAGCTCACCTGGAGAACAAAGGGAAAAAAAATCAAGTTCTGAGGAAAAACGGTTAGAGTTTTGGCAATCAGGCGCCAACTTGGAGAGCAACGGAATACGGTTAGAGTGTTAGTAATCAGGAGCCCACCTGGAGAATAAAGGGAAAGCAATTCAAGTGTTGATAATCAGGAGCCCACCTAGAAAACAAAGGCAGAGCAATTCAAGTATTGGTAATCAGGATCCCACCTGGAGAACAAAGGGAGAGCAATTCAAGTGTTGGTAATCAGGAGCCCACCTGGAGAACAAAGGGAAAGCAATTTAAGTATTGGTAATCAGGAGCCCACCTGGAGAACAAAGGGAAAGCAATTCAACTGTTGGTAATCAGGAGCCCACCTGGAGAATAAAGGGAAAGCAATTCAAGTGTTGGTAATCAAAAACCACATGGAGAACAAAGGGAAAACAATTCAATTGTTGGAAATCAGGAGCCCACCTGGAGAACAAAGGGAGAGCAATTCAAGTGTTGGTAATCAGGAGCCCACCTGGAGAACAAAGGGAAGCAATTCAAGTTTCGAGGAAAAATAGTGCAAATGTTGGTAATCAGGCACCCACTTGGAGAACAAAGGGAAAGTAATTCAAGTGTTGGTAATCAGGCACCCACCTGGAGAACAAAGGAAAAGCAGTTCAAGTTTCAAAAGAAGACAACACAGGTTTCAATGGAAAGCAGTTTAAGGTAGCAAAGGGAGTACAATTCAAGTTTTGGTAATCAGGCGCTCACCTAGAGAGTAAGGGAATACAGTTCAAATGTTGGCAATCAGGCGCCACCTGGAAAATAAGGGAATTCACTACAAAATGCAATTCAAGTCAGCAACAAAGGAAGCTCGCGACAAGAATACGAGTCAATAGTCCAAGGTCATCAACAGAATTTAGTCACAATCAAGAATTTAAAAAAAAGAAAGGCAAGAAGTGAATCCCAATGCAGAAGTTGATAAAAGATGTGAGCTGCTCAAGACATGACTGAAGGCACAAGCATGGTATGTCCGAGTTTGATCCGTAAAGCTGAAGAAGAATGAACTAGCACCTGCAACTAGCAAGCGTCAAGGTTCAAATCCAAAGTCTGCATGAAGAACCATTAAAGACTCAAGATCAAGTTTCAGAAGACTTATAGATATGAATCTTGTAACTCATAGTTGACAGTCTTAGTTAGTCTTTTTGATTTTTGATTTTTGATGTAATAACAGGAACCACAGATCGGAACCTCGACAGCACCTTAATCGGCTCACCACCTCGGTACTCCATCATTTCACTCACTTCTGAACTACACGTGGCCTGATTCCTTTATAGCCAAGGATATGTAGGCAGCTCAAATACCAGCGCTCAGTCACATTCTCCTTCCTTTTAGTTTTTGGTCTCCTTAAATAAGGGTTGGGTCAAAAACCTGTCTAGTCGTTCTTTGTCTGAAAACTTTTCGCGTTTCCAGTCAAAGAGGGGCAGCCGTAGACATGTAATTTTTGATCCTCCCCAAGATTTTTTATATTTTAGCATGTAAATATTTAGTTTAGGCCTAATATCGTTATTTCAACTAATTTTAACTCTTTTACTTATTTTATTACAAGAAAATAAAAATTACAAAAATATAGTTGTTTGTAGTCATTTTAATCTTGAAAAAATACCAAAAAGAAAACAGTTTCATTTAATGTTTATCTTTAATAGTTTATTTTAATTAATTAGGAGTAATTTTATATTTTTATAAATGCTTTATACTATTCTAAATAAGGAAAACTTAGGCCCTTAGTTAATGAAATCCAGATTTTTCTAAGAAGCCAAATTGTTAGTTAATTCAAGACAATTTTAGCTCAATTTTGGGAAAGAAGATGGCCCAATTTAGGACTAGCCTTTGAGCCCAAACCCCCTATTGCCCCAAAATTAACCCTTGGCCCAACACCGCTTCCCTTTAATTGAACCTTAGACATATACATATAAAGGGAAATGAGCTGAAAATAAAGGAGACCCTAGACCTACATAGACTAATGCCTAAAGACCTAGACAAAAAAAGCAGCTTCTTCTTCAAAAAAATGCAAGACCTAGGAGCTGAGAGCTGAAACCAGCCGCAATAAAAGACCCCACCCCATCGTTCTTTCTTGTTCGTCCTCAAATAGGGAGGCTGGGGAAGATCTTATTCTTCATGGACAAGCTAAAGACCTAAAACCAAAACAACAACATGGTGGAAACCTAGAGACCCTAGGCAGCAGATGAGCGAAAAAACGCCACAACACCAAATAGACCCACTGTTTTCAGGACCCCTCCCCATCGATCTTCTTCTGCTCGACGACAAGCAACCATTTTCACCTACAAACGAGGGAGCATCCATGGTGATAGCAGCTTAACCTTTGAGCCGTTTTGAACAAAAACCAAAAAACCTAGGGACCTTCTTCTTCTCCATTTGAAAAACCAGCGAACAAAAGTCCTCCATCAATGATTCTTAAATGATTCTCTGAAGATACAACAGCAACTCAAAAAAAGAAGATAAAACAAGAATCTCCATTGTTACTCTCTTGAAAGAGAACAAAAAGAACAGTAGCCAGCTAAAATGAGAGTGCAGCTATTTTCTCTGCCACTTCACTCTTTTCCATGTGTTTGGAACGTTTCTTACTACAGCTACCCTCCCTATGTTCGAGCTCTGCCGTTAAATTCATGTTAGGATTCTAAATCGGAATATGCTTGAGGTTCGTGACAGTGCCGATTTAAGTTCGAGGTTGCCAACGAGGTTCACGGCTCAAGGTTCAATCCTTGTTTTCAACTTGAAATTCAAGAGAGTATTGATTTATTGAGGTCTTATCTAATCTTTCAATTTTACTGCATATATGATTACGTCTTTCTCATGTTTCATGACATTTTATTGCCTCGATTTGACTGAATTTGTGTTTAATCTATCTTGAAAGGTATCTGTTGGTTTCAGTTATTCAACATTATTAGTTGTTGGTTTGGTACAACTCTTTGATGATGCATCAGTTAGCTAAGAAGGCAGTAATGTTGTTAAAAGTATTTCCTATTAATTAATTTGGTTAGCCATTGGTCTTGAAAATTGATTTAAGCCGTAGGTTAATTTTGGGGTAAGATGAAGTTGGGTTTGAGGCTTGGTTGATACTGAGACGGGATTTGGATTTAAGGAACATTCTGTTTCTCTTATGTTATTTCTCTTTTAGTTACTCTGGTTGCTAGGGACATGTGGTTGACCACATGTGGGTAGGCAAACTTTTCGACTCGTAAGTAATCATCGTGACTACGGGTACAGTTCCCGTGACGTAATTGTGATGCTTAATTTTTAAAATCCGGGTGTACATTTCATGTGACCCGATTCTAATTTACAACAAGGTTAAATAGAACGTGTCTTGAACCACGAGTGCATTTCATGTAGCGTGGCTTACGATATGTTTTAAATAACCTTGAAA
The DNA here is from genome assembly GCF_000393655.2 of Nicotiana sylvestris. Lineage (NCBI taxonomy): Eukaryota > Viridiplantae > Streptophyta > Magnoliopsida > Solanales > Solanaceae > Nicotiana > Nicotiana sylvestris. The sequence goes on along the minus strand of NC_091062.1, from coordinate 97,784,243 downwards.
TAATTTCTTAAAAAAAGCAAATCGGTTTTTAAAGTTAAAAATGCACATAGATTTAAAAGTGTTTTAAAATCAAATAAATAGGCCAATAATAACAGTGGAGCGACCGTGCTAAAACTTCGGAACCTGGAAATGCCTAACACCTTCTCCCAGATTAACAAAATTCCTTACTCGGATTTCTGTGTTCGCATACTGTAAATAGAGTCAATCTTTCCTCGATTCGGGATTTAAAACCGGTGACTTGGAACACAATAAATTATCCCAAGGGGCGACTCTGATTTTAATAAATAATCCCGTTTCGATTGTCACTTAAATTGAAAAAACTCCCTTATACCCTTCCGTAGGGTAAGGAAAAGGAGGTGTGACAGGGAGTTGAACATTCGAGGATGAATGTTTCTAAGGGGGGAAGGATGTTACATCTCACATTTTCGTACGTTAATAGTTTCGTCTTCAGTTAGTTGACGTAGACTCGGGGATAGGATCATATTGAGGTTAATGTATTCACATTATTTATAACAAGCGATAAGCAAGTGTCATAAAGGATAAAGGATACACGAATTAAAGAAAATGAGTTTAGTTGAAAGTGGCCAATTTGGGATAAAATACGGGTCAAACGATAATACCCGATAATTATGAACTAGTACCATGAAAGGTACCATATGACCATGGTAGTATAATGTATATTAAATAAAATATATAGTATTTTTAGGTAATTTGAGATAATTCTTAATTATATGGGTAATTGGTTAATTACCGGGTAACAGGACATTACCTAATTAATTAATATGAGATAAGCCTAAACCCCCCCAAGAAATGTAACGTGGCAGCATTAGCTAGCCTAGAAAATGACTCTTTAATCTTTTTGAATTGGTGGCTATCTAGGATTTATTTGGAATTAATAAGTAAAGATTTATGATAAGTCTTATCTAATTTTTCATTTGGATAAAAGGATCAGAACGTCCATTAGTCATTGGTAACATTCATATATCATTCTTTCTTAGTTCAAAATTCAATTCACAAAAGCTTCCAATGAGAATTTGTTGGAATCATAGCAACGTAAAATTTTGCGGTTCTAAAGGTGTACAGTACAATCTTCTCCAAGAATATTATACGGAGTTTTCCCTACTCCAGGTATGTTAAGGCTATCCCTTATTTTTTTTGAAAAGATCTATACGTCACAAACGAAACAAGCAAATGCACAATTTTCATAAATGACTCTATTCATAGAAATACTAGGGGTCTCTTTGTTCTTAATGCCCCATGTGACATAGTATTATATCTTCTGTTCATGAGTCACACAATAATACCCAGTTGATAAAACTTATCCGAAAAGAATATTGAGATTTTTAACACATTTTCATGCATTTTATTCATTTATGCATGTACATTGACCCATGACCAGACGCCGTTATATATACATATTTATATGTATATATTTATGTATATGGGATATGGGAAAAGGTTATGGCGTTATATACGCACCACCGCCTGATCAGTTGGTATATGTTAATGATGTTGCCCATAGTGGCCGAGATGATATGATTGGATGCCTTCAGTAGCTTGATGATATTATATACACCCATACCTATGCATGACACGACATTTATATGCACGTGCATGACATTATAAAAGTTTCAAAATTTACAAAGTTGTTCAGATTTACAGATGGATTTCTGTATTCCATGTTTCGTCTATGTCTTTTACGTACTGATTTTCATGCCTTACAATCTCAGTATATTTTTCATACTGATACCCTATTTTACAGGGCCTGCGTTTCATGCCCGCAGGTGCAGGTAGGCAAGTTGACGGTCCCCCTTATTAGGATCCTTGATCAGTGAAAGTTGGCGTGCTCCACTTGATCTGAAGATGCTTTTGATTTTGATACGATATGCTTGTATATATATATATATATAGTTGCTCAGTCCCGCCTTTGTACAGTTGTATTTCTATTAGAGGTCTGTAGACAGTGATGTACAGTTGGATAGTATGTGGCCTTGTCTGCTTTCAGTTTTGGGTATATACTTGTCTATAGCAGCCTTGCTGGCTCGCCCACTGTACTCCACATGTATATGTACATATGCCTTTTTGGCAGGTTCCCTTCATGTATGTTATTCTCCTAATTCAATAAATGTCATTCAGGTTTATATCTTAGACGCATGCTTAGGGGTGTTCGACAGGTAGGATTCGGGCGCCCGTCGCGGCCCATCGGTTTGGGTCGTGACAGTCACGTTGTGTGGTTGTACCTTGTGGGTGTAGGCATAAGTTGTTGTAGCTATTTGAGACTGATCTGGGTATGGATGAAGAATCGAGTCTTTCAGAGATAAACGGAAGGTGAGAAATTTTGATTCTAAGGCTTATTGGTGCTGGTGGGGAGGGGTGAATTAATGTTGTGCTGGTGTCGTTAGGCTTATGTAGATTGGGGTGACGTGAGTCACCCGCGAGTGTATGTTGTATGAATTCATTCAGTGATTTGATTACTTCGGGATGATTCTTGGCACGTTCGAGGAGGAACGTTTGTTTAAGAGGGGGAGAATGTAATGACCCGACCGATCATTTCGAGAATTGAAGTCCTGTTCGGCAGCATAAGGTCTTGAGTAGCTTCGTATTTTGTGTTATGACTTGCATGTGTGGGCGAGTTCAGTTTTCAGATAATTCGGGGTCCATTTGGAAGAAGGATTCTTGTTTTAGAAACTTAAGCAGTAAAAGTTGATTGAAATTTGACTTTTGTGTAGATGACTCCGAAATGGAGTTTTGATGATTTCAATAGCTTTGTATGGTGATTTTGGACTTACGCGTGCAACCGGATTTGGATTTGGAGGTCCGTGGAGTAATTTGAAGCATTTCGGCAAAAGTTGAAAAAATTGAAGTTTTGGAAGGTTATGAGGTTTGACTAAGAGTTGACTTTGGTGATATCAGGGTCATAATGCGATTCTGAGAGTTGTATTACATTTTCTATGTCATTTGAAACTTTCATGCAAAATTTGGCGTCATTCCGAGTTGATTTGTTATGTTTCGGCATGAGTTTTGGAAGTTGGAAGATTTGGAAATGTGTGAGTTCGATTTGTGGTGTGATTCGTAGTTTGGACATTGTTTGAAGTGGTTAAAGTCCTTGATCATGTCCACTTTATGTCTTAGGACTTGTTAGTATGTTGGTTGGGGTCCCAAGGGCCTCGAGTGTATTTCGGGGTGAGTGTTGAACGAGTTTGGGCATTTCATATTTTGGAGTGCTGAGGCGGAAGAAAAGTGCCGAGGCAGAAGAAAAAGTGCTAAGGCATAGGAAAAAGTGTGGACCACAAAGGAAAAGATCGGACTGCACAATTCTTCTCGTGGCTACACTTCAAGGATTCGACAAAATCGACGGTCTGAATTCGGAAGCTTATATCTTTGATCTCTTAGGAATTTTGAGATGATTCAAAAACGAAACTTGTAGCCCTTTGTGTCTAGTTTCCGGAAAGCTAAAGAAGTTATCATTTGGATATTTGTACAGAAAGGTATAGCCAATTTACTAAAGCCTAGTAGTGACATTCTGCTGAAGTGCGGCCGCAAAATATGGATCGTGGCCGCAGAGCCTGGGATGTGGGACCACACCAAAGATGTGTGGTCAGAACTTTGGAGGCCAGATGTGGTACTATATAAATGAGGATTTCACCTCATTTTTCATTTTTGGACCTAGTTAGTTTATGGCAATTTTTCGTGGGTTTTTCAAGAAAATCATTGGGGTAGGTGATTCTAACTCGGTTTTGGCTATATTACATGAATCCATCGTTTTTTTCATCATTTAATTAGTGATTTGAGTTGGAAATTTAGGGGAAAATTGTAAAGACTTTTTAGACTAAATTTTGGGGATTTGGACAGCGATTTGAGGTCGAATTTGAGATTTTCTTATATGTTTGGACTCGTTATCGAATGGGTGTTCGGATTTTTGTAATTTTGGTCAGATTCCGAGGTGTGGGCCCCAGGGTTGACTTTTGAGTTGACTTTTTAGTTTAATTAATAATCAAAAATTTATTATCCAGAATAGTTTCTTATGAGTTTTATTTATGCTTTGAAGTTATTTTGGCTAGATTTGAACCGTTCGGAGGTTATTCCACTCGAGAAGTTCAATTTGGAGGAATAGTCTATCTTCTTTGAGTTAAGTATCTTGTCTAACTTCTTTGGGGGAACTACCCATTAGGATTTGAGTCTTCTATGCTATTTGTATCATGTAAATCCGTGTACGCGAGGTGACGAGTACGTGCTCGGGCTTATTTGTGGAAAGTTGACCTTTTAGGGCTCTTAGGTCTTTATGTTCATTAGATATGAAGTTGTTTTGCTATGATTGAGTCCTCATTTCAATTATTTACCTATACGTGTTTTTAATTGGAATTAATTGCTTCATGATCCACTCTTGTTGTTTATTTGACTCTTATGTGACTTAACTGAAGTTGTTACCTCTTCTATTGCCATGATATTTCTTCCTTGTCGCTTCTCCTTAATTGTAAGTAAAATTATCGCTCCTGTAATTGTTTATCCTTTATTGAGGTTTTGATTACCTTTTGCTATTTACCCTTATTTGAATTGTTGTATCTCTTTCATAATTGTTCAACCTTAAAAGAAGTTTAGATATCCTATATCTTAGTTAACTTGTCCTTATTTGGAATTATTTGATTCGTGTACATTGTGTGATCGTTGTTACATATTATTTCTCCTTTGTTGAGATTTTCTTATCATGACCAGTATTATCTATTGTGTTTATTCTTTGCGAATTAGTTCTGCCATTTTGTTGTGATCAAAAGCTCTTGATTTGATTTACTTGCCATACTCTTGTGTTATTTTCATTATTGTTGTTGTTGTACTTGTTATTGTGATACACGAGGTTTCTGCCATGCGGTTGTTATTTTGATGGACGAGGTTTCTACCGTGCAGTTGTGGTTGTGTTGCATGATGTTTCTGCCGTGCTATTATTACTTTTGATATATGCACATACGGCGTGACAAGGCGGTCTATATATATGTGGGTTGCGCATATGGCAAGACAAGGTGGAATATTATTATGCACGTTTGGCGAGACAAGGCGTGCATTTACTTTATTATTGCGCACGTAGCGAGACAAGGTGGGCTATGGCAAAGATTGATTTGTGATGACTTGTGATGGCTTGGGGGCATTCTTGTTGTTGATATTTGTGTATTGGCATACCTACCTATGTGATTTTTATCTGGTGAAACATTGTGGGAAAAACATTCTTACGTGTTGTACATTTTCTCTATACTTGTTAGCTGGTATGAACTATGTTAGAACACTTGCACAAGCATACATGTAGTTAATCACCCCTATCGGCTTAAGAGGATGAGTCCTGATATTGTTGAGTATTGATGCACACCCTTGCTCACTTTCCTTCTATGTCAGAATGGTCTTATTGGCACGAGCGTCGTTCGTGTGGTGAGGGCTCAAGAGGCCAAGTGTTTATGGTTCATAAAGTATGACCCATGACTTGTGGCTATTCTAAGGTTTGGTACCTCGTGATGATTATTGGATAAAACCTGATATAAAAGTGGTTACCCTCATCTAGTTGCTACCTGTTCTTCTTTTAATTGTGATCACCGGATTTAGACTGTGTTCAGCTTACTTTACCGTGTTATTACTTGTTGGGTTCCACTGCTTGTTGTTATTTCTACTTGTCATTTCAAGTATTATATTAGCGTCGTCATTATGCATAGTTTCTTAGAGATATCATATTCTGTTAGTACTACACTTATATTTTGTCCAGGATATTTAGTCTAGTAGGTGTCTTGACTGCTCCTCGTCACTAATCCACTGAGGTTAGTCTTGATATTTATTGGGTACCGCTATTGTGTACTCATACTACGCTTCTACACAATATTTGTGCAGATCCAGGTATTTCAGAGTTAGTCAATCGTTAGCTGGATGTACGGATCATGCTGTGGAGACTCAAGGTAAACCTGTTGTTGCGTTCGCAGTCTTCAGAGTCACCTTCTGATTTTGTATTAGACTGTTTTTCTTATTTCAAAATAGTTGTATTTAGAAGTTCTAGCAAACTTTGTAGAGCTTATGACTTGTACTACCAGTTTTGGGATTGTAAATTTGTATAGAGACTTCAAATTTGAAATTGTTAGATGTTGATTATATATTGTTGTTATTTCAGTTAAATGTTAGGCTTACCTAGTCCCTAAGACTAGGTGCCATCACGATACCCAACGGAGGGAAATTTGGGCAGTGACAAAAACCATGTAGGCTTTTTTTATATCTCATTATTATATAAATTTTCTGAAATAAGTTTAAGCGTCATTTAATATATTATGGTTTTAGGTCACTTGTTCCACTGAGAGCAGTGCCCCACAAATATTATATTCAACCAGCTTTATTCACATTTGGTAACTGAAGGACACATTCATTACCTATAATATTCTTTGTCATTGTTGTCTTCTCTTAATAGACTCTATAAAATTTGATAGAGAACATCACGAGTGGACAGATATATCAAGGGGGAGGCTAGTAACACCATGATTTGAGCCCTCAAAATTTTGAGACCCTAATTTTTATAGTGAATTTTACAATTTTATTTTAATTTATGTATATGGTGAAATCGGAGGGTCCAATTTCTCGTCATCGAGGCGCCTCAGAAGACCATCTCGAGGTGTCGAGGCTACAAGGTTATGGTCGAGTTTCCTCCCTCGAGGTTTGTCGATGCCCGATCTTGGGACAACGTTGACCGCGGCCACGGTAGAAATGGGGAGTTCCCAAGGCTCGTGGCTAGGACTGACAGGGCCTAGTGAGCTACTCTAAACCCGCATCAGGGTGTCATCTACTGTTTGATCTCCACTTCTTTGTCATTAATGTATTTTGTACTATGTTGGGATTTCCCTCCTATATAAAGGGGATCCTTGTCTTTTTGTAACCTCCTGTTGCTTCAGTTGCTCCACACGAAATATACAAGAACATTGTCTTTGCTTTCTAACATATTCTCTTGATATTATTGCTTACATTTATTATCTTCATTGTTGTTAATCATTTATTGCTTATCATTGGCCATAAAGAAACTTCGTTGATTTATCTATAACTGTTAGTCATACTTCGACCCCCCTCGGTAGCTCCTAGTCGAGTTTCGGAATCGACCTCAAGGCCCCTAAATCGACAAGCTCGAGACCCCGATTATTGACCTATTAGTTCGATTATCCCCCTATCTTTAACTCTTATTTCATTCTTAAGTCTCACATACATATCATCAACTACTTAACAACTAGCATAAAAATAAACCACATTTCTTTAGAGTCGTATAATCAAATTTAATTGTTATTACCATTTTTATGGTAAACAATTTACACAATACTAAAGTTTACAGAAAGAATTTAAAAGTATAAAATTTGTGTAAAAAGAAACGAAAGAAAGAATGTCTTTTTTTTGAGCAAACATGAAATATATATATTAATAACTAAGTATCGTTTAGTACATGACTTTCATACTTGGTGTCACTAAGGACACTTTGATTGCCTAAGCTTGCTAGGGTATTGCCATCATCATAAGATAAAAATTTCACAAAAACATAGTGTTCTTCTAGTTTACTTTCCACAAGACTTTTTACATAAGATGGTGGTTCAACAAAAAGTTTTTTTTCCTTTGTTATATCAGCAACCTTCTTTTCCATTTGATGAGCTATATTATTCCATTGCCTGAATGCGTGCTGGAGGGTTATCTCCTTATGCTGATGCATTAACAACTTGCATTCATTAACAATGTCATCATATAATCTGTTGCCTTGTTGGATTGACTGGATTACCTCAGTGGAGTTTGTCCATATTTCAAGAGGGAACATTCCCCATGCTTGTGCTGTTTTGAGTCCCTCTAGGAGTGCCTCGATTTCTGCTTGTATTGATCCGCTAGCATGAGATGATTTTGCAAAACCAACTACCCAATTTCCATTGGCATTTCTGAATACACCTCCCAGGCCATATTTTTGGTTATTACTATTAAAGCTAGCATCTATATTTAGCTTGAACCATCTTTTTGGTGGTTTATGCCATCTAATTTTAATGGGAATTTTTTGAGGAGTGTTTATACTTTTTTCAGTGAGAAGTTTGAATTTAGTAGCCCTTTCAATAATATGGTCACCATTAATAGGATTTTCAGTGTTTTTTTGATTGTTGTTATTCCTATTTAACCAAATGTACCATATAGCAAATGGAAAGAAAGAAATCCAATTTATAAAATTGTTCTTTATTGGGTAGTCAAAAGCTTTTAGTTGAATAAGCCAGTGTTTATCTTGAGCTTTATAGAAATTTTGCCACCCAAGACTGTCCCAAAATGGTTTAGTGGCTTTGCAGTTAAAGAAAATATGGGTTATGGATTCCTCTTTTTTACATTTGCCTATAGGGCAATTTGGATAAATGTTTAAACCAATTCTTGCCAGGTATTTCCTACATGGTATCATATTATGGAGACATTATCATAAAAAAAATTAATTTTATTTGGATAGGTGTTGACGCCCCCTTTTTCTCTAACCGTGAGGTCAGAAATCGGGTATACGACATTCGGAGGACAACTCTATTCCCTTTCGAGAATTGGTTTTAGAAGTTGAAGAGTCGTCACCTAATGATTATAGTGCATTAGGACACTTTAAGAAAGGTTTGAGATGAAGGGACCAGAGATTAGGGTAAGGTCTAGAAATTATCCTGAGGGGAAGGTGTTAGGCGCCCCTCAAGATCCACTAGTGTAGTTCCTGGCCATGTTGCAATTGTGACTTTACAAGTAAACAATCAAGGCTCAAATAAGGATTCACACATAACATTGTGAACAAGTTGAAAATTTTCAAAGGTAAGTAGAGAGGGCAGAAATTTATGAAAAAGAGATTCGAATAGTTTTACAAGAAGAGATGAAAGCAAATAAAGGGAGGGAGTCCTAAGTTTATAATTAATATGGATCACTTCAATGCAATACCCAGCGATCACTCCTCAGAAGAGGGGTCGCACGTGATATTAGCGCATCGGTCATCATATCCATATTATACCCTTCCCACCCCGTTAAGGTATTTAAATGCGATCAGTCTCGTTTACTTATTGCATGCTAGTACCCGTCCCAACCTATCAGTCCCAGGGTATCAGGACTTCTAATCCTAAAGGAGAAGGAAGGGGATATAGGCATATATGGAGTTCAAAGGTTAAAATTATAATTGCGACATACAAAACAAGTGACAAATATAAGGATGAACAAAACAAATAGGTAAGGCTCAAGTAAACCCCTTAATCAAACAAACACTTAGTTTAACATGTCTTGACACATACTGATTTGGTCTTTAAATTAAACTTAAACAGCGAACGGACTGGTTCAACTCATATGGTTAGATAGAAAGTCTTCATTAGGAAACTTGGATCCAATTGTCAGAAATTAAGGTATTTCAAGCGAGTGATTTAAAACGTACTGGTTTCAGGAAAAGTAGTCTAATGCAGAGGAATTTTGAAAATAATGTATAGACTGCAGTAAAAATAAAACACAGAAATGGTTGTGAAAGAGTTTTAGAGATAGAAATATCTAAGGAAAGGGTAAGTGGCAACTGTTTTGAAAGACAATTTTAGGGTCTGAGTAAAACGTTTAAGCAAAATGTTTAGAAAGAAACTATTTTAGAAAAGATGCCGATTTGAGGGATTCAAAAGCATACTGAGTCAAGAGAGTTTTGTCAAAGAATTAAGACATCTGAAATCGTTGTTGTATTAAGACGTTAAGGACCAGTTAATAGATCTTTATTACTTTAAGCGAATCAGACGAGTTTGATGCAAATCCTATAGGCATGATATCTACTTTGATTTTTAAAACCTGTTATTGAACTTGTAAAAGATGATTGTGTTAATTAACCCTACAGTTTGCCTAATGCATATGCATTCCTTATATGCATGATCTCTATATGCATTGATTATATGAACGTTAAGTCCTATAGGCATGATTTCTATGTGATTTGTAAAACAATGAAGCGTTGACCCTATAAGCATAGTCTCTAGGTGATGTGGAACCAGAAACATTGAAAAACCCTATAGGCAGGATTTCTAAAAAATTAAAATTCTAAAGCATGGTTTCTACCCCTACTGATGCAAGAATGTAAAACCCCTCCCACATACTTTTACTATATTCCCCAAATCCTTTATACAAATTAGTACAGACCAAAAGAAAGAAAATAAATACATTAAAAACTAACAGCTAGATCTGAGCAGCCTAATTCAATCTTAATGTCCAATAACATGTGATTAACCAATTCCGAATTTCCAAAGCCTTCTCTTTATCCAAAGTGTTTTAAAGTTCCAAGGAATCTCAAGGATTCCCGACATTGCTTACACTCAGGATACCATTAAGAATTAGAATAGTGCTGTGCGGAATAGCCAGCCCTCAGGCATCCAAGTTTAGTGGGAGCTCAAGGGTCCCAAAGCATGGCTTGCAAGAGAGGGCAGAACTTAGAGCTAGGAGTAAGTGCAAAGTGAAAAGGAATTGGGGAGCCATAACAAATGGTGGTCATACCCAGCCACAAGTGCAGACTGGTACACCCCTGACCATTTGTTTGGTCAAACAAGTTAGGAGCAGACCCTTGAGGGTCAAACATAGGTTTGGATGGTGATTAGGACACCACCAGCCACAGGTCCAGGCTCAAGCACATAAAGGGGAGAAGGGAGTGGGGATTGATTGAGTTAGGAGGTTCAAAGAACACGGTGCAGAGTCATAGACAGCAATATCAAAGTGTTGTTATGGCTAGAACTATACTCACATACGAAGGGGAAAAGGGAAAGGGAATTCCCATAAGAAAAGCACAACAGGGTTGCAGAAACATAATAAAGAAGAACATAACAGACTAGGAAGTAAACACATAATGAAGAAGCATTATTCAACTAAGAATAACGTACCAGTTGCAAAGTAAGAACAAGCAGAACAACAGAGCAATCACGGCAAGCAAACACAGCAGGAGTAGACTTAAGTTCAGCAGAACAAAGCCTGTGTTTTTGTGCAGAAAAGTCTGTGAAAGTATGGGTCAAAACCCTTTTTTTTAGTGCAAAAGAGCAGTCCCTTTTATAGTGCATAAGGTAAGTAAAAAAAAGGTAAGAGAATAGTTTTGAAATCAATCACAAGCTGTTTCCCTTTGGTTAAGGGATTTGATTCAAACGGGCAAAATAAATAAGGAAAGGATTTGTTTTAAACAACCTTTTTTAAGGCAGTATAACAGGGGCAAATACACAGAAACCTATTTAAGGAAACAGTTTAGTAGTACACGGTTTAGGTCAAACAAGAAAAGACAATCAATCAACCAACCAGTAAAATCAGGATTCGAATCTTAGTGTGAATGAATCCAACCAGAAAAAGGTGAGAAGGGTTTAATTTAAAGAAGATCAACAACACACAATCAAACCCTTTTAAAAAGGAACTCGGAATCAATCACAAGCTAGCCAAAGGTCTTTTGAAAGAAGAGAATTTGTCATATATAAAAAGCATACAGACATGTGAGACAAGAGAGAGTTGTTGTAAAACTAGCAAGAAATCAGAGTACCCAAGAAGGTTAGGTTCATAGACTCAGAATGAGTCTGAAAGAGAGCCAGGGTTCTGAATGGAACCCTAGTCCAAACACAAAGTCATGCTTGCCAAAAACCCCCAAATACTAGGGTTTCTGACTCGAATCAGATGCATAGATGAGAAAACAACAAATAGAACAGGCTCAGTAGTCTCTTTCAGAGACTTATGAGAAAAAACAGAGAGAGCAACAAGTTTGAAACACAGAGAATACATTTAGGCAAAGCTTGTCACTCAAACAAGTTCAGAAAAGAAAAAGCAATACAGGTTTAGGAAAATAGTAGATGAAACATGCTTGGGGTTCAAACAAAGTCCAGTAAAGGTAAGCAAGGATCAAAAGCTCAGTAAAAAAAATACAGTAGAGGAACATACGAGATAGACATGTAAAGCATGCTTATAGAACCCAGTAGAGGGAAGAACAGAACACAAAAATAGAAGAACATGCATCGTATGGCAAACATAACAACACAAGAGAAAACTCATAAGAACGTGGTACAGACAGATTCACACAAAGAAAAGAAGAAGAAGAGTCAGAAGTTATTTTGAGATTTTTTCGAAAACCCTAAATTGAAAGCGAACTAATTTTGAAAAGAAAATTGGGGAAAAGCTTTAAAACGTTGAATATAGCACGGATTCACCACAGATCTAAGTAAATAAAAGAGGAAGGAACCTCGAATAGCTTTAGGGTTTCTCTGAAACCCTAGAAATGAGAAGGCTTGGAAGAGGTCTGGTCTTGAGTCAGAGATGGCCATGGCTAGGCTTCTAAAGCTCGAATATGTCAGAGCGAGGCCAGGGAGGCCATATAACCACAGATCTGAGAAGATCTGAACGAACGCCGTTGAGGTCAAACCTCGAAATCTCGAACACCCATGGCTTAGGAGTGAAGGAAGGTGAGCACAGGTCGTCCATGGCCTGAAAAGCCATGGACTCCGGCGAGGTAATCGTCGGAGAAGATGAGGGAGGCGATTAGGGTTTCGGGTGCTTGAAAGCGTTTTGAGGGAGAAGAGGTTTCAGAGGCGGTTGTCTAAGAGAAATGAGGGTTAGGGTTGGGGGGTTGGTGGAATAAAAAAGGAAAGGGTCGTTTGTGGCTGTTGATCAAGGGGCTGGGTTTGAATGAATTGGGCTGGTCCAATTGAGTTCGAAATTGGGCCGATTTCAGGCTGAAATTGAAATGGAATTTGGGTTATAATTGAAATGAATTGAGGCTACGATTGATATAGCCAATTTTTCCTTTTATTATTTTATAAAAATAGTAAAAAATGTTTTAAAAGTAAATTAAAGGCACTGAGTAAACTAATAATATATAAATATTAATTCAAAAATATTGGTATCAATTTTGTAATTATAAAATGCTATTAAATCTTAAAGAGGCTAGTATTGCAATTATATGCAATTTGGCTTAAAAAATACCAAACGAATTTGTAAAAATGTTCAAAAATAATGCTGAATATATTTTGGTGTAAATATGAGAATAAAATAAATTATTCTCCAAAATGGAAATCTTTGGGAATAATTATTGGATTTTATGGTGTAAAAATAGGCCATAAATTGGTTTAAAAATCATTAAAATGCCAAAATCTTTTGGTGTGCTTATATATGCACATATGTGTTATTTTGGAAGTGTTTTGGGTATAAAAATACATAGGGAAAAATTGGATATCAACAGCTGCCCCTCTTTACCCGAGGAGGATGAAAGAGTTGTCGGGTAAAGACAGGATGGCCAATTTTGACCGGATCGGCGATTGAAAAGCGTTTTGACCAAGATCTGGATTCGGAGCCGCCTACATATCCCTAGTTTTATCGGAATCAGTCCATATGTAGTTCAGGAACCATTGACGGAGTGTGTCGAATGGGGGTTCGAAAAGAACGGACGTGATGATTAGATTTGGAGTCGGACAGACTGTGGAGAACCGGAGCGGGATCGCTCCTGCTGAGATGGCCGTTTGCTAGCCGGTGTACCTGCAAGTGAGCAATGTATCGTGTATTGTGCATAATTTAAACATGATGCAAGTTCCCATTGGACCATGAATGCTGTCTTTGGACGGTTACGATGACGTCCTCAGACTATGATGTCCTGGGCCGTGAAGAGCATAAAAAATAAAAATTCGCAGGCCATGAAATGGTGTTCTCGGGATATGCAGATGGTGCCTCCAAACTATGACGCCTTTGAATAAGTTGGCAATCTTTCAGCCCATGAAAAGGTGGTAATCTTTCAGCCAAATGAAAGCAAAGGGTGGCGGTCTTTCAGCCAGAGCGAAAATTTAAATGCAGATGGTGATATTGCACCATTCAAAATAAAGTGGCAATATTTCAGCCATGCAGGATGGAGACAGAGGTTAGTCTCGAAAGGCAGATATGTAGCCTTATGCATGATGGAGGTAGAGCTTAACCTCGGAAGGCAGATAGGTAGCCTTATGCAAAATGTAGATAGAGACAGTGCTTAGTCTCGAAAGGCAAATAAGTAGCCTTATGCAGGATGGAGGTAGAGTTTAACCTCGGAAGGCAGATAGGTAGCCTTATGCAAAATGTAGATGGAGACAGTGCTTAGTCTCGAAAGGCAGATAAGTAGCCTTATGCAGGATGGAGGTAGAGTTTAACCTCGGAAGGCAGATAGGTAGCCTTATGCAAAATGTAGATGGAGACAGTGCTTAGTCTCGAAAGGCAGATAAGTAGCCTTATGCAGGATGGAGGTAGAGTTTAACCTCAGAAGGCAGATAGGTAGCCTTATGCAAAATGCAGGTGGAGACAATGCTTAGTCTCGAAAGGCAGATAAGTAGCCTTATGCAGGATGGAGGTAGAGTTTAACCTCGGAAGGAAGATAGGTAGCCTTATGCAAAATGCAGGTGGAGGTAGAGCTTAACCTCGGAAGGCAGAAAAGTAGCCTTATGCATAATGGATGAAATGCGGATGGAGACAGAGCTTAGTCTTGGAAGGCAGAAAAGTAGCCTTATGCAGTGCAAGAATATAAAAGGATGATCAGTAGTAAGATCTCTTAGCTGATAGCTGATTACGACAATATGACTGCTGGGGAGATTGGGTACGGATAACAATTGCGGACAAGTGATGATTCTGAGAAGTTGCATTCTTGGGAAAGTATGTGTACATAAATATATCTGACGATATTGCAAGTCGAGTGCCTACATCCAAAGAAAATAGTGAGTTCTGTGAGGGGAAAGGTTAGTTCGTCTTCCCCGAGCTCTTGATGTTGTGTGTCATTGGGGTAACGTCGCTAAACAACAGCAATTCGGATAATAGTTATGCATGATTTAGTAAATATAACGTATATAATCGGAAATAGTTTTCTTTAGATGAACCAACAACTGCGACGTGGTTCAGGACATTACAACCTCTTTTCTCCGGAATTTTGAGGGTCCTCCTCAAAATTCTGCCCCAGTTTGCTGAGCGGACGTTTCTGACGGCTGTGCTAAATGACTAGAAAACATCTTTGGAATTTTGAGGGTTCTCCTCAAAATTCTGCCCCAGTTTGCTGGGCTGGCGCTTCTGGCGATGAAGAGACTGAAGAACTGACTTCAGAATTTTGAGGGTCCTCCTCAAAATTCTGCCCCAGTTCCAATAGCGGGGAAAATGGAATTTTTATTAAAATGTGAACGAACCCATAGGGCTGCCTACGTATCCCCTCTTAAATGGGAATCAGGTCAGGCGTAGTTCAAATCACATCATGAAGGAACATGCGATCAAATATAATATCGGTTCACTGCGTCTGAGTTGATTGGCTTCGGCCAGACTTCTCCATCCATTTCCGCAAGAATAAGGGCTCCTCCGGTTAGAACCCGGTGAACCATGTACGGACCCTGCCAGTTGGGAGAGAATTTCCCCTTGGCTTCATCTTGATGTGGAAATATTTTCTTCAACACCAGCTGCCCTGGTGCAAACTTCCTCGGCATGACTCTTTTGTTGAAGGCTCTAGACATTCCGTACTGATATAACTGACCGTGGCAAACCGCATTCATCCTATTCCCATCTATAAGGGCTAACTGCTCGTAGCGACCTTTTACCCATTCTGCATCATCCAATTCTACTTCTTGTATGATCCTTAAGGAGGGGATTTTTACCTCGGCGGGGATGACTGCCTCTGTACCATAAACCAGCATGTAGGGAGTTGCTCTGGTCAACGTGCGGATTGTAGTGCGGTATCCTAATAAGGCGAATGCTAACTTCTCATGCCATTGTTTGTGCCTTTCGACCATCTTCCTTAGTATCTTCTTGATATTCTTGTTGGCTGCTTCCACAACTCCATTCATCTGAGGCCTGTAGGCTATAGAGTTCTTGTGTTTGATCTTGAAAGTTTCACACATTGCTTTCATCAAGTCGTTGTTGAGATTGGAACCATTATCGGTGATGATTGATTCCGGAACCCCGAACTGACAAACAATGCGGTCGCGAACAAAACCCGCCACAACCTTCTTAGTGACAGCCTTGTATGATGCTGCTTCGACCCATTTGGTAAAATAATCGATTGCCACTAGGATGAACCTGTACCCATTTGATGCGACAGGCTCGATAGGTCCGATAACATCCATTCCCCAAGCGGAGAATGGCCATGGTGAGCTTGTCGCAGTAAGCTCGTTTGGAGGTGCCTTTATCATATCTGCATGTATCTGACAGTGATGGCATTTGTGAAAATACTGGATACAGTCTATTTCCATAGTCATCCAAAAATACCCTGCTTGGAGTATCTTCTTTGCTAAAACAAAACCATTCATGTGCAGTCCGCAGGTCCCTGCGTGCATCTCATCCAATAGTTTGGTTGCTTCTTTTGCATCGACACACCGTAACAAGACCAAATCGGGAGTCCTCCTTTACAGGATTCCTCCGCTGTGAAAGAAGTTGTTGGATAACCTCCGAAGCGTGCACTTCTGAATAGTATTGGCAAGTCCCGGATATTCCCCTATTGTCAAGTACTCCTTAATGTCATGGAACCATGGTTTCCCATCCGCTTCTTCCTCAACGTGGGCACAATAAGATGGCTGATCATGAATCTTTACTGGGAATGGATTAATGAAATTTGTATCTGGATGCTGGATCATGGACGATAAAGTAGCTAATGCATCAGCAAACTCGTTCTGGACTCGGGGGACGTGCAAAAATTCTATCTGTGTGAACCTTTTCCTCAATTCCTGTATGTGATGCAGATAGGGAAGTATCTTAGAGTTCTTGGTTGCCCACTCTCCTCCAACCTGATGTATGAGCAAGTCTGGGTCTCCGATAACCAGTAACTCCTGAATGTTCATATCGATGGCCAATTTGAGCCCTAAGATGCAGGCTTCGTACTAGGCCATATTGTTGGTGCATGGGAATCTGAGCTTGGCGGATACCGGGTAGTGCTGGCCGGTTTCTGATACTAAGACTGCTCCTATGCCAACTCATTTGAAATTTGCAGCTCCGTCGAAAAACAACCTCCAACCAGCATAGGATTCTGCAATATCTTCTCCTATGAAAGATACCTCTTCATCGGGAAAATATGTTTTTAGGGGCTCGTATTCTCCGTCTACGGGATTCTCGGCGAGATGGTCCACCAAGGCTTGCCCTTTGATCACTTTCTGGGTCACGTAAACAATGTCGAATTCACTTAGCACGATCTACCACTTGGCGAGCTTGCCAGCAGGCATGGGCATCTGGAAGATATACTTCAGAGGGTCCATTCTGGATATGAGATAAGCAGTGTAAGCACAGAAGTAATGCCTCAACTTCTGCGTGACCCAAGTCAGAGCACAACAAGTGCGTTTTAAAAGAGAATACTGGGCCTCATACAGTGTGAACTTCTTACTGAGATAGTAAATGGCTTGCTCCCTTCTCCCTGTTTCATCATGTTGTCCTAAAACACAACCGAATGCTCTATCCGATACCGCAAGGTAAAGCAATAAGGGTCTTCCTGTCTCAGGCGAAACCAAGACCGACGACATTGATAGGTATTCCTTGATTATATCAAAAGATTTCTGACAATCATCAGTCCATTTGGTAGCAGCGTCCTTCTTCAACATTTGGAAGATAGGTTCACAAATGACCGTGGATTGAGCTATGAACCGGCTGATATAGTTGAGTCTTCCCAGGAAACTCATCACGTCCTTCTTGTTCTTTGGCAGTGGCAATTCTTGGATAGCTTTGACCTTTGATGGATCCAATTCTATTCCTCGACGGCTCACGATGAAACTCAATAATTTTCCAGCAGGAACCCCGAATGCACACTTGGCAGGATTCAGTTTCAGATTGTACCTCCTCAGTCTGTTAAAGAACTTTCTTAGATCTGCCATGTGATCCCTGGCTTTCTTGGATTTGATGATGACGTCATCCACATATACCTTGATCTTCTTGTGTATTATGTTATGAAAGATGGTAGTCATGGCTCTCATGTAGGTGGCACCAGCGTTCTTCAAACCGAATGACATCATCTTGTAACAGTACATTCCCCACGGCGTGATGAAAGCCGTTTTCTCTACATCTTCCTCATCCATCCATATCTGATGATACCCAGCGAAACAATAAACAAAAGACTGCAACTCATGCTTGGCGCAATTGTTGATAAGAATGTGTATGTTAGGCAAGGGGAAGTCGTCTTTGGGGCTGGCCCGATTAAAATACCGGTAGCCAACACAAACTCTAACTTTCCCATCCTTTTTTGGCACTAGCACGATGTTGGCTAACCATGTCGGATACTCTACTACCCTGAGAACCTTGTCTTTGACTTGCTTGGTAACCTCTTCTTTGATTTTTAAACTCATGTCGGGTTTGAATTTCCTGAGTTTCTGCTTTACCGGTGGGCATGTTGGATCTGTTGGCAGTTTGTGAGCTACAATGGATGTGCTGAGACCAGTCATATCATCATATGACCAGGCGAATATGTCTTCATATTGCTTTAGGAACTCCTTGTGCTCTTTCTTTTCTGATGGTGACAGGTGAACACTGATGCGCGTTTCTTTGACATTCTCTGCATCTCCCAGATTAACGACCTCAGTTTCTTCCAAGTTAGACTTAGGCCTATTTTCAAAATTCTCAACTCCTCTAAAGACCTCTTCTGGTATATCATCCTCTTCTGAGTCCGTATCCGTTTGTTGCGTTGTCTCGTTGCAAGTCACAATCGTTGGTTCATCATCAAGGCAAGTAATAGTAATGCTGTGTAAAACAAAGTGAATGATAGGGAAATAATAAGAGCGAGATATATAATAAACTGAAATACTTCCATTAGATTCATAATTGTTTTGAATATCAGAGCTTTTTTCAAAATTAAAGACAATGCGGAAATAAAATCAGCTAGTAAAAAGTACAAATGTGATGCATGGTGCTTTTGTTTAGCCTTGCTACCCCGAAGCTTTCCGGGCCCTGGTGGTTCTGATTGACCAATTACTGACTGAGCATTGGATCTATTACTGTATGATGATGGTTCCAGAATGCACGAACTAACCTTTGGGGAGGGGAATAAAAATAAAGAAAAACAAAAAGGTAACAAGTTAGTGCAGTTTATGAGAAGAAAATTGTTGCAATATTTAAACACATTGTGCAAGAATATAAATCACATCCTAATTTGGGTGCCTCGTTGTGCTTGAGGTAGGCCTAGCGACAAATTATCTTGGAGAACTTATAATGCTAAGAGCCTCATTTTATTGATAAAAATAAAACGAATCCCAAAACGACACTAAAATAGCGGAAAGTAAAAATGTCACTAATGGCTATTGGCCTTATTACATTAAAAGCGAAAAGAAAGACTCCTAACTACTTGGTCCCAGAAGGACCTTCTTCAGGTTGAATGTTCTCGTTGATCAAGTCCTCCAGCTCGCACAGATTTTCCAGTAAAAATGCTATCGCCAGACGTTCTCCTTTGCCTTCCTCAACATTTTGACAGTCGATGACTCTTTTCCTCACTTTCCCTTCCAATTCCAGCAAGCTGTACTCCAGGTATTCTAGCTTCTCACTAGCCTTGGTGACTCTCTCTTTCCATTCGTTGATTTGGTTGCTCGATGGAAGGTTTCTCCACCAAGTCTGCAAGAGTGAAGGTACGTTTACCATACCGAAGTCAGGAACTTTGTCATTCATTTTCTGCAAAACAAAAGGGTTAAGACCTCACCCCCACCGGACTCGACTATTTAATACCAATAATCAGCATAAAAATCATTTAGTTCTCCAAATAAATGCACAGAACCTGTAGGTGTCCGTTTGGGTTTCAGGGAAACCCGATGGACTTTGGACAAGGCTATCTTAATGAGTCATTATGTGGACAACATGACTTATTCGGCTATGTTTGACCATGATGCATGCACAATTTGACAGAGTAAGGTTTCTATTTGGGTTTTAGACAGGTACCCTTGAGCGGACAACTCAAGAGGGAAAGGCACAGAACCGTCAACTGCACCGCTGATCGACCGGTTTTACCGCAAATACGCCTTTGCCTAATTTAAAGGGTGATAATATTGGAAGAGTGCAACCACTCATTATAAGCGTTGCTATGGTGTTTGTTTGGCACGGGTGGAATATGATGTTGAAGATGCAGTTTACAAGAATGAAACAAATTGACATGTATTTTCACGTTCATAAGATAAATGATTACAATAATTGCAGTAATTACAACAACATTGAAATAAAGTAGTAAAGGAAAGCAGCTAAAGGAAAGAAAATACATGAAGAGCCAAGTCAGTTTCGTAGTGAAAGAATAAAAGATAGTAAATAAAGCAATTAATGAGATAATAAAGTCACAAACAACATGCAATGGTAAAAGCCTAAAGAAAGTCCCCAGCAGAGTCGCCATGCTGTCAACGCCCCCTTTTTCTCTAACCGTGAGGTCATAAATCGGGTATACGACATTGGGAGGACAACTCTATTCCCTTTCGAGAATTGGGTTTAGAAGTTGAAGAGTCGCCACCTAATGATTATAGTGCATTAGGACACTTTAAGAAGGGTTTGAGATGAAGGGACCAGAGATTAGGGTAAGGGCTAGAAATTATCCCGAGCGGAAGGTGTTAGGAACCCCTCAAGATCCACTAGTGTGGTTCCCGGCCATGTTGCAATTGCGACTTTACAAGTAAACAATCAAGGCTCAAATAAGGATTCGCACATAACATTGCGACCAAGTTGAAAATTTTCAAAAGTAAGTAGAGAGGGCAGAAATTTATGAAAAAGAGATTCGAACAGTTTTACAAGAAGAGATGAAAGCAAATAAAGGGAGGGGAGTCTTAAGTTTATAATTAATATGGATCACTTCAATGCAATACCCAGCGATCACTCCTCAGAAGAGGGGTCGCACGTGATATTAGCGCATCGGTCATCATATCCATATTCTACCCTTCCCACCCTGTTATGGTATTTAAACGCGATCAGTCTCGTTTACTTATTGCATGCTAGTACCCGTCCCAACCTATCAGTCCCGGGGTATCAGGACTTCTAATCTTAAAGGGGAAGGAAAGGGATATAGGCATATATGGAGTTCAAAGTTTAAAATTCTAATTGCGACATGCAAAATAAGTGACAAATATAAGGATGAACAAAACAAATAGGTAAGGCTCAAGTAAACCCCTTAATCAAACAAACACTTAGTTTAGCATGTCATGACACATACTGATTTGGTCTTTAAATTAAACTTAAACAGCGAACGGACTGGTTCAACCCATATGTTTAGATAGAAAGTCTGCGTTAGGAAACTTGGATCCAATTGTCAGAAATTAAGGTATTTCAAGCGAGTGATTTAAAAGGTACTGGTTTCAGGAAAAGTAGTCTAATGCAGAGGAGTTTTGAAAAGAAAGTATAGACTGCAGTAAAAATAAAACACAGAAATGGTTGTGAAAGAGTTTTAGAGATAGAAATATCCAAGGAAAGGGTAAGTGGCAACTGTTTTGAAAGACAATTTCAGGGTCTGAGTCAAACGTTTAAGCAGAATGTTTAGAAAGAAACAGTTTCAGAAAAGATGCCGATTTGAGGGATTCAAAAGCATACTGAGTCAAGAGAGTTTTGCCAAAGAATTAAGACTTCTGAAATCGTTGTTGTACTAAGACGTTAAGGAAAAGTTAATAGATCTTTATTACTTTAAGCGAATCAGACGAGTTTGATGCAAATCCTATAGGCATGATATCTACTTTGATTTTTAAAACCTGTTATTGAACTTGTAAAAGATAATTGTGTTAATTAACCCTACAGTTTGCCTAATGCATATGCATTCCTTATAGTCATGATCTCTATATGCATTGATTACATGAACGTTAAGTCCTATAGGCATGATTTCTATGTGATTTGTAAAACAATAAAGCGTTGACCCTATAGGCATGGTCTCTAAGTGATGTGGAACCAGAAACATTGAACAACCCTATAGGCAGGATTTCTAAAAAATTAAAATTCTAAAGCATGGTTTCTACCCCTACTGATGCAAGAATGTAAAACCTCTCCCACACCCTTTTACTATATTCCCCAAATCCTTTATACAAATTATTACAGACCAAAAGAAAGAAAATAAATATATTAAAAACTAACAGCTAGATCCGAGCAGCCTAATTCAATCTTAATGTCCAATAACATGTGATTAATCAATTTCGAATTTCCAAATCCTTCTCTTTATCCAAAGTGTTTCAAAGTTCCAAGGAATCTCAAGGATTCCCGGCATTACTTACACTCAGGATACCATTTAGAATTAGAATAGTGCTATGCGGAATAGCCAGCCCTCAGGCATCCAAGTTCAGTGGGAGCTCAAGGGTCCCAAAGCATGGCTTGCAAGAGAGGGCAGAACTTAGAGCTAGGAGTAAGTACAAAGTGAAAAGGAATTGGGGAGCCATAACAAATGGTGGTCATACCCAGCCACAGCTGCAGACTGGCACACCCCTGACCATTTGTTTGGTCAAACAAGTTAGGAGCAGACCCTTGAGGGTCAAACCTAGGTCTGGATGGTGATTAGGACACCACCAGCCACAGGTCCAGGCTCAAGCACATAAAGAGGAGAAGGGAGTGGGGATTGATTGAGTTAGGAGGTTCAAAGAACCCGGTTCAGAGTCATAGACAGCAATATCAAAGTGTTGTTATGGCTAGAACTATACTCACATACAAAGGGGAAAAGGGAAAGGGAGTTCCCATAAAAAAAGCACAACAGAGTTGCAGAAACATAGTAAAGAAGAACATAACAGACTAGGAAGTAAACACATAATAAAGAAGCATTATTCAACTAAGAGTAACGTACCAGTTGCAAAGTAAGAACAAGCAGAACAACAGAGCAATCACGGCAAGCAAACACAGCAGGAGAAGACTTAAGTTCAGCAGAACAAAGCCTGTGTTTTTGTGCAGAAAAGTCTGTGAAAGCATGGGTCAAAACCCCCTTTTTTTAGTGCAAAAGAGTAGTCCCTTTTATAGTGTAGAAGGTGAGTAAAACAAAAGGTAAGAGAATAGTTTTGAAATCAATCACAAGCTGTTTCCCTTTGGTTAAGGGATTTGATTCAAACGGGCAAAATAAATAAGGAAAGGATTTGTTTTAAACAACCTTTTCTAAGGCAGTATAACAAGGGAAAATACACAGAAACCTATTTAAGGAAACAGTTTAGTAGTACACGGTTTAGGTCAAACAAGGAAAGACAATCAATCAACCAGCCAGTAAAATCAGGATTCGAATCTTAGTGTGAATGAATCCAACCAGAAAAAGGTGAGAAGAGTTTAATTTAAAGAAGATCAATAACACACAATCAAACCCTTTTAAAAAGGAACTCGGAATCAATCACAAGATGGCCAAAGGTCTTTTGAAAGAAGAGAATTTGTCATATACAAAAAGCATACAGACATGTGAGACAAGAGAGAGTTGTTGTAAAACTAGTAAGAAATCAGAGTACCCAAGAAGGTTAGGTTCATAGATTCAGAATGAGTCTGAAAGAGAGTTAGGGTTCTGAATGGAACCCTAGTCCAAACACAAAGTCAAGCTTGCCAAAACCCCCCAAATATTAGGGTTTCTGACTCGAATCAGATGCATAGATGAGAAAACAATAAATAGAATAGGCTCAGTAGTCTCTTTCAGAGACTTATGAGAAAAAAATAGAAAGAGCAACAAGTTTGAAACACAGGGAATACATTTAGGCAAAGCTTGTCACTCAAACAAGTTCAGAAAAGAAAAAGCGATACATGTTTAGGAAAATAGTAGATGAAACATGCTTAGGGTTCAAAAAAAAGTCCAGTAAAGGTAAGCAAGGATCAAAAGCTCAGTAAAAAAAATACAGTAGAGGAACATACGAGATAGACATGTAAAGCATGCTTATAGAACCCAGTAGAGGGAAGAACAAAACACAAAAATAGAAGAACATGCATCGTATGGCAAACATAAGAACACAAGAAAAAACTTATAAGAACGTGGTACAGACAGATTCACACAATGAAAAGAAGAAGAAGAGTCAGAAGTTATTTTGAGATTTTTTCGAAAAACCTAAATTGAAAGCGAACTAATTTTGAAAAGAAAATTGGGGAAAAGCTTTAAAACATTGAATATAGCACAGATTCACCACAGATCTAAGTAAATAAAAGAGGAAGGAACCTCGAATAGCTTTAGGGTTTCTCTGAAACCCTAGAAATGAGAAGGCTTGGAAGAGGTCTGGTCTTGAGTTAGAGATGGCCATGGCTAGGCTTCTAAAGCTCGAATACGTCGGAGCGAGGCCGGAGAGGCCATAGAACCACATATCTGAGAAGATCTGAACGAACGCCGTTGAGGTCAAACCTCGAAATCTCGAACACCCATGGCTTAGGAGTAAAAGAAGGTGAGCACAGGTCGTCCATGGCCTGAAAAGCCATGGACTCCGGCGAGGTAATGGTCGGAGAAGACGAGGGAGGCGATTAGGGTTTCGGGTGCTTGAGAGCGTTTTGAGAGAGAAGAGGGTTCAGAGGCGGCTGTCTAAGAGAAATGAGGGTTAGGGTTGGGGGGTTGGTGGAATAAAAAAGGAAAGGGTCGTTTGTGGCTGTTGATCAAAATGATCAACGGCCTGGATTAAAAGGATTTCCGGGTGAGTTCAATTAAATGGATCAAGGGGCTGGGTTTGAATGAATTGGGCTGGTCCAATTGAGTTCGAAATTGGGTCGATTTCAGGATGAAATTGAAATGGAATTTGGGTTATAATTGAAATGAATTGAGGTTACGATTGAAATAGCCAATTTTTCCTTTTATTATTTTATAAAAATAGTAAAAAATGTTTTAAAAGTAAATTAAAGGCACTTAGTCAACTAATAATGTATAAATATTAATTCAAAAATATTGGGATCAATTTTGTAATTATAAAATGCTATTAAATCTTAAAGAGGCTAGTATTGCAATTATATGCAATTTGGCTTAAAAAATACCAAACGAATTTGTAAAAATGTGCAAAACTCATGCTAAATATATATTGGTGTAAATATAAGAATAAAATAAATTATTATTCCAAAATGGCAAGCTTTGGGAATAATTATTGGATTTTATGGTGTAAAAATAGGTCATAAATTGGTTTAAAAATCATTAAAATGCCAAAATCTTTTGGTGTGCTTATATATGCACATATGTGTTATTTTGGAAGTGTTTTGGGTATAAAAATACATAGGAAAAAGTTGGATATCAACAATAGGCTAGATACTAGTTTTATACAACTATATCAAAGGTAATATATTATAAGTACATGCCTAATATCTTAGTTATTTAAATTTCCCTTAGTAATATAAATAGTAATACTATGTGAAACTAAAGGCTTTATGTCATTTAAGAATATTATATGTGCTTTCTAACAAAAAGAAGTATAAGGCCTCTTATTAAAATTTGGATTTAGGACAAATATAAGTGTGAATTTTAACCACTTATTAGTATCTTCTTGCTTTAGATTTAGTCCGAAAGTAGTGATTTTTTCTCCAAATCTAACGAAATTATATGAATTGCAGAAATGTTTGAGGATTGGAGCTTAACGAAGAAATATAACTCAAAAAGGAGTATTCCAGCTCAACAAGGCAAAAAGAAGAAGTGCAAGCAGAAGTACGATCCACAGAAGCAATTATGTGGCCGCAGATGATCATGCGGACCGCACAAATAGAAGCGCGGCCGCAGATGAAGCCCTGAACCCTTGGAGGAGTTTTCAAGAAGCGCGGTTTGCACATCAAATTGTGCAGCTGCAAAAGATAGTCGCACTAACAATGTTTGACAAAGTTAAGAGAAGATGCAAGAGATTAAGTGTGAAGCCTTTTGAAAATGCGGTTCGCAACCAAATTGTGCGGCCACATAACCTGACGTGTAGCCACAGAGATAATTACACGGCCACAGATTTCCTCCTCATGCAAGAGTAGAAGAAGAGTGTGGTCCGCACATGGAATTGCGCTATTGTAGAAGCCCCCGAAGGGCATTTTGTAAGTGAATTTCTGGACACTATAAATAGGCGGGAAACACTTTTTAGGGCAAGTTTTGTACTGTAGCAGAAACTAGCGGTTATGTTTAGCTATTTTGGGATATTTGGAGAAACAATTAGAGAAGACCCATTAATATACACTTTAATACTAGTTTTTTATCATCAATTACTTCTTCTCATTATTCTTCTATGTCAATTAGTATCAGTAGCTAGATTTTATCTAGGATTGTGATCCAACCCTAGTGAGTAAAACTTACGGGTTGTTAAAACTAATGCTTGTTTATGATTGATTGTTTATTATTTAGCCTTGTTTATGCATTATATCTAGAATAATGGTTGCAAACATTGATTCATGCCTATTTGACTTAGTTCTTACTTGAGAAATAGGAACCCAATCTAGGAAAACATAGCTAATAAGAAATTGAGCTAGTTAAGGTTTTGACTAGTTTTGTTTACCGTGAAAATAGTAACAACAATTAAATTTATTGATGGGACTCTAAAAATATGTGATCTATTTTTATGCTAGTTATTAGGGCAGTTGATGCTAGATATGTGAAGTTTAATGACAAAATATGAATTAAAACAGAGTTATAATCAAACCGAGGGGCTTGCTATCTAGGCCTTGGACTGGCCGATGAAAGGCCTCGAGGTCGATGACGGGGTTCGAGCTCGAGATATCGGGGGTAACTGGTAAGGGAATAACAGTTAGGATATAATTAAAGAAGGCTCTTTATGGCCAATATCAAGCAATAAATGAAGAACAAGTATGAAGGCAATAAATGGAAGAGGTAGTCTCGAGCATATGAGCTAGAGAGAAGAGAGAAAATTGTTATTGATTATGTGTAGAGTGGTTGGCGCAACAACAGCCGATGGTTACAAAGTGATAAGGATCCTTTTATATAGGAGGGGAGTCCTGTTATAGTACAAAATGCATTAGACTTAAAGGTAGGGAGATGGGACGGCTAGACGTGATACCTTGATATAAGCTCCGGGTAGGTCAGTTTTGTTAGATTTAGCCGTAGGCCATGGGAATTCCTCTGTCTCATACTATAGCCGTTAGTACGCAATGCCCCTCGGGACCGGTACCCGATGATTCCCGTGGGTGGGTCCAGACCTTGGCTTCGAGCCTCGAGGAGTATAGCCGCAAGGCGACCTAATGAAGAGGAAATCGGGCCCCGGTTTTACCGCATACAGATAGCCTTCCCATTTCTTAGTGAAAGCGATAAGAAACGACCCTGAATTTCTTCTTTCTTCTTCCTTCGATGATCTTGCAATCGACGATGGCTATGAGGTACAAAGATGCAACACACACGCTGCTCCTGCAGGTTTCCGCATTGACTGCGGCAGTTGGCTGCCTTTTGGCTACCTTCATTGTGCACACAGTGCTTTTATAAATACTCCCCTTATTTCTTTATGTACCCCATTGCATGCCCAAACTCCTGATAAGGTTCGTTCTTCCTTTTCTCTTGTTCTCTTTCAGGAACACAACTCTTTTTCTTCCTTCAGAATCTTCTAAAGATGGCAAAAATTTCCACTTCTACTTCCCTGGAGGTTGCGGGCTCATCCTCTTTGCTTCTATCTCACGGAGAGGTGGCTACGCCTCCTCATGTTGAGGAATGTGTCCCAGGATCCTTTGGGATGACCAACAATTTCAAGGTTGAGAGACCTTCCTCTAAGCCAGAGCGCCGCGAGCCTGTAACTCGATATATCAGCTCGATAACAGACGTCGGGAGAGTGAGTACTGATTATCGCTGGGGGGATACCGTGCTTGTGGATATTCCTGCTCGGGAGGAAGATATTACGGCTCATAAAACCAACTTTCTAAGTGTATACACCTATCCATTTACCTTGGGGCCGGTGGGGCTATTCTCGCCCCCGATCGACTCCGTGATCCTCGACTTCTACCGATGTTATCAGGTTACTCTAGGCCAAATTCATCCTTCGTTCTGACACATTATTTATATGATCAACAATTAATCTAACATGATAAAGGAGGTTCCCTTCACCATCAACCACTTGATCCGGATGTATAGTCCTTGTCTCCTCCGAGGGGGTTTCATCAAGCTTTGCTGTTGAGCGGCACAATAATAAAAGAAGAGCAACTTGATGAAATGCCTCAAGCTCCATAAAAAAATCACCGAGGCCGTATTCAACTAGACAATGTGCCTCCACCCCCCTCCTCCACCACCACCACAACCAAAAGAGGCACGATATCAGATTTCTTCCAATGAAGGTTGTATACGGCTAAAATCAGAGAGCCCGATTTTATGATTATTATGATATCCCGCAGTCTGTTTTCAAAAGGCTCGAGTCCAGTTTGAGGTTCAAACCCAAGGGTCCCATTTTCTTGACCCCAGGGCAGAGTAAATCGATGGCTTTGATGAACAAGTGAAAGATTTTCAAGGCACATGATTAAAGCTGACCAAGTCTATTAGGCTAGTTCAAGCCCATACTGTGGAATTAAATGATTGTACCAGCCATATATCTCTATAATAAATGCACTTGTACTAGGTTAGGATTCCCCCTGTCCTTATCATTTTTGTAACTGGACATACTACTCACAACATCTAATACAAGAACATTCTCTACTCTCTAACTGAAACATATTCTCTTGGTTTCATTACTTATATTTATTGTTTATATTCATTGTGTTCTATTTATTGTTCTTTATTTGTTGCTCATTATTGGTCATAAAGAGCCTTTATCAAAGAACTCAAAACTGTTAGTCCTTTATCGGTCGTTCATAACTTAGCATCG
This sequence comes from Nicotiana sylvestris, assembly GCF_000393655.2. Taxonomy (NCBI): domain Eukaryota; kingdom Viridiplantae; phylum Streptophyta; class Magnoliopsida; order Solanales; family Solanaceae; genus Nicotiana; species Nicotiana sylvestris. The sequence goes on along the minus strand of NC_091062.1, from coordinate 97,755,633 downwards.
AGCTCGACCTAGAGGCTCCCATAGTCAGGCTCGAGGCCCCGATTCTCAGCCGCTCAATTTGCCTAAATGCACCATTTTCAAGTTCTTATCTTATTTTCTAGTCTTACACTCAGCATCTACTGCCAAACAACTAGCATAAAAATAGATCACGTATTTTTAGAACCACAAAATCAAATTTAATTGTAATTATCATTTTCAAGGTAAACAGTTTGGCGCCCACCGTAGGGCTAAAAATAATAGTGATTGTTTTCTTGCTGGTTTACTACATAACGCAAGGTATCTTTCACGCTTTTCTTGTCCAAGAATATTTGATTTCAGGTCAAAATGTCTAACTCAGTGAATGCATATGAAAACAACGGTCTTGAGGACCATGGAGAGAATGGTATAGCTGTTCCAGGTATTGGTGCACCACCACTAAACCTTGAGTATGCGCCAGAGTCAATCCCCAAGGATGTGGTCTCACGCGATGCCCAATACGTCGATATAAGCTCCCACACTAATAGGAGCGTACGACAAGGAAACTAACAAGAAGTGCAGAAAACCCCAGCTCGGGGAGAACAAGAGGTTAGCCTTCACGTTATTTTTGAGATGTTGTAGGCACAACAACTCGCATTTGCGCAACTGCAAAGTCACCAAAAAACCCCAATTACATCGGCCTCGAAAACGGCCCCTCGAACCAAACAGGTACCTGAAAGGTCGAGCAGCAACGGGTTAGAAGCCGACCCCGCTAGCATGAAGATGCTCGAGGACCTCACAAAGAGGATTGAGTCGGGCAAAAAGATGATAGAAGCCAATGACAAAAAGGTAGAGACCTACAACACGAGGATCGACCAGATCCCGGGCGCACCCCCGATTCTGAATGGTGTTGATTCAAAGAAGTTCGTACAAAAACCATTCCTGTCTGAAGCCACTCTAAAGACCATCTTGAAGAAATTTAGAATGCTCGATCTACAAAAGTACATCGGAGCCTCGGATCCTAACGAGCACGTCATAACTTAAACTTGTGCCGTAAAGGGAAACGTCCTGAAGGACGACGAGATCGAATCCGTCCTGTTGAAGAAGTTTAGAGAAACACTTTCAAAAGGGTCCATGATGTGGTATGAGAACCTAGCTCCGAATTCAATAGACTCATTTGCCATGCTGGCAGATTCTTCCATAAAGGCACATGTCGGTGCCATCAAGGTGGCTACAAGGAAATCCGATGTCTTCAAAATCAAAAAAGGGAAAACGAGATGCTGCGGGAGTTCGTATCTTGCTTTCAAATGGAATTACCACCAGTCTCCAATGATTGGGCAGTGTAGGCATTCACCCAAGGCTTGAATGAGCAAAGCTCGGTGGCGTCGAAGAAGCTCAAGTAGAATTTGGTTGAATATCCCGTCGTAACCTGGTCGGATGTCCATAACTGATACCAATCAAAGATCAGGGTGAAATATGACCAACTGGGAGCCCTCTTGGGCTCATTATATCCAAGAAAACTCCTAGCAAATGATCTAAAGACAAACAAGGAAAGATACCAACCGTACACCGAAGATAGGAGAAATGCCCCAAGGCGTAACATACCCCAAAATGATCGAAGAACAGACCGAGGTCAGAACCCTCAGAGACTCGTGAGCAGAGTCGAATTTAATAGGCACACAGGACCGACGGAGTCACCCCACCTGTTGGAATACAACTTTAACGTTGACGTTTCAGACATCGTATCTGCCATCAATATAATTAGAGATACCAGGTAGCCAAGACCTGTACTATCGGATCCGTTGTTGGGGAACCCCAAATTAGTGTGTGAATTTCATGGCACACACGGTTACAAGAACGAAAATTGCAGACAACTCCAAGAAGAAGTAGCACGGCTACTCAACAAAGGGCACCTCCAGGAGTTCCTTAGCGACCGGGCCAAAAATCAGTTCCGGGAAAAAGAGGCTAACAGGAAAAATGAAGCAGATGAGCCGCAACATGTCATCCACATGATCATGGGAGGAGTTGACATCCCACAGGAACCCGCTATCAGAAGAACAAAAATATCCATCACCAAGGAAAATCGAACTCGAGATTACATACCCGAGGACACTCTCACATTCAACAACGCGGACATCGAGACCTTGTCTCAGTCTTATAACGACATATTGGTATTTTCTTTTCTTGTAAATGTATTTTAAATTAAAAGAGTACTTGTGGATCCAAGTAGCTCGGCCAATATTATCAGGTCAAGGGTCTTGGAGTAGCTTCAACCCTTCTTCATGGCCAATATTCGCCCGACCAAATTGTGCCTACCTCTCGAGTCCTCAATGGATTCAACATGGTGAATTAAATAGCGAAAGGGGAAATCACTCTCCTAGTCAACGTGGCCGGCACGACCCGAAATGTCATATTCCATGTCATCGAAGGAGACATGAGGTACAATGCCTTGTTCGGAAGGTCATGGATACATGACATGAGAGAAGTACCATCAACCCTTCATCAAATGATGAAGTTTCTGACAAAGGATGGAGTAAAAACCATGTACGGAGAACATCACGCAGCAAGAGAGATGTTTGTAGTACATGATATAACACCAGCATCGACGCCTTCAATATCGAATGAGCTACAGGATAAGCAAATAGTGAAATAACACTAACATGACACATTCTCGGCTATACCCAAATAAAACAAGCAAATAACCGTGCCGCATCCCCCTAGCAAACATTAAAGGCATATCGAGGCTCAAAGCGCCATCGCTACTAAGGTATGACCATCTCCCTTTTAATTTTCATCTCACACTAACCTTTGCACATATGTCTGATCAAAACAGTCGAAGCACCCTCCAGCTCGAAGACCTTAAGGTTTCAAAAGCATACGTTGCACTCTTTTCCTTCGATCGGGTTTTATCCCAAGAAGGGTTTTACTGACAAAGTTTTTAACGAGGCAACACCTACATGCTACCTTAGGAGAACCTAACAAGTATTCAAGGCTTCTCTTCAATCAACCTCGAACAATGATGGGGCCCCATCCCCTTGGAAGATCGCCTTCTCGGAGAATTAAAGATGAGCCAAAAAATGTATCAATAGGAAAACGATCTACCGAATGGTCAAATGAACCGTGTCCGCATAGAATAATTGAGCCCTTGAAGGCAAAAACATGTATACGTGTTCCAAGTAATAAAATAATATTTCCTCCCCCATCAAAATGCTTTATGCTTCAAAGAAGTCTGATGCTTTCAAATGGCTCCAAAGCCAAAAATTTCCCTAACACTCGGGGGCTGGCGTCAGGAACTCGACCTCCGGGTCAAGAAACTCGAATTCATAAGCCCTCAATGAGGCAACACCAAGTTTATAATAACCTGCTCCAGAGCCGGAAAACACTCAATATCTCGGGGACTGTCGCCCCTTCGATTTTAAAGTTGAGGCTATAAGACCCCATGCAGGCAACCCCGAGCTCATAAGGCCTTCATAAGGCAAAATAAAATCTGTAATACCTCAAGAAAGGCATGAATCATACTTGTATTAAGTAACCAAATCTGTAAGACCTCGAGAAAAGCATGAATCATACTTATACCAAGTAATCAAATCTGTAAGACCTCAAGCAAGGCATGTTAAAATTTATAAGACCGTACAAAAGACATAAATCCCGATCTTAAAGTTAAGGCTATATATCCGAACTTATAAGACCCTTAAAAAGGCATACCCTCGATATAGACATCGAAACTACTTCACTCGGGGACTGAAAGGCTCCGGCCAAACATAATGACTACGGTCACAAGGCTGTACCAGCCAAACTAACGCGACTCAGGGACGATCGACCATCGCTATAAAATCACAAGCCTTCAATTACTTCAAGAAAACTTCGAAAAGAACTGGTTAATCAGGATACCCTCGACATAAGCGAAAGAGCTTCGATCATATCAACTCCAAACAACAAGTTTTGAAACAATTCAGCCGTTGAGCGAATCTTCCCGAGGTGCTCAATTACCTCTACCTAACGGCTTATAATCGAGGTTCTTATCGAACCGTTGTAGAGTCGGGCAAACACAAATACTTCAAAAAGTCTTTAGCGAGGGAAAATAAAGCCTATAGAAGAGGTCGTACCGACCTAACACGTAAGAGCCACTATCGCCATCTTAAAATTAAAGGTCGTATCGACCCAATGCGTAAGAGTCACTATTGCCAGCCTATACTAAGAGGTCGTACCGCCCCAACGCATAAGAGCCTAAAGGCCAGCTTAAAAACTTATTGGCCAATAAGTTCGAGTCGAAATCCGACTAGGAGACTGAGCCTGTACCAATTAAACTAAAAACGCCAAAGGGCAAATGTGTAAGAGCCACTACCGCCAGCCCACACTAAGATGTCGTACCGACCCGATGCGTAAAAGCCACTGTCATCAGCCTATATTAAGAGGTCATACTGACCCAACACATGAGAGCCTACGAGCCATCCCGAAAAGCCTCGAGGCCGAGTTACAAACCCAAGAGTTTTTTCGCAAAAGCCAATTCATCTGGCCAATCATTGACAAAAAACGTCAAAACTCGAGACAAAGAAAGACATACACGAGCAAATAGAGATCCATGAAAGGACAAAACTGAAAGATTTCGTTACATATATGCATGTATAAAACAATGCAAGGCCACTTTTAAAAAGTTCTCAAAGAACACACTACAAAGAATCGAATAGAAAAAAGCCTAGTCTATTTTCCCCTCAGGGATTGCGGCCTCATCAGCCTCTTCTCCACTATCTTCGGCATCATAGAAGAGGAATTTGGCGTCATATTCATTCGCCTTGGCCTGCAATATCTCTTCCGAGATATCGATCCCCTAGCGTGAATCTCTTCAAGGGTTTCCCTCCAAGATTTGCACTGGGAATACTCATTGCTTTTGCTCTCTCGATCGGAAGCATCTCTCAACTTTGCTCAAACATCAGTAGCGTCTTTTAAGTAAATGGCCACTTTCTTGTTGGCCTTAGCCCGAATCCCTTCAGCTTCAGCCCGAGCATCCACGACCTCGGCCATCATCTCCAAAAGGTCGGACTCGAGCCTTGCAATCCTACTCGTCTGAACCGAGTTGTTCTCACGAGCATTGTAGAGCTGCACCTCGAGTGCATAAACCTTGGTTAGAGCATTCTTCTTGGCTGCACCATAGGCATCTATCTGAGTCTTAGATTGCTACACTCGTGCTTGGCCTGGCCAACCTCCCCCCAAAGGCATTCCAAATCCTTTGTCTTGCTCTGCAACTGAGGGATCAAAACATAAATCCTTGAGGTTAGAAGAAAAAACATGCATTCCCTTGGAACAAAGGTTACCTGCTGCTCAAGGTGGCTTTCGTAGTTCAGGTTCTAGTTCGCCTCATACCGCAGACATACCAACTTATCTCCCCTTTTATCACAAAGAAGCTTGAGGGATTTCTCCCCATCCAAGGCTTTCCTCAACCTGGCTTAACGACAGAGCTTCTCGGACTTGAGCTTTTCAAAGGCCTACAAAAAAAAGGGAGCTCAATAAGAGAATGGGAGTGCAAAATTGAAAAACCAATACAATCGGCCAAACCTCACCACAGAACAAAGCCGTGGAGCCTCTTCAAAGGTCGAACGCGCATCTACCGTCCTGGTTTCATCGGCCCCAGCAGAACTGCTCCCAATCAGAATGTGATCATTAGAGACATTGCTTGAGCTAGGCGCCCCCTGACCTCGAACACCCCTCGAAGTACCTTCGACGGGAAGAGAAGATGGCAGCAAAGAGTCCTTCTCCCTTGAAGTACCTTCGACGGGAAAAGAAGATGATGGCAAAGAAGGGACCTTTTTTCCAAGGCCGGACACTTAGGGTTTTGCAGGCTCGGTCGAGACATCTTCTCTGGGCCTCCGGGAAGGACTTGTCTCGCTATGAGGACCTTCGCCCTGTGAGGGTTCCTTCCGTTTGCTATTATTCCTCAGTACTGAAGCTGACGACCTCTCCGAGAGAGAACGATCTCACCTCAGGAAATTCTTCGATACCTGTGGTGACAAGGTTAGTACATACAAAGTGCCCTACAAAGAAAGCCAATCACACAGCACGTACCGTGGTGTTTTCGCTCCCATCTACTCTTTGATAGGTCTCACCATTTGCTCTCGTCATAGGTCGAATGGGCTGCCAGCTTCCAAGCCCAATCTGCCAAGTCGAGAACCTCGTATGGAATCCACGGTGCTGCTGCAAAAGGGAAAAAAGAAAGCGTCTTTACAGAATCCATCTCCATCACAAGAAGAAAACGACAAAACACAAGTGTACCACTTACGTGTGACATTCCATTCCTCAGGAAACGGCAGGAACTCCATAGGGATAACATCGACAGTCCTTACTCGGATGAATCGATTCATCCATCCTCCGTTCCCATTTTCTTATTCATCAACAATGAAGGGTCTGGTAGATCGGCATCGCAAAGCTATCAGGCACCGACAATGAAAGGGTCGGTACAATCTGATAAGATGGCTAAGGGTGAACTCGAGCCCGACTTCTTCTGCAAAGAACCACATCATCAACACTATCCTCTAGAATGACGGGTGAACCTGTGCCAAGGTAGCCCGATATATTTGACAAAATTCAAGCACGACTCTGTCTATAGGACCTAATGTGAAGGGGTACATGTATACATGTAGAAACCCCTCTGTGTAAGTCGTAATGTTCTTTTCCGGGGAGGGTACCTGCAGTACCACCTTTTCTCCCCATCCGTAGTCTCTCCTCATAGCCTCAAGGTGTTCCTCTCCTATTGATGAAGTAAACCTTGATGCATGATCCCAATGGTCCTCGACATTAGGAGGCCTCTTTAGCAAAAGGTTCCTACTTAAGACAAAACGTCTTGAGATTGGCTCACCAGACGCCGACGGTATACCATCGATGGAGTGGGAAGAAGAAGCGGACCCCTCATTTTCTTGGTGAATGGATTTAGTCATGGTAGCCATAGCTATAATAAAACAAGGGAAGGAAAATGAAAACTCAGGCGAAAAACTTTGAATTAAAATGATGGAAAAGCTGATGGGAGGGAGAAGAACTCTATGAAAAGGGATAATAGATCAAAATAGTGAAATCCTCAGAAACGTAGGAAATAAACTCATATATAGGGCAAGCGGCGACTGTCCGTCTACCCTACAAGGCCAATTAATTCCAACTAGGGCATTATCACTTTAGGGGAGATGTACCGGCAGGATCATCTCGGTCATTTCATACAATAAGCACTGATGTACAGCGTTCGAGGGATCAAAAATCCCCCACATCATTCTAAACCTCGAGATGGTGCCCGGTTTCGAGAATTTCTATAAAAATCCCCTACATCATTTTAAACCTCGAGATAGTGCCCGATCTCGAGGATTTTTGTCAGAATGAAAGTAGGCTCAAAGGAGCCATCAAAATCATTCTAAGCCTCGAGATGGTGCCCGAACTTGAGGATCTCTATCAAAATGAAAAATAAGATCTAAGGAGCTATCGGTATAAACCTAACCTCGAGGTGGTACCCTATCTCGAGGGTTTCTACTATTATAAGTGCGGGTCATTCACCCGATCCTTTGCCCCTTGAGCTACCTGAGCCCGATCCAGTTCTCACTCGATAATTACTAGTAAATCCTTAGAAATATTTTCGCCTTAAGATCAAGTTAAACGCCCTCTCAATTACTTTAGTCCGGGGGCCACCCGATTCCAGGCATATCCTCGTCTGGGGTCTGTTAATAACTCCTTAGGGCTATCTTTACTCTAATTGCAAATCAAGTTTTTTAGGCCGCCCAAGCTCGAGCTAACTCTCACTCGAGGACTGTCCGTGACAGTCTTAGGACTGTCTTTATTCTCAGGCATTTGAGCAATTTCCCCTTCAAGGACTATCAACAAGGCCCAAAAGGCTATGTTTTGTTCTAAAATTCAAAGCCCCATTCTTACTCAATCCCAATTCGGGGGTCCCGGAGGCCTAAGTTTGCATCAATTCAATCCGGGCTCAGTCTGTGGAACGGTAAAGGGTTTCAGGGAATATCATACTAATCAATCCAGAACCAAGGGAATACATTCGCCCAGGCCTGGTGTTCGGGCCGATTGGTGGAGTCATGTACTCAGATTCTTCACAAATGTAAATAAAGGGAAATTCATCACAAATTAGAGAAAAATTGAAGAAGCATTTTGTATTAATAAACGATGATTACAAAACCCCACAAAGGGTCCTCTTTACCGTGAAAATGGTAATAACAATTAAATTTGATTATGTGATTCTAAATATACGTGATCTATTTTTCTGCTAGTTGTTAAGTAGTTGATGCTATGTATGTGAGACTTAGAACGAAATGAGAGTTAAGGATAGGGAGATAATCAACCCGATCGGCTAATTATCGGGGCCTTGAGCTTGTCGATTCGGGGGCCTCGAGGTCGATTCCAGAGCTTGGCTGGGAGCTATCGAGGGGGGCCAAAGTATGGCTAACAGTTATACTAAAATCAACGAAGGTTCTTTATGGCCAATGATAAGCAATAAATTATGAACAACAATGAATATAATAAATAAAAGCAATAATATCAAGAGAATATGTTAGAAAGCAAAGAGAATGTTCTTGTATATTTTGTGTGGAGCAACTGGAGCAACAAGATCTTACAAAATGATATGGATCCCCTTTTATATATGAGGGGAATCCCAACATAGTACAAAATGTATTAATTACAAAGATAAAGGGATGGGACAATAATACGACATCTTGATTCAGGGCTAGGGTACCACTAGGCTCTGTCAGTTCTTGCCGTGTACCTTGGGAACTCCCCATTTCTATCACAGTTGTGGTCAACATTGTCCTTAGGTCGAGCATCAACGAACCTCGAGGGAGGAAACTCGACCATAGCCTCGTAGCCTCGAGCCTTCGAGATGATCATACGAGGTGCCTCGATGATAAGGAATTGGACCCTCCGATTTCACTGTATACAGATAGTCCCCGCGTTTCTTAGAGATGAGCGATAAGAAATGATTTTGACATCCAACTCTTCGGACTTCTTGCAGTGATGTCACATTGATGATATCATACTTATGACGTAAGCCTTCACGATAACTGGGACATCCCATGGACTTGTCTTTTCAGCATCATTCAATGTGTTGCCGATTCCCATTCTTCAAAGCGAGAGTACCGCCGTTGATCCGGCTTCTAATAACACATTGATTACATATGTCGATCCTTCTGCCAAAGGTATTGATGGCGTTGTTGTCCATACTATCAACCCCTATAAATGGGGGCCTTCTGGTACTATCCTTTTATCTAAGTGCCTTTCAACATCGTTCCATCCTTTTATTCCAGTTATCCTCCTCCATTGCTACCCACCATGTTTGGGGTCCATGGCTTTTTGCCTGGGCTTTCCTTTGTCAAGTGAGATTATACTGTCTCATCGCTGTTGTTGTTGTTTTTATTGTTGTTATGGTTGTCACTGCTGTCGTCGTTAGTTAGATATGATGAGATAAGGAGGTTGGCCTCTTCCAACTTAGGAGGACATTCGGACTCTACACCGCTGCTCGGGAGAGCGTTCGGACTATACACCGTTGCTCACTCTCCTACCCTGGCCTGGTGTGACACTTCATCCCTTCGGTTTTCCAAGGGATAAAATGGCACAGCCGACCGTTAAACTTGCATGGCTCAATGTCCCTGAAGGCGGACTCAGAGTGACCATGCAAATGGGGTTGATTCCCGCCAAATCTTCAACCTTTGGCTTCTGCGGGCTATGTCTCTTTTTTCTGCTTCTTCTGCGTCACTTTCCTCTTCTTCATCTTCCTACTTTCCTCTTCTTTATCTTCGCCTTTAGAGATATTATCCTAGGGGACCGGGATGAAACCCTAGAGGAAGTGGTGGTCGAAGATGTTGCCGCCGAGGATGCATGCCCGAGGAGATGATGCTCGAAGATACTGCTGTCGAGGAAGAACCTTTGAGAATAAATTAGGCTCTTGTCTTTCAATATATATGTACCTTGTCATTTCTTTATTTCTGTGTAAGAGCCCCTTGTGGGCTTTTGTAATCATATGTAAGGACCCCTTGTGGGCTTTTGTAATAAAAAGTTTTTTATGAATACAATGGAGTTTCTTCATTTTTGTCTTTGCTGCTTGCCGTATTCCCTTTCATTTAAATTCATGGAGATTCTAAGTGTATGACTCTACCGGTTGCTTCCCATAGATAGGGTCTACCTTTGTGCTTTCGAGGGTAGTCCTCGAGTGGTGGTCGGATCAAATCCGAACCACCTGAGGCTTGCTTTAAACTTAGTGTAGATAGCCTTAAGGCACTGTAGATAGATCTTGGAAGAGGGTTTGTCCGAACTCAGATGGTATTCCAGGGCCAAGCCCATACGGGTGGAGTTTAAAGTGCTTATTTCCTTAGACCCTAACTCCTTTTTAACAAAGTCCCCGAGGTCGAGTACCACCTCGGGCCTTGTAATGATGTCATTGGCTTCCTGGATCCTAACCTTTTCTGATAGAGGTCCTCGAAGTCGGGTACCACCTCGGGACTGGTGATGATGCCGTTGGCATTTAAAGACTAACCTCTCCTTGCTGGAGGTCCTCGAGGTCGGGTACCATCTCGGGACTGGCAGTGATGTTACTGGATTCTTAGAGCCTAACCTCATTTTGGTTGAAGTCCTCGAGGTCGGGTACCTCCTCGGGACTGGCGATGATGTTATTGGCTTCTTAGAGCCTAACTTCTTTTTGGTGGAGGTCGTCGAGGTCGGGTACCACCTAGGGACTTGCGGCGACACAGGGATTTCCGTTCTCAAAACATTGCATGGCATCGCCTACTGTGCGATATGGTTGCCATGTCAGTGGTGCGATTTGGTGATATCAGCCAGTGTTTTTAATTGGCTTTGATCTAGGTGGATCGTCGTCGTTTTTTCCATATATAAGGGTGTTTTTGCTTTTTTGGAGATCCCACCATTTTAAGCAGTTGACTTTCTCTTTTCGCGTCAAACCTTTCATTATTTCAGTACTAACGTACTTGCACAGGTTCCCGCTTTCGTTCTCCAATTTTTCCATAGCCATTACTGCTGCATCGGGGTCTATCCCACATGGAGGGGAGAGCTCTACCTCTAGCATTCAGGACCAGTGAGAGTACACTTTGAAGACTACTTCTTCGATGGGAGAAGAGCATCTTGAGTTAGTGAGAAAAGAATGCGGGTGGAGGGAGAAAATGATGCTACAGACATTTCCCCCGGATAAGGGCATCACGGATCATGTCGATGGTGTTTACCGTGAAAATAGTAATAACAATTAAATTTGTTTATGGGACTCTAAAAATATGTGATCTATTTTTATGCTAGTTGTTAAGAAGTTGACGCTATGTGTGTGAGACTTAGAAACGAAATGAGAGTTAAGGATAGGGCGATAATCGAACCATTGGGTCAGTTATCAGGGCCTCGAGCTTGTTGATTCGGGGTCTCGAGGTCAATTTCGGAGCTCGGTAGAGAGCTATCGAAGGGCGCTGGAGTATGGCTAACAGTTATAGCAAAGTAACAGAGGCTCTTTATGGCCAATGATAAGCAATAAATGATGAAAAAGTATGAATATAATTAATAAAGACAATAAGATCAAGGGAGTATGTTAGAGAGTAAATAGAAGGTTCTTGTATATTTCGTGTGGAGCAACTGAAGCAACAACTATTATAAAATGATAAGGATCCCCTTTATATAAGAGGGGAATCCCAACATATTACAAATTACCTTAATGATAAAGAAACAGGGATGGGATAGCTAGAAGACATCTTGATTAAGGGCTTGGGTAGTCCTAGCCACGTGCCTTGGGAACTCCCCATTTCTATTGTGGCCGAGGTCAACGTCGTCCCAAGATCGGGCATCGATGAACCTCGAGTAAGGAGACTCGATCATAACCTTGTAGCATGGAGACTTTGAGATGGTTCCTTGAGGTGCCTTGATGTCGAGAAGTTGGGCTCTCCGATTTTACCGTATACAGTTAGTCCCCACGTTTCTTAGAGAGGAGCAATGAGAAATGATTATGAATTTTTATCCCGAGGGCATCATCATTGTGACATCAGCCTATCAGAGCATTAAATGCCATACCCAAAACACTGCACAAGGGTCGCCGTCAGATGCGACTATCGAGAAGCCCACTAACCGCTACCAGTTCGTCCCTTCCACTTACCGCACGTCACCTATAAAGGCACCAATTGTTGGATAACTTTCACTTTCCCAACTACTTCAGATTTGCAAAGCCAGACCCATCCCTACTTGCATCCTTTTTTCCTACTTTCTCAGAGAAATTTCACCATCATCATGGCTAGAATCTCGAAGACGGTTCCTCGAAAAGACGAGGCTTCCTCTTCATCTCGGAAATCTAAAGGGAAACTCAAAGCGATACCTACCTTGGAACAATGTACTCCCTCCAAGCTTGATATGTCAAAGGATTTTACCATCCATACCACTTCATACACACCGGGATGATGTGAACACGTGTCCCGATACATTAGTGTCGTGACCAATATAGAGATGGTGAAGACAGACTGCCGATGGGATGAGGCAGTGGAGGTGGAGATTCCCAGTCATGATGAAAATATAACGGATTACAAGGCTGGTTTCCTTCATGTGTGTACTTACCCGTTCACTTTGGGTCCTGTCAATTCCCTTGAATCCTCCCCTCTAGAGATAGATCCGGTTATCCTTGATTTTTGTGGCAAATATCAAGTGACGCTCGTTCAAATTTATTCTTCTTTCTGGAGGATAGTATTGATGCTCTGCCATTTCACCAAAGGGGTTATGAGCGAGACCTTTACTCTCAACCATTTGATTAGGTTGTACAACCCTTGATTTTATCGAGGTTTGATCAGGCTTCACCACTGATCCAAAAAATCATTTTTCTCGAGCACCGACGACGGGAAGGATCGAGGGTGGATGAGTAGGTTCATCCAGGTGAGAACCTAGACATAATTCCGGCCAGGAGGATACCATTCCCGGATAAGTGGAACACACAGCATAAGAATTTTTTCCTTAGTCATGTTTTGTGATCTTCTTTCCTTTCTTCCGGAACAATGACCTCTTTGTGTTTCCTGTAGCCACCGCATGGTACCCCGAAGCAGTTTTGGATTTGGCGGGGTGGATCAAATGGTTGGACACCGCATTCCGATATCTTGTTCGATCTTGGATCGACCTAGATAAGAAGTTATAGGTGGCCTAGAATCATGGTAAAGCTTCCTTACCACTTATGCCTTAGATTTATGTTTCTCCCCATATTCTTTGTGCTGATAAATTACGGTTACTACACTCGTGCAAGTCTTGGTGAGAATATGCTGATGAGGCCACCCCCTGGTGGCGAGACGGAGACTTCGAAGCCCGACAAGGGAAAGAAAAGAAAAGGTAGGGTGACTGCCGATCCTCCTGTGACAAAAAAAGCCTAAGTCACGCGAGCCTTGAGCCGTTACTAGGACCTCGACTTTATCTTCTGGAGCAAGTCCCGGTGCTGAGGATGAGGATGATGATGATGATGAGTGCCAGTTGGCACGGAGGACGAGGTCGAGCGCGGGAGCCTTGTAAGTGCCTCAACCAGAGGCTGCTGAATCGGAAACGACCGACTCAAGTCGGTCTGTAGGTCGAATACCCTCGAGGAGGGTGTCAAAGTGGTCTTGGATCCCATTTCCGGGTTTGGTACGGTTTCCGCTAGGGGGACCGCTGCTGCTGACCCTGAAGGGTCGAGACCCAAAGCTTTTCAAGAGTAGGAGTTGCCCCTCGGAGACATCAGTGACATAGATGATTTCATTTCAGGCTTTCAGTTCTCGTTAGGGGAACTAAGTGATGCTTAAGATACGACCTCCACCAAAGATGGGGTTCCACTCAATTGGGGAGGCACGCTTGGCAATATTCTTGATGATGTTAGTGAGAACGTCGATCTTGACACTCCTGGCTCTATCAAGGCGGTGGAGAGGTTCATGCAGCAGGTGATAACTACTTTAAGTATATTTCTTTTATTCTCGAGCATCTTCCTTCATTCTTCTAACTCTTCTGTTTTATTGTAGTGAAAGGAGATGTATGATCATGCCCTCTCCAGGCTTAACGAGGAGCTTTCATGCCGCAAGAAGGAGCTTGGGAAGCTATCTTTGAGACTGCAAGAGTTAGAGGCTCGTTTTGCCCGAAAGGAGAAAGAGTCAGGCGAGCTCCGAGCTACTTTGGAGGGAGCACTCTGAGAAAAGGCTTCCCTTGCCGAGCAGGTATTTTGTTATGCATGAGTCTTTTCTTCGCTCCAATAATTCGATACTGACTGGTTTAATTTTCTTTTTGTAGGTCGAGCAAAATAACTCGCAGATTGTGCGACTGAATGTGGAGATCCTCAGGCTAAGGAAACAAAATGAGGTAGTGACCTCGGAGTTGGCGTCGACCCATGATCTTCTCAAGGATGCTCGAAAGGAGATTGTTACGATGGTTGCGCCCAAGTCCGAGATCGAAGGAAATGTTGCTATTTACCTCAAGGACGCAACCACGGCTAATTAAATAGCCCGTGATGTATCGATAAAGGCTGAGCAAAAACTGGATCGGGCCATCGAACATGCTAGGGTGAAGGTGAGGAGAGAAACCTTGGAGGAGATCGATGTCGGATGCGTCGATCTGTCAGTTGGAATTGAGGAGGCTTGGGAGCTAGAGAGAAAGTTGGTGGTCTTGATCGCTCCAGATGAGGATCCTGGAGATGGTTCAGATGATAGTGGCAGTGAAGAGTAGGCCTTATGTCGCTTTTGCTTTTTTTAATTTTTTCTTTCTCTATATGTACTCCCGGGAAAGTGAGTCTTGTAAAGACGTCCCTTGTAAATATATTTTTGGCATGAAAAAAGGGTTTTTTCGTCCCCAAGTCTTTCCATTCTTTATATCTTGCTGCCCTTGCGGAGCTAATCTTTCAATTGTAATATTAATCTTTTGGACCCTATTGCTAGAATAATCGGGACCCCTGAAATTGGGTCCTATGTCGAAGTTAGGTTGATAACTACTTTGGGCCGGTGCTTGTGATGGCAAGGAGCCCCCAAGGTCTCAAAACCTCTCGACTCTCGTAAGGTAGTAGTATTCATGCGATTTGATAAAACGGGGGGGGGGTGATCCCGGGTGGTACCTCCAGTACATTTCCCAAGGAAAACGTTACGTTGCCATGGCCAGGATTAATTTGCCCTCTAGGTAAGCGAGCAGCCGCAACTTTGCCCCTATATATTCATTCACTTGTTTCCTTAGTGGAGATTCTACTACTTTGAGTAACCATTTCTCCCATAGAACTTGGTGCTTTGCGCTAGTTCTTTCGTTGCTTTAACACAAAATTTATTCCCAAATCTATATCCTCTTCCTCTTATTCTATCATAGCCATGACTGCTACATCGATATCCACCCATCAAAGAGAGGGGAGTTCTGCCTCTGTTCCGCATTCGGTCATGGTATACTGCCGGTGCTCGGTAGCGGGCCTCGAGGTGCTTTGTCTCGAGGAAGGACTTTACATTAGTGAGACCCCCCAACGTCCAAGGACATCGGGAGAAAGCATCGAGGTTCATCTTATTAGTAGGGGAGGAGAACATCGAAATAATCAGAAAAGACTGTGGATGGGGAGAAGGGGTGGTGCTATAAGTACCTTCCTCTGAGGAGAGCATCATGACCTATGTCGAGGGATTTTTGAGCGTGTGTACGTACACTTTTGCATTGGTTCCACCCGACCGGGTCATGCTTGTGTTCTGTCGGAGATATCAGGTTACATTAGCGCAAGCTCACCCATCCCTTTGGAAGATAGTGCAGACAATAAGATACTTTGCAGAGAAGGCCGGGCTCGACTTTACCCTCAGTCATCTCATGAGGTTATATCGTCCGCTGCATTATCGAGGTTTGATTACTCTACAACATCGTTTTACCCGGTCTCCTACTGTTGATGGTGAAGAGAACGATGACCGAGGATGGATGAGCCGATTCATTCGAGCTCGCAGGATTGATATCATTCTTGGAGAGTTTCTACCCTTTCCTGAGAAATGGAATTTCACACGTATGTGCCATACAAGTATTTTTATCACTTTCTTTGGAGGCGCGCTCCATAAAGACATTTTTCTGCACATATATTTTTTGTAGCGACTCCTTGGTTGCCGAACGAGGCCTTGGATTTGCCCGAGTGGTCTCGAAAGCTGGCCGCTTCTTCAACCTATGATAAGCGTAGGTGGCGAGACCTGTCTTAGGGGAGATGGGAGGCAAAGCATCATGGCAGGCGCTTGGTGGCTTATTTCCCCAGAACGGTACTTTGTCTTTAGCGTACTAACTTAGCTGCCCCAGGTATTGGAGATTTTTCTTAGATGAAGCCATGTCCTCTGGGGAAGGAGGAGATACTGCCAACCTCGGGGTCGAGGGTAGATGATAAACAAAATAATCTCTTGGGTGTGAGGAGGCTCGCACCGGGGCGAGTCCTTCTCAGCGGTTTAAGAGAGGCGATTTGACCGATCATTCAGTTTCGGAGGCTTCCGTTCTTGAAAAAACATTCCTCGTTTTTGCTGACGGCACTTCAAAGAGTAAAGAGCGTGTGGTGCCTTCTTCTTCTCCTGATAAAGGCTCTTCAGGGGATACTAAGCCATCAGACATTTGCTCGGCCTTTGGTGAGGATCAGCGGCTCGCTTTTATGGTAAGTTTGGTAATCGGCATAGGACCATTCCGGCTTCACACTCTTCCTTTTCTTATTGAATGTTCTTTCGCAGGCCTTTAACTGGCTCAAATCAGAACTACTTCTCTATGAGGCTCGGTTGCGGAAAGCTTTAGATAGGGAGAAATCCCTTAAGCTTCTTTGTATGAAAAAAGAAAGCGAGCTGGTATCCCTGTGCTGTGAGGTAGATCGAAGCTGGAGCTACGAGAGCTATTTTGAGAAACATGTATCTTGTATTCCATGTTGACGTATGCTCCTTCTTTCATTTTTGGAGGTTAATGTTTCAATATTTCAGTTGGAGAGCAAAACGGAGGAGCTGGAACGACTCTGGGGTGAAGTTGGCAGGGCCAAATATGAGTTCGACAAGCTACAGGCCCATGTAGATGCCCAAGTTGCGGCCAAGGAAAGTGCTTTGGCTAGAGTTTCCACTCTAGAGATGCAAATCTGGACCGCTCATGCAAGTGATTCTGCGCAGGCGAACATGATCACAAGGATCGAGTCTGAGCTCTCGAAGGCAAAAGCTGAGGTGGTGAATGCCCAGGTCGAGGCTGTGATGAGTAGCATTAGGGCGGATTAGAGAGTAGCGGCCTATTTGAAGAGTGCTTCCATTGCTAGAGCTGAGCTAAGGAGAACTCTTTGTCGTGCGAGCAGCAGTAAAAAGTACGCCAAGTGCAAATCTCGCAGGGAAACTCTCGAGGAAGTTCACTCCAGGGGTTTCGATCTTTCATAGGAGATCGAGCAAGCCAAGGGGAATGAGTATGATGCTAGGTTCCTTCTGTCCGATGCGGAAGATGACGAGGATGGGGCCGTCTGGCCGTAGTACCCAAGGGGGACGTCTATATTCTTTCTTTGTCTTTATATATAGTGCTTTCACAATACACTGTAAATGGAGCTTGTATTTTATTACATGTATGTACAAAGGGGAAACCCTGTGATTTTGTATCTTCTAGGTTTCTCTTGCCGAGATTCCGGCCAGATCAATAGACCTTTGAGTTGGTAGGAGTCCTTTGATTCATGATACGACCCTTGGGTTCATTGGTCTGGCCCATAGGCTCTTATGCGGATGGTCGATGTGACCTTTTATGTGGGCTGGCGACAATAGTTCTTACGCCTTGGGCCGATGCGGTCTTTTTTAGTATGGGCTAGAAACAACGGCTCCTACGCCTTGCTCTTAGGCATATTTAGTCAACTATTTTGGGTTCAGTCTCTGAATTGTGTTACGACTCAAGCTCAATCGACCCTCAAGTTTTGTATTTGTGCGGCTGGCGATAGCGGCTCTTATGCCTTGAGTCGAATCGACCTTTTATGTGTGTGGACCTGAGGCTCATTAGGCTGGCGACAATGACTCTTACAAGTTTGGCCGATTGTGACCATTTATGTAGGCTTTATTTTACCCTCGATAAGGATAAATAGTGTTTGCCTGACTCTTCGATAGCTTAATAAAAAGCTTCAATTGTGAGTCGTTATATGGTGATGATCGATCACCTCGGGAGGTTTGGCTCGGAGGCTAATTATCTCGAAGCCGATGTTTAGGAGCTGACATGGTCGAAGCTCTTTTTCCTGTATCAAGGGTAGCCTGTTTAACCAGTTCTTTTTGAATTATATTCGAAGTAATTGAACGCTTGTGATTTTGTAGCGATGGTCGGGCGTCCTCGAGTCTCGTTAGTTTGGCTGGTACAGACTTGTGATCGGAGTCATTAGTGTTTGGCCGGAGCCTTTGAGTCCCAAGTGATATAGTTCCGACATCTATATTGAGGGTATGCCTTTTTAGAGGTATTACAAGTTTGATATATAGCCTAAACTTTGAGATCGGGTTTATTCCTTTAGTAAGGTCTTACAAGTTTTTCATACCTTTGAGGTCTTATAGTTTTGGATACTTGGTACAAGTATTGTTCATGCCTTGCTTGAGGTCTTACAGATATTGTCACTTGGTACAAGTGTGGTTCATGCCTTGCTTGAGGTCTTACAGATATGGTTGTTGCCTTACGTAGGTCTTATGAGACCGAGTCTGGCGCTTGGGGTCTTACGACCTCAGTTTTTTTTAATGAATGGCGATTGGCGACAGTCCCCGAGTCATTGATGTTACTTAGGTTCGGAAGCAGTTACTTGTAAGTTTTGTATAGCCTCATTGAGATCTTATAATTTCAGAGATCACGACCCTGAGGTCGTGCTTTTTTTGAGATTTTGACGCCAGTCCCTGAGTATTTGGGGCACTTTCGGCCTTGGAGATGTTTCGTAATTTTCATGTTGCCTCATTGAGGTCTTATGAGCCTGGAGTCCCGAAATGGAGGTCATTCAGATGTTGAATTGTTGACGCTAGTCCTCGAGTGTTTGGGACGTTTTTGGCGGAGAAGTCATTTTTGTGGAGGTGCCGAGCTTCTTTTAGAGTGCGAGATGCTTTGATAAAAGATATTCTTCAATTGTTTGGTACAAGTGTACATGTTTTTGCAATTGGGGGCCCAGCTATACGGACACGATTCGTTTGACCGTTTGGCCCGGTACATCATTTTCCTGTTGGGACCCCATTTGGCATTTCTTGGCTTTTCAGAGCGGATGGCCTTCCGGGGGGATACCCCCTAGTGTTCGATATTGATTGCAAAAGAAGCCTTGAACACATGTTGGATCTTCCTTAGGTGAGCAATGGATGCTTTAAAAGCTTAAGGTATTCGAGCTGAGTTAGCATTTTGGCTGCTTCGGTCGGGTGCCTGCATAAGGGTTAGTATAAAATATGAAATTAAAAGGGAGATGGTTATACCTTAGTGTGGGATGTGTCGGCGATGTTTTGAGGACCGATAAGTCCTAGTTACTCAAGATGGGGACGCGATATCGTCCTTTACTTTGTTTAATCAGGCTTAATCGAAGGTGTGGCTTGATTACCCTTCGTCTCTTTTGCGAGCGGAGGTTTTGGTGTCGGTGCCACATTGTGCACCACGAACATTTCCCTTGCCGTAGGATGTTCCCGTAGACGGTTATAATCCCATCCTTTGTCGGAAATTTCATCATTTGCTGTAGAGTGGACGGTACTGCTCTCATGCAGTGTATCCACAGCCGTTCGAACAAGGCGTTGTACCTCATGTCTCCTTCAATGACATGGAATTTAGCATTTTGGGTTGTGGCAGCCACGGTGACTGGGAGGGTGATTTCTCCTTTCGTTGTTTCACATGCCATGTTGAATCTGTTGAGGAATCGAGTGGCAGGCACGATTTGGTCAAGCAGTCTGAGCTGCTCTATCACCCTTGACCTGATAATGTTGGCCGAGCTACCTGGATCCACGAGTACATGATTTATTTGAAAAGAATTTACAAGGAAAGATATTACCAGTGCGTCATTGTGAGGTTGAGACAAGCTATCGGTGTCCTTTTTGCTGAATTTGAGGGCGTCTTCGGGTATATACCCTCGGGTTTGATTTTCTCTGGTGATGGATATTTTTGTCCTTCTCATTACGGGTTCCTGCGGGGCATGGACTCCTCCCAAGATCATGTGGATGACATGTTGTGGCTCATTTGTTTCATTCTTCTTATACCCCTCTTTTTCTCAGACTAATTTTTGGCTCGGTCGCTGAGAAATTCCCAGAGGTGACCTTTGTTAAGTAGTCAAGCTACCTCTTCTTGGGGTTGGTGGCAATCCTCGGTCCTGTGGCCGTGCGTGTTGTGAAACTCGCACATTAAGTTATGATTCCTTTGTGAATGATCCGATTGTACAGGCCTGCACCACTTGGCATTGCTGATTTTACTAATGGCGAACACGATGTCTGATACATCAATGTTGAAGTTGTATTCTGATAAATGAGGTCCCCCCTTGGCCCTGCATTCCTTTCGAATCTAGCTCTGTTGATGAGTCCCCGAGGATTCTGTCCTCGGTCTATCCTTCGATCATTGCGAGATGGGTTGTGCCTAGGGGCATTCCTTCTGTCTTCGGTATATGGTTGATATCTTTCTTTGTTTGGCTTTGGCTTCTTCGCCAAGAGCCTGCTTGGGTATACTGAGGCCTAGGGGTCTCCTAGATGGTCATCTTCGGCCCTAAGTTTCAACTGGTATTGGTTGTGGATGTCCGACCAAGTTACGACGGGATATTCGACTAGATTCTCTTTCAGCTGCCTCGAAGCCACCAAGCTTCGCTCATTCAGACATTGAGTGAAGGCCTACACCGCCCAGTCATTGGAGACTGGTGGTAGTTCCATTAGTTCCGTTTGAAAGCGAGATATGAATTCTCGCAGCATTTCGTTCTCCCTTTGCTTGATCTTGAAGACGTCAGATTTCCTTGTTGCTACTTTGATGGCTCCAGCGTGTGCTTTTATGAAGGAGTCTACTAGCATGGCAAATGAGTATGGAGTTGGGATCTAGGTTGTGATACCACATCATTGCCCCCTTAGAGAGTGTTTCCCCAAACTTCTTCAGTAAGACGGACGCAATCTCGACATCCATGATGTCGTTGCCCTTCACTGAGCAAGTGTAAGCAGTAACGTCCTCATTGGGGTCTGAGGTCCCATGATATTTTGGGAGTTCTGGCAGTCTAAACTTCTTTGGAATGGGTTTCGGAGCTGCTTCCTTCGGGAACGGCCTTTGCACGAACTTCTTTGAATCCACACCTTTCAGGACTTGGGGTGCGCCCAGGATATGGTCAACCCTGGATTTGTAGGTCTCGACCTTCTTATCGTTGGCTTCTATCATGTTCTCACCCAATTCAATCCTCCTAGTGATGTCCGCAGGCATTTTTACGATGACATGATCGGTTATCGACCCGTTATTGCTCGATCTCTCCGGTACCTATTCTGCCTGGGGAGCTGTCCCCGGTGCTACTATTCTAGGAGTTTTTTGGTGAATTTGCAGCTGAGCAATAGCCAGTTGTTGTGTCTGCAACATTTCAAAAATAACTTCAAGGCTAACATCACGGTTTTCCCTAGTTGGGGTTTTCTAAGCTTCTTGTGGATCTCCTTGACGCACGCTCCTGTCAGTGTGTGAGCTTATATCAATGTGTTGGGCGTCGTGCAAGACCGCATCCACGAGGATCGATTCTGGCATGTTTTTAGGGTTATGTGGTTGTATGACAGCACCTGGAACATCTACGCCATTTTCTTCGTGGTTCTCTAGATTGTTGTTTACTGAGTCGGACATTTTGACCTGAAATTGAAGATCTTTGGACAAGGAAAAGGGTGAAAGATAACTTGCGTTATGTAGCTAAACCAGCAAGAAAATAATCACTATTATTTTTAGCCCCACGGTGGGGGCCAAACTATTTACCGTGAAAATGGTAAGAACTATTAAATTTGTTTATAAGACTCTAAAAATATGTGATCTATTTTTATGCTAGTTGTTAAGCAGTTGACGCTATGTGTGTGAGACTTAGAAATGAAATGAGAGTTAAGGATAGGGAGATAACCGTACTGTTGGGTCAGTTATCGGGGCCTCGAGCTTGTCGATTCGGGGCCTCGAGGTCGATTCCGGATCTCGGCAGAGAGCTATCGAAGGGGCCTGGAGTATGGCTAACAATTATAATAAAATTAATGGAGGCTCTTTATGGCCAATGATAAGCAATAAATGATGAACAAGTATGAAGATAATAAATGAAGACAATAATATTAAGGGAGTATGTTAGAGAATTAATAGAATGTTTTTCTATATTTCGTGTGGAGCAACTGAAGCAATAACCCTTATAAAATGATAAGGATCCCCTTTATATAGGAGGGGAATCCCAATATAGTACAAAATACATTAATGATAAAGAAACGGATATGGGACAGCTAGAAGACATCCTGATTAAGGGCTAGGGTAGTCTTGTTAGTCCTAGCCATGTGCCTTGGGAACTCCCCATTTCTACCATGGTCGAGGTCAACGTCGTCCCAAGATCGGGCCTCGACGAACCTTGAGGAAAGAGACTCGATCATAACCATGTAGCCTCGAGACTTTGAGATGGTTCCTTGAGGTGCCTCGATGTCGAGAAATTGGGCTCTCCGATTTCACCATATACAGGTGGATTTTTAAATGTGTACACGTATCCTTTCACACTGGTCCCCCTTTATAGGGTTGCACTTGACTTCTATTTAAAGTATAGGGTTACCTTGGTGCAGATTCACCCATCTTTTTGGCAAACAGTGTTGATGATGAGATTTTTTGCGGAGAATGTGGGGCTTGAACTTATGCTCAGTCATTTCATTAGGCTGTACCGACCCTTTTACCACCGAGTTATGCTAACCTTGCGTTGTCGATTGACCACGCCCTTCATTGTTGATAATGAGGAAGATAGAGATTAGGAGTGGGTGAGTCGCTTTGTCCAAGTGCGGACCGCTGAAACCCCGTAGAGCTTATGCCATTCCCTGAGGAATGGAACTATACACATAAGTGGTGCACCCCGTGCCTTCTCAGTTTTGTTTATGGCAAAAACTGGTTTCATAATCGTTCCTTCTTTTCTTTTTCTGCAGAGGTTTCATGGGCGTCGAGCAACGTTCCTGATATTCCGAATTGGGTTCGAAATTTGGCGACCCATTCAACCTGTGATGAGCGCAAGTGGCGGGCTTTGTCTCGGGGCAGAAGGGAGGAAAAACATCATGGTGCATGTTGCGCTATTTCTTCCTTTCCCTTCCTTTATTTGGAGAGGCACTTTCCCTTTATGCGTACTAATATTGCTATCATAGGAATCGGAGAGCCTTTCGAGGCGAGCCTGCACTCCTCTGGAGAGGGGAAAGGGTTGCCAGCTTCCGCGCTAAAGAACGACAACAATAAGAGAGAGGTGGTTTTATAGGGCGATGGCACTCAAAGCAAGGCAAAACGAGACCGTGGCCTTCGAGCGGAAGCATCATCCGAGCCTACCGCATCCATGGTTCCTGGTTCTGGAAAGAAGGTTTCTCCATTGCTGTCGCCTTCTTTTTCCGTCGGCAGTACTTCAAGAGATACTAGAAACCAGGGGTCGCATACACTGAGCGATCGTGCCTTCACCAAAGTCGACCCTTTTAGAGCTGAGGGAACTGGATTGGCAGGTGTGCGCTCGGACTTCGAGGAAGCCCGACGGCTCCACTTCGTGGTGAGTTTTGGCACAGGCCTTTCGAGCTTCGGGCCTTCCCTTCCTTCTTGGGTTTTCTTTAGCAGGCCTTTGACAAGCTTAAGTTCGGGCTGCTTCATCATGAAGCAAGGCTGTGAAAAGCTCTGGATGAGGAGAGATTCCTTAGGTTCCTTTGCGATGAAAAGAAGGTCGAGTTGGTATACTTTCGGTATGAGGTGGGTCGGAACTTGAATTATGAGAGCGACTTGAAGGAGCAGGTAATTTTCTGTTCCGAGTAAGCATGCATTCTGCCTTCTAGTTTTTGAGGCTAACGCTTCGTTTCTTTTAGTTGCAGAAAAAGACGGAGGCCTTAGAGCGCCTTCGAGATGAAGCTGGCCAGGCCAGGCATGAGCATGATGAGCTAAAAGCTCGTGCGGAGGCTCAGGCTTTGGAGGGGAAGGATGCTCTAGCTAAAGTTCTTGCTTTTGAAGTTCAACTTTGCATAGCTCGTGATAACTCTTCGATTCAGACAGAAATGATTACGAAGCTCGAGTCCGAGCTTTCGAAGGTCAAAGCTTAGATCATTGGTGCCCGGGTTGAAGCTGTAATGAGCCGAACTAAGGTTGACCAGGAGATGGCGATCTTATTCAAAGGATGCTGCTGATGCTCAAGCTGAGCTAAGAAGGGTCCTCGACCGCGAAGAGAGGATTGAAGAGTACGCTCACTGCAAATCTCAAAAAAAGAACCTCGAGGAGATCCGTGCTAGAGGTTTCACCCTCTCGGAAGAGTTGGTGCGAGCAAGGGCGGATGAGCATGATGCTCGGTTACTTTTGCCTGATGATGAAGAAAGCGAACATGAGGCCGGCATGTTGTAGCCCCGGGGGGGAGGGTTATAGATTTTTCCATCTGCTTGTAGCATTTCAAATCATGTTTGTAGATGGAGATTTCGTTTTTTTGCATATGTGTATAAAAGAAAACCTTACGGCATTATTTCTTATATCTCTTTCTGCCTTGAATTTGGCCAAGTGAACTGGTGTTTGAGTTGGCAGGAATTCTTAGAGTCGTGATATGGCCCTGAGGCTCATTAGGCTAGCCCGTAGGCTCTTACGCGCTTAGTCAATGCGACCTTTTATATAGGCTGGCGACAATGGCTCTTACGCCTTGGGCCGATGTGGGCTTTTAGTGTGGGCTGGCGACAATGGCTCTTACGCTTTGCTCTCAGGCATATTTAGTTAACTATTTTGGGTTCAGTCTCCGAATCAGGTTACGACTCGAGCTCATTTGACCCTCAAGTTTTGTATTTGTGCGGGCAGGTGGCAATAGCTCTTACGCCTTCCTCTTAGGCATATTTAGTTAACTATTTGTGTTCAGTCTCCGAATCAATTACGATTGGATCTCATTCGACCCTCAAGTTTCGTATTTGTGCGGGCTGGTGGCAATGGCTCTTACCCCTTGCTCTTAGGCATATTTAGTTAACTATTTTGGGTTCAGTCTCCGAATCAGGCTAAGACTTGGGATCATTCGACCTTTAAGTTTTGTATCTGTGCGGGCTGACGACGAAGGCTCTTATGCCTCAGGCCAATGCAGCCTTTTATATATGTGGGCTAGCGATAATGTCTCTTACTCCTTAGGTCGAAGCGACCTTTTATGTGTATGTCCCTAAGGCTCATTAGACTGGTGACAATGGCTCTTACGCTTTGGGTCAAAGCGACTTTTATGTGTGCTTTATTTTTCCCTCGATAAGGATTTTTTGAAATAGTGTTTGCCTAACTTTTCGACGGCTTAATAAAAAGCCTCGATTGTGAGTCGTTATGTGGTGATCTTCGAGCACCTCGGGAGGTTTGGCTCAGAGATTGAGTATCTTGAAGCCGACGTTTAGGAGCTGACATGGTCGAAGCTCTTTTGCCTGTATCGATGGTAGCCTATTTAACTGGTCCTTTTTGAAGTAGACTCAAAGTAATTGAAGGCCTGTGATTTTGTAGCGACGGTCGGGCGTCATTTGTGTTCAGATGGAGCCTTCGAGTCCCGAGTGAAGTAGCTTCGGCATCTATATCAAGGTTATGCCTTTATACGGGTCTTACAAGTTCGATATATAGCCAAAACCTTGAGATCGAGTTTATGCCTTTAGGAAGGTCTTACAAGATTTACAAGCCTTTAGGTCATACAATTTTTGATATTTGGTACAAGTATTGTTCATGCCTTGCTTGAGTCTTACAATTTTGTATACTTGGTGCAAGTATTGTTCATGCCTTTCCTGGGGTCTTACAGTTTTGAATACTTAATACAAGTATTATTTATGCCTTGCTTGAGGTCTTACAGTTTAGTTGTTGCCTTATGTAGGTCTTACAAGACCGAGTCTGCACCCTCAAGGTCTTATGGCCTCGGGTTTCTTAATGAATGGCGATTGGTGACAGTCCCCGAGTCATCGAGGGTATCTTGGCTCGGAAGTCGTTACTTGTAAACTTTGTATTGCCTTATTGAGGGCTTACGATTTCGGAGATCTCGAACCTGATGTCGTGTATTTTTTGAGATTTTGACGCCAGTCCCTGAGCATTCGGGGCACTTTCAGCTTTGGATACCTTTCGTTATTTTCATGTTACCTCATCGAGGGCTTTTGAGCTTGGAGTCCAAACCCGGAGGTTGTTCAAGTGTTGAATTGTTGATGCTAGTCCCCGAGTGTTCAGGGCATTTTTGGCGGAGAAGTCATTTTTGCAGAGGTGCCGAGCTTCTTTTGGAGTGTGAGATGTAAGATATTCTTCAATCATTTGGTACAAGTGTACATGTTTTTGTTGTAGATGGCCCGACTATACAGACTCAATTTGTTCGACTGTTTGGCCCGGTACATTATTTTCTTATTGGGACCCCATTTGGCGTTTCTTGGCTTTTCCGAGAGAATGGCCTTCCGAGGATGCCCTGCCAGCGTTCGGGGTTGATTGCAAGAGAAGCCTCGAATACTTGTTGAGTCTTCCTTAGGTAGGTGTCGCGCCCCCTTTTTCTCGTGAAATCGGGTTTATGACATTTGGGAGACAACTCATTCCCGTTTGGGAATTGGGTTTTGAATTGAAGAGTCGCCACCTAATGATTTAAGTGCATTAGGACACTAAGAAAGGTTTGGTTTGAACAACCAGAGATTGGGTAAGGGCTTGAAATTATCCCAAGGGGAAGGTGTTAGGCACCCCTCAGGATCCACTAGTGTGGTTCCCGGCCAAACAATTGTTGTGGCTTAAGTGCAAATAACACATAGGCAAATAAAGGCTTCAAATAAGAGGGGATTTTCACGTAATGGATACAAATAAACAAAAGTAAGAAAAAGGAACTAAAAGAGTTGATTTTCTTAAAAGTAATGGCTTTAAAAGATTTAAAAGAAACAAAGAAAACAAAGGGAAGGGGGGGGGGTCCTAGGTTTATTAATAATATGGATCACCCCACACAACATCCGGTAATCACTCCTCAATGAGGGGTTACACGTGATGTTATCGCGTGGTCATCATATCCATGTCTACCCTTTCCCACCGTGTTAAGGTATTAAAGCGCGGAATGGTCTCGTTTACTTATTGCATGCTATTACCCGCCCCAATCCTATCAACCCTGGAGGCACTTGGGACTACTAATCCTAGAGGGAGGAGGTATTGGGTTTATTTGTGGTTTCAAAAGGTAAAATACTAAGGCGACAAACAAAACACATATAACAAGTTTGGGGAAGCATATAAACAAATAAAAGGGCTCAAACAGACCTCCTTTAAACCAAATAAAGAACATAATGTAGCATGACTTGCATGTACTGTTTAGGGTCTGATTAAAACTTAAACGGTGGTGGCAGATTGATTTATTACACAGTTAAGATAAGAAGCCCGAATCAGACCTGCCTGCTGGTTGTATCTGATAAAAAGTCTGATTCAGTTTATAAACTTTCACCCTATGGCTTGCCTAGGTGTTAGACGAAGACCCTTATAGGCATGATATATACTGATTCTAGAAAGAATGAAACAAATATGAATACATACTGATTTAAGAAAATCGTATGTTATTAAAGAAAGGCGAGTTTTAGCAAAAGAGCATGTGTCATTTTTACTTGTTTTAGACCTATAAGCAAGTGAAACGATTCATATTCGATTAAGCCTCCTATAGGCATGCTTTCTATGTGTTGTCGATTTTGGACACTTTTACAGACATAGCGAGAGTGCAGAAATCCTATAGGCATGACATCTAAATAGTGTACTTCGCTTAAGCCTATGAACATGATATCTAGATGGAGTTAGTTATTTAAGCCCTATAAACAGGTTTGCCAAGTGACAGATGCGTATGCAGGATTCGGATTTCCAGTTAACTACGAGCATGGTATCTATATGAGAGATGCAAAAATTTAACTATAGGCAGGATATCCATATGAATGCAGAATTTCAGAAAACTATAGGCAGGATATCTATATGGGTGTAGAATTCCTTATAGGCATTGTATCTACATATGAAAGTGCAGAATTCCTATAGATATGGTATCTATATGAGAATGCAGAAATTCTTATAGACATGGTATCTATATGAGAATGGAGAAATTCATAAACTTCTATAGGCAGGTTATCTATCCCTTTTACATACATAGTTATTCTCCCTCTTCACTGACCATCCCCGAGAGTTTTATTACAAAATTATTACAACACACAAAAAATAAAGTAAAGGAAAAATACATCAGAAATTAAAAAGTACGACCAAGGAGAGCCTGATTCAGACTTCCTGTCTGAAGTATGAAGTAAACCAACTCCAAAGATCATGTTTCAAAGCCTTTCTACCACTTGGGTATGTCATAGTTCCCTAAGAGTTTCATAAGAACTACGGGCAGTGCTTACACCCAAATGTATCACTGATTAAGCCATAGTGCAGTGGAAGGGCCAGCCCTCAGGTGTTCAAGTTCAGAGGGAACTCGAGGTCGCAAGGCAAGGCTCACAAGAGGGGGGCAGAACTTATGAACTAAGAGAGAGTGCAAGTGCAGAATTCTGAAAGGGGGAAAGGGGAAGGGAAACAATACACATAGGGATATAGGGAATGGGGAGTTGCAAGAGGTAAAAAGCATGCTAGTGGGCATAACCCAACAATGGGAGATGTTGGCACACCTATAAGCCTACTGGAACACATTGTTTTGAGGTTAGAATCCCCTAAGGGATCAAGTTCAAACCATAGACAATAACTTGCATATTGCCATGTTTTAAACTGTAACTCAAAGCACATAAAGGGAAATAGTGAATAGGGATTCATAGCAGAAACAAGCAAAAGGAAATCAACATGCTAGTTTAAGTATTTAACTATGCAGAAGTAGTAAAGTAGACATAGATGCAGAAAACTGTAAGTAAACACATTGTGGTGACGCTGAAGTTAAATTAGGACATACCAGTTTCAAAGAAATAAACAAGGAAAAGTAGTAGTCTTGTGAATGTCAGAATACAAACAAGAAGGAAGAATTCTATTATGTGAGAGTTAGAATTCAGAAGAGATTGTGAATTGTGAAGTCTCCGTTTGTGAAGAAAGGTCGTGCCTTTTATAGTGTGAAAGTCATGAGGAAACAAGGTAAGAAAATATTTGAAGAACTGATTGTCAATCAATTGTACAAGACCTCCCTTAATTAAGGGATTTAGATTCAAATGGGTATAAACCAATTAAGGAAAGAAATTAATCAAATATTTTGTGCAAAGTATGCAATTAGGGGTGAATACATAAAAGTTATTTAAGGAAAGGGTTTTAAAATACACGGTTTGTGCAAATAAGGTAAGAAGATCACATAACAACCAGTAAATCAAAAGGGTCTGAGATTTTGTATGAATGAACCAAGTCAGAAAAGATGAAGAAGGATTTCACTTAGGTCGCATCACAGAGAAAATCAGTAAACAATGGAAATAAATCAATCAGGCTATATTCAGAAGGAAGCTTGAACTAATTGCAAATTTGAAAACCATTTAGAGGGAAATTCATCATATATAAAGAGCATGTGAGCATGTTAAGTATGAAAGAAAACTTTCATGTCACTGTAAAATCAATAGGAAAAACCAGTGTAGAAGAGTTTTAGTAAAAAGGTCAGAATCATATGAAAACAAAGAAGTCCAAACTCAATTCAAAGACTCGAAGAGTTAGGGGTTCTAAAATAAAACCCTAGTTCAATCAAATATATGATCAAACCTGGCAGAACCCCCAAATTTTAGGGTTTCCGCCTTGAATCAAGTATAAAGATGAGAAGATAAGTGGTCGAAGCAGGCTCAGAGGTTTCAGAGAAGAACTGAAACCACTTGCATGCTTCTATCAACAGCAAAACTCATGAGAAAGCATGATATCAAGGTTATAGGCAGAACACAGTAGAAGCACTCAAACAAAAAATAGAGGAGAAACACTGATAGGAATAGTGAACATGCTTAAGAAGTTTTTCAGAAGAAACTTAAACAGGGCTTAGTAGAAGGAAAGTAAGGAAGCTTAAGAACTTAGCAGGAAAGTACAGTAGGAGAAACATACTAGAACATAGTAGAAGAAAAATACAATAACATAATAGAAAAGCATATGAGAACACAATACGGAAAACATGGTAGAAGAACATACACGCATGGAGTATATAAAACATAATAAAAAGAACATACAAGAACGAATTATAAAATCTCAGTAGAAGAACATACAAGAGCAGAACACATTAGGAGAACATACGAGAACGTGGTAGATAAAAAACATAGGAGCACAGTAGAGGCAAATACACAAAAGAAAAGGGAAAGAAAGTCAGAGAAACACTTAAACATTTTTTCATAAAACCCTAGATCGAAAAGAAATATTTTTTTAAAAAAGTATTTTTCGAAAGAAAAGTTAGGGAAATCGTTTGAATACTCAAGGAGAGCACAAATACATAATAGATCTAAAGAAATCGGAGAAAAACCTTGAAGGGATAGGGCTTCAAAAGAACCCTAGAAATGAGAAAGGCTTTGAAAGGCCACCGATCTGAGTCGGAGAGGTCAGAAACATGCTCAGATAAACTTGGTACACCGGAGCAAGGCCGGAGATGACCCTGGAACCTCGAATCGATAGAGGTATATGTTCAACCCTTCATGGTTAGGCCTCGAATCTTCAGGTATCAGGCGTGTGGGAGCAAGAGGAGGTGGGTATAAGACTTCCATAGCTTGAGATGCCATGGATCCCGATGGGTTTCAAGGTAGAAGTGATGGGAGGCGGTTAGGGTTAGAGAAGGTTCGAAAGTGTTTTGAGAGAGGGGAGGGTTTCAGAGGCATTTGGTTAGGTGAAATGATTTAGAGTTAAGGGGTGTTGGTGGATTAAAAAAGGAAATGAGGGATTGTGGTCATTGATCATTTTGATCAACGGCCTGGATTTAATGGGGGGCTGGGCGGGTTGAACTTAATTGGATCAGGGACGGGTAGTTTAGGAATTGGGCCGGTCCATTTGAAATTGAAATTGGGGTTAATTGGGGGGTCGATTTGGGCTAAAATTTAAATAGGTAGGGCTAGTATTAAATAGCCACTTTTCCCTCTTTATTTTTATAAAAAATAGCAAGATGATTTCTGGAAACAAATTGAAGGTACTGAATTAATTAATGATTCAGAAATACTAAATTAAAAATACTGGGATCAATTTTGTAATTATAAACAATTAAATCTTAAAATAGGCTAAAATTGCAATTATGTGCAATTTAATTTTAAAATACTCAATAAATTTGTAAAAAATGTGAAAAAATTACTTTAGCTATATTTTGGTATAAATGTGATAATACAATAAAGGAGTTACCAAAAAATGATAATTTGGGAAATAATTATTGGTTGTTTTCTGATAAAATAAGGAGATAAATTGATTTAAAAATCTTTAAAAATTGGAAATGCTTATATATACTTACATATGCTATTTTGAAAGTATTTTGCATATGAAAAATATATAGGGAAAAATTGGGTATCAACAGCTGCCCCTCTTTACCCGGGAAGGATGAAAGAGTTGTCGGGTAAAGATATGATGGCCAATTTTGACCAAATGAAATGGTATGAAAAGGTTGACCGTGCCCTGGTTCCTGAGTTGCCTACATATCCCTAGTATTACAGGAATCATGCCATATGTAGTTCAGGATCCGTCGGCGG
Organism: Nicotiana sylvestris; assembly: GCF_000393655.2. Classification (NCBI taxonomy): domain Eukaryota; kingdom Viridiplantae; phylum Streptophyta; class Magnoliopsida; order Solanales; family Solanaceae; genus Nicotiana; species Nicotiana sylvestris. Next base: position 97,723,990 of record NC_091062.1, on the reverse strand, counting down.
AGTATGCCGATGAAGGTTTTCCAAGAACGGACGCAATGTTTAGGTTGGGCGGGATAGTCAAGGCCTAATGGGGCTGAGGGAACTGGAGTAGGATCGCTCCTGATGAGACGGTCGTTGCTCACCGGTTTACCTGCAAATAAACAATTTATTGTGCGGAAATTTAAACATGATGCAAGTTCCTGTCGGACCCTGAATGTTGTCTTCGGACGGTTAGGATGACGTCCTGGGCCATGAAGCGTATAGTAAAGGGTTTGCAGGCCATGAAATTATTCTCTCGGGCTATGAGAATGATGTCTCCGAACTATGACACCTTTGAATAATGATATGCAAAAGATAAAAGGGATCCTCAGGCCATGGCATGGTGTTCTCGGGCTATGAAAATGGTGCCTCCGAACAATGACGCCTTTGGACAAATTGGCAATTTTCAGCCCATGATGCAGTAGGTGGCGATCTTTCAGCTAGTGCAATTGAAAATAAGGTGGAGATCTTTCACTAGTGCAAATGTAAATAAGGTGGCGATCTTTCAGCCAATGCAAATGTAAATAAGGTGGCGATCTTCCAGTCATGCAAGATGTAAATAAAGTGACGATCTTTCAGCCGATGCAATGTATAATGTCGTGGTGATCTTTCAGCCGATGCAAGATGTAAATAAAGTGGCGATCTTTCAGCCGATGCAAGATGTAAATGAAGTGGCGATCTTTCAGCCATGCAAGATGGAGGTAGAGCTTAACCTCGGAAGGCAGAATGGTAGCCTTATGCAATGCAGAGAATGCAGATGGAGGTAAATCTTAACCTCGGAAGGCAGAATGGTAACCTTATGCAATGCAGAAAATGCAAATGAAGGTAGAGCTTAACCTCGGAAGGCATAATGGTAGCCTTATGCAATGTAGAGATTGCAGATGAAGGCAGAGCTTAGTCTTGGAAGGAAGAATGGTAGCCTTATGCAATGCAGAGAATGCAGATGGAGACAGAGCTTAGTCTCGGAAGGCAGAATGGTAGCCTTATGCAATACAAAGAATGCAGATGGAGACAGAGCTTAGTCTCGGAAGGCAGAATGGTAGCCTTATGTAGGAAGTAAAAATGGCAAATGGCAATAGAGTTTTCTTAGCTGATAGCGGATTGTGGTATCGCAATTGCTGGGGATATTGTGCTTGTTGGGGATACTGTTGTGCGGATAGCAGTTGCGAGCAAGTGCAACGGTTTGGAGAGTTATATTCCTGAACTTTGTGAGTGAGTGTATAGTATATTTGATGATTTTGCAACTTAAGTGCCTGCATTCAAAGAAAAATCATGAGTTTGTAAAGGGGGAAAGGTTAGTTCGTATCCCCGCTGGCTTTGCTTGACCTGCTCGGCTTTGATCCAGCTATACCGTATATATCACTGGGGTAGCGTTGCTAAATAAGGCAATTTTAGTAATAAACATGCATGATTTAGTAAAAGCATATCATAACTACATAATTAAGAATAGTTTTATTTTAGATGAACCGACGACTGCGACGTGATTCAAGATATTGCAACTTCTCTTGCTCCGAAATTTTGAGGGTCCTCCTCAAAATTCTGCCCCAGTTTACTGGGCTATTGCTTCTGACAGCTGTTAATGATAAATGGCTGGAATCGACTTCGGAATTTTGAGGGTTTCTGCCCCAGTTTCTAATAGCGGAGGAAATGGAAATTTTATTGAATTGTGACCGAACCCATAGGGTTGCCTACGTATCCCCTCTTAAATGTGAATCAGGTTAGGCATAGTTCAAATTACATCATAAAAGAAAGCATAAAGGTTACACATAGTATCGCTTGACTGCATTGGAATTGATCGGCTTTGGCCAGACTTCTCCGTCCATTTCTACAAGTATGAGGGCTCCTCCTGTCAGAACCCGATGAACCATGTACGGATCCTACTAGTTGGGAGAGAATTTCCCTTTGGCTTCATCTTGGTGTGGAAAGATTTTCTTTAACACCAACTGCCCCAGTGTGAACTATCTCGGCTTGACTCTTTTGTTGAAGGCTCTGGACATCCTGTTCTAATAAAGTTGACCATAGCAAACTGCATTCATTCTATTCCATCTGTAAGAGCTAGCTGCTCGTAACGATTCTTCACCCATTCTGCATCGTCTAGCTTTGCTTACCGTACGATTCTTAATGAGGGAATTTCCACCTCAGCGGGAATGACTACCTCTGTACTGTAGACCAGCATATAGGGGGTTGCTCCTGTTGATGTGCGGACTGTGGTGCGGTATCCCAATAAAGAAAATGATAGCTTTTCATGCCACTGCTTATGCTTCTCTATTATTTTCCTTAGTATCTTCTTGATATTCTTGTTGGCGTCCTCTACGGCTTCATTCATCTGAGGTCTGTAGGCTGTAGAATTCTCGTGTTCGATCTTGAAGGTTTCGCACATGGATTTCATCAAATCGCTGTTGAGGTTGGAGCCATTATCAGTAATGATTGAATCTGGAATTCCGAACCGACACACGATACGGTCGCGGACGAAATTCGCCATGACTTTCTTAGTCAATGCCTTGTAAGATGCTGCTTCAACCCATTTGGTGAAATAATCAATCGCTACTAGGATAAACTTGTGCCCTTTTGATGCGGCAGGTTCGATTAGTCCGATAACATCCATTCCCCAGGTGGCGAATGGCCACAACAAGCTTGTTGCATTAAGCTCATTTGGAGGCACCTTTATCATGTCTGCATGTATCTGGCAGCGGTGATACTTTCAGACATACTGGATGCAGTCTGTTTCTATAGATATCCAAAAGTAACCAGCTCAGAGTATTTTCTTTGCTAAAACAAAGCCATTCATATATGGACCATAGGTCCTTGCATGAATTTCCTCTAATAGCCTGGATGCTTCCTTTGCGTCAACACACCTTAATAATCCCAAATCAGGAGTCCACCTGTACAGGATTCCTCCCTGTGAAATAAATTGTTGGATAACCTCCAAAGTGTGCGCTTCTGAATAGCGTTTGTGAACTCTGAGTATTCTCCTTTTGCCAAGTATTACTTGATATAATGAAACCAAGGCTATCCGTCTGCTTCTTCTTCGATATGAGCATAGTAAGCGGGCTGATCATAAATCTTTACCGGAATGGGATCAATGAAATTCTTGTCTGGATGTTGTATCATGGATGATAGGGTAGCCAGTGCATCAGCGAATCCATTCTAGACCGTAGGAACATGCTGGAATTATGTCTTTGTGAACCTCTTTCTCAACTCCTGCATATGATGCAGATAAGGGAGTATCTTAGAGTTCTTGGTCGCCGATTCTTCTCGGACCTGATGTATAAGCAAGTCTGAATCCCCAATTACTAGCAACTCTTGGATGTTCATGTCAATGGCCATTTTGAGTCGTAAGATGCAGGCTTCGTACTCGGCCATGTTGTTGGTGCACGGGAACCTGAGTTTGGTAGATACCGGATAATGCTGACCGGTTTCTGATACTAGGACTGCTCCTATGCCAACTCCTTTGAAATTTGCTTCTCCATCGAAAAACATTCTCCAACCGTCATAGTATTCTGCAATGTCTTCTCCTATGAATGATACCTATTAATCAGGAAAATATGTTTTCAAGGGTTCGTATTCTCCGTCCACAGGATATTCAGCATGGTGATCTGCTAGTGCATGTCCTTTGATTGCTTTCTGAGTCACGTAGACAATATCAAATTCACTCAACAGGATTTTCCACTTGGCCAGCTTTCCAGTGGGCAAGGGCTTCTGAAAGATGTACTTCAAGGGATCCATTCTTGATATGAGATATGTAGTATAGGCATAGAAGTAGTGCCTCAACTTCTGAGCTACCCTAGTCAAAGCACAACAGGTGCATTCTAATAGAAAATACCGAGCCTCGTACGGGGTGAACTTTTTACTGAGGTAATAGATGGCCTGCTCCTTCCTCCCCATTTCATCATGCTGCCCCAGAACATAACCGAACCCTCCATCCAATACTGCAAGGTAGAGTAATAGAGGTCTACCCGGCTCAGGCGAAATTAAGACTGCTGGTGTTGATAGGTATTCCTTGATTCTGTCGAAAGCTTTGTGGCAATCATCAGTCCATCTGGTAGCGGCGTTCTTCTTCAATATCTTAAAGATAGACTCACAGATGACCGTAGATTGTGATATGAATCGGCTAATGTAGTTAAGTCTTCCCGAGAAGCTCATTACGTCCTTCTTGTTCTTTGGCGGTAGCAGTTCTTGAATATCTTTGACCTTAGATGGATCCAATTCTATCCCTCGGTGACTCATAATGAACCCAAGTAGTTTTTCGATAGGAACCCCAAAAGCACATTTCGTGGGATTCAGTTTTAGGTTGTATCTTCTCAGTCTGTTGAAGAACTTCCTCAAATCTTCAATGTGGTCAGTGGCTTTCTTGGACTTTATGATGACATTATCTACATACACCTCAATCTCCTTGTGTATCATATCATGGAAGATAGTATTCATGGCCCTCATGTAGGTGGCCCCTGCATTCTTTAACCCGAATGGCATCATCTTGTAGCAGTACATCCCCCACGGCGTAATGAAAGCTGTTTTCTCAGCATCTTCTTCGTCCATCCAGATCTGATGATATCCAGCGAAGCAATCTACAAATGATTGCAACTCATGCTTGGCGCAATTGTCGATCAGGATGTGTATGTTTGGCAAGGGAAAGTCGTCCTTTGGACTGGCCCGATTGAGATCTCGGTAGTCGACACAAACTTTGACCTTCCCATCCTTCTTCGGCACCGGAACAATATTAGCTAACCATGTCAGATATTCTACTACCCTGAGGACCATAGCTTTGACGTGCTTAGTGACTTCTTCCTTGATTTTCAGACTCATGTCGGGTTTAAACTTTCTAAGCTTATGTTTTACCGGTGGACATGTCGGATCAGTTGGCAGTTTGTGGGCCACAATAGATGTGCTCAAACAAGTCATGGCATCATATGACCAGGCGAATATGTCCTCATATTCCTTCAGAAATTCTGTGTATTCTTCCTTTTCTGATGATGACAAATGAACGCTGATCCGAGTTTCTTTGATATTTTCTGCATCTCCCAGGTTAATAATCTCGGTATCGTCCAGGTTGGACTTAGGTCTGTTCTCAAAAAATTTCAACCTCCTTAACAATATCTTCCAGTATATCATCTTCCTCTGGATCTATGTCTATTTGTTGCGTTGTCTCGTTGCATGTCACATCCATTAGTTCATCAAGATAGGTAATAGTAATGCTGTGTAAGTAAAGTAGTGAGAAAAAATAATAAGAGTAAGATTTGTAAGGAAACCAAAATGCTTTGATAAATTTCATAACTGTTTTGAACATTGGAAGATCTTATTGCGAAAATTCAAAATGCGAAAGGAAAATCAACTAGTAAAAACAAATGATAGTGCATGATGCTTTGTTCAGCCTTGCTACCCCGAGGCTTTTCGGGCTCCGGTGGTTTTGATGGTCCAATTGTTGAGGCATGCTCCTCGGCTTACGGCCTGTATTGAAGGGCCTTCCTCCCCCTCCTCCTCAAAAATGACACAACAATCCATGTCATCTTCTTCTAGGAACAAATTGCTCATTGCTGCCAGTGCTTCCTCTTCTTCCGACCCATAGATAACATCGGCCGGTTGGAAAGTCTGCTCCAAATGTGGTATTGGCTGCTCCAGCGGTTAGTATGAACCGCGCCATGGTGGTGACCATTTGTTGAATTCCTCCCAAGTATACTCATATCCCAGACCGAAAGTGGTGCCATGTTTCATCAGTTTGATCGGCTTGGTGATTCCTTAGAGGTTCTTGCCAAGTCCCTTTCCATGCTCACATCCGCTCCAGTTCAATATGCTTTCAATTTTGTTGTCCCACCATTTGTCTTTCTCAACGACATTGACTCGCTCGATGTAGTGATAGGTTTCCCCGCCTATCTTTCTCCTTCCTCCAATCGCTGGGATGGTTTGGCGATTGTATATTGGACTGCTACCGTTGCCGTGAATGATCACCTCTTGGTGGTTCCATTCAAATTTCACTACCTGATGCAGTGTCGATGCTACGGCCCCAGTGGCATGAATCCATAGCCGTCCCACCAGCGAGTTGTAAGATGCCGGCACGTCTATAACCTAAAAATCAACGTCGAACCAAGTAGGACCCATTTGCAAACACAGACTGATTTCCCCAATGGTAGATCTTTGGGAACCGTCGAAAGCTCTGATGTTGGTGGCCCCATCCTTGATCTCATGCAAACCCTTTCCCAATGTTCTGAGTGTTACCAAAGAAAAAATATTGAGGCTGGACCCTCCATCAATCAGGACCCTAGTGATAAAATAATCTTCGCATTGCACGGTGATGTGCAACATTTTGTTGTGACTCAACCCTTCTGGTGGCAGCTCATCATCATGAAAAGTGATCTTATGACTTTACAATACCTGCCTTACCATGTTTGCCATTTCTCCTCCGGTGATGTTTCTTGGTACATATGCCTCACTCAACATCTTGAACAAGGCATTCTTATGTACGTCGGAACTTTGTAGCAAAGCTAGGATAGAAATCTGTGCCGGTGTTTTGTTCAGCTGATCAATAACTGAGTACTCCTTGGCTTGTATCTTTCTCCAGAGATCATCGGGCCCGGTTTCAGTGATGGTCAGTCGACCAGAGGCCTGCTTACTTGACTCACCCAAATGCTCCGAAGTACAAACCCTGCTGGTTCTTGTCATACCCTATGCCGCAATTGTTTCCCCGAATTTATCTTTCCCTTTCCTTCTCGTCTCGGTTGTGTAATCCCAAGGTATGGCATTTGTATGGAACGGTGTTACGGACAACATTGCTACTGGAATGGTCACTTTTACTCCAAACGGAGCACGTGTTTTGGAGGGTAAAACCGCAACTTCAAACGGTCGGGTGCGTTTACTGGAGACCCAAACTCAACCTCAATTGGTGTTGGCGTCTTTGGTAGGGGGTGGTGCTTCAAACTCAAGTGGTACAGACATGTTTACCTTAGTATCCCTAGAAGGCTGAGTTTGGACTACAATCGGATTGAGGGTGACTATTGGCTTCTTTGGTTCATCACCTTCTGTGATTAAATCGATCGATCCTTTGGGATCCCAATCATCCTTTATTTCAATCATGTGAACACATCCACCCTTATGGTCCGACAGAGGGTTGTTGCGGACGTTCGGAGTAGGCTCCTTTGCTACAATGATCTTGTTATCGATCAAAGTCTGGATATTATCTTTCAAAGAGCGGCATTCATCAATGGTATGTCCCTTCATACCGGAATGGTATGCACGAGATTTATTTGGATTGACCCGAAAATAGTTTTCAGGGGTTATAGCAGGGATAGGGGTGACATAACCAGCAGCTTTGAGCCTTTCGTGCAGCTGGTCAATTGGTTCAGCAATGACAATATACTATTTGGGGGGTCTACGATCAAAATTTAGTCGAGGTCTAGGAAAGTTTTGACGGGTGGGAGGTGATTGATAGTGGGATGGCTGAGCATTGTAGGCTTGGTAGACATGTGCGGGTTGGCAATATTTGGGTGAAGTAGGTTGATATGTAGGAGGTGGCGGTGATTGGTAAGTAGGTGATAGAGCTTGGTAAGAGCATGAGGGTGCTTGGTAATTCGTGTTAGGTTGATATGTGAGTGGAGGTATCATATAGGCTTGGTATTTGATAGGGGATTTGGCTCTTTGTGCAACCATTATGGCACCTACGTCCCTTTTCTTGGATGTACCACTAGACTATAAAGCCTTATTGGTAGCTTGCAAGGCTTCAAAGTTCATAACCATACAACTTTGATGCCATCTTCAATCCTTTCACCCAGCTTGATAATGTCGGAAAATTTCTGGCTCTCAATCAACAACAGCCTTTCATAGTACTGTGGGTCTTGAGCCCGGACAAAAAACTTGTCAATTTGTTCTTCTTCTAAAGCAGGTCTGACCTTAGCAGCTTTTGATCTCCAGCGAGTGGCATACTCGCGGAATGTTTCCGCGGGCTTCTTCTTTAAGTTCTGAATGTAGAACACATCTGGTGCATTTTTTGTGTTGAATCTGAACCTGTCCATAAAGTTGAACGCCATACTCACCCAGTTCGGCCATTTTTTCGGGTCTTGGCTAATGTACCAAGACAGAGCATCTCCCTTCAGACTCCTCATGAAAGCTTCATGCGAATCCTTTCGTCTTTACCTACTCAAACCAGCTTGTCACAGTATGTTCTCAAGTGGACAATTGGATCCCTTGTACCATCAAACATTTCAAACTTAGGAGGTTTGTACCCCTCGGGCAGTTCGACATCTGGTTGTATGCAAAGATCTTCGTAGTTCAACCTTTCAATCCCCTTGCTTTTTTCGATACCCCGATTTCGACTAGTCAATTTCTTGAGTTTCGCAGCCAAGTTCTAGATGAGTGAGTCTTTATCATCAGACTCGGGTGTGCTTGAGACAGGTTGGGTAGAGTGTGGCATGGTTTCCACATAGATGGGGGTATTATGGTGAAAATGGTGAATTCAGAGGTTCTGGGATGAGCAGTGGAGTATTGCGGGATGTGTGGCATGTATTGTAGTAGTGTTGAGGAGCGGGATGATTTTGTGGTTTTGGGATGTTTTGTGGAGGCGTGTGGTTCTGAGCGTTTGGAAAATTGATATCTGGAGTGGTGAGGGAAAATGACAAGTTTGCCAGATTCCTAACCTGATCAAGTTCCTCCTGAAATTTCAACAGTTTCTACTCGAGTTGGGACGCACTTTCTTTGGACACCTGAGCACCATGAGTGACCTCTACCCATTCAGTTGAGTTTTCCTTTATGGTGTTGTTCAAATCTTCCATCTTTCCTTTGTTCCAGCTTCTGATAGGACTAGGAGGAGGAGTGGGTGGAGGGCCCTTTGATCTTGTGGAATATGATAACGATGCCTGAGTGCACGAACTAACCTTTGGGGAGGGGAGTAAATAAGCAAAAAGTAAAAACAAAAAGGTAACAAGTTAGTGAGGATTATAAGGAAAAGATGTTGCGATATTTAAACACATAATGCAAGAATGTAAATCGTGTCCTAATTTGGGAGCCTTGTTGTGCCCGAGGTAGGCCTAGCGACAAATTGATTTGGAGAACTTAGAATGCTAAATGCCTCATTTTATTGATAAAAGTAGACGAATCCTAAAACGACACTAAATAACAAGGAATAAAATGTCACTAGTGGCCATTAGCCTTATTACATTTCTTAAAGCAAAAAGAAAAGATTCCTATCTATTTGGTCACCACAGGACCTTCCTCAGGTTGAATGCTCTCGTTAATAAAATCCTCTAGCTCGCGTAGGTTCACCTGTAGAAATGCCTTTGCCATGAGTTCTCCTTCGTTTCCTTCAGCGTTCTGGCAGTCGGTGACTCTCTTCCTCACTTTCCCTTCCAATTACAGTAGATTGTACTCCAGATATTCCAACTTTTTGCTAGCTTTGGTGGCCCTCTCTTTCCACTCGTTAATTTGGTCATTTGATGGAAGACTCCTCTACCAGTCTAGCAAGAGTGAGGGTATGCTCACCATACCAAAGTTGGGGACCTCGTTCTTCTTTTTCTGCAAGACAAAAGGGTTAGGCCCTTACCCCCTACCAGACTCGACTACTTAATACCAAAAATTAGCATAAGTCATTTAGTTTTCCAAATAAATGCACAGAACGTGATAGTGTCCGTTTGGGTTTTGGAAAACCCAGTGGACTTTGGACAAGGCTATATTAAAGAGTCATTATGCGGACAACATAACTGACTCGGCTAGATTTGACCATGATGCATGCACAGTTTAAACAGAGTAAGGTTTCTAGGGGTTTTAGACTGGTACCCTTGAGCGTACAAATCAAGAGGGAAAGGCACGAAACCGTCGACTACACCATTGATCGACTTGTTTTACCGCAAATACACCTTTGCCGGATTTAAAGGGTGATAATATCGGAAGAGCGCAACCACTCATTATAAACATTCCTATGGTATTTGTTTGGCACGAGTGGATTATGATGTTGAAAACATGCTTATGCAATAATTAAAACAAGTTGTCATGTATTTGCACGTTCATAAAGTAATAATTACAATAATTTAAAACATTAATAAAGGAGTGCAGTAAAAGAAAGCAATGAAAGAAACAAGGGAAAGAAACAAGGGAAAGAAACAAGAGAAAAGTTAGTTTTTGCAGTAGAAGAGGGAATTACTTAAATGTATTAAACAAATAAGGCACATAAGAAATGTAAAGTCACAGTAATAGCTTGAAATGGTAGAAGCCTAAAAGATATCCTCAGCAGAGTCGCCACGCTGTCGCGCCCCCTTTTTCTCGCGAAATCGGGTTTATGACATTTGGGAGACAACTCGTTCCCCTTCGGGAATTGGGTTTTGAATTGAAGAGTCGCCACCTAATGATTTAAGTGCATTAGGACACTAAGAAAGGTTTGGTTTGAACAACCAGAGATAGAGTAAGGGCTTGAAATTATCCCAAGGGGAAGGTGTTAGGCACCCCTCAGGATCCACTAGTGTGGTTTCCGACCAAACTATTGTTGTGACTTAAGTGCAAATAACACATAGGCAAATAAAGGCTTCAAATAAGAGGGGATTTTTACGTAATGGTTACAAATAAACAAAAGTAAGAAAAAGGAACTAAAAGAGTTGATTTTCTTAAATGAAATGGTTTTAAAAGATTTAAAAGAAACAAAGAAAACAAAGGGAAGGGGGGTCCTAGGTTTATTAATAATATGGATCACCCCACACAACATCCGGTAATCACTCCTCAGTGAGGAGCTACACGCAATGTTATCGCGAGGTCATCATATTCATGTCTACCCTTTCCCACCCTGTTAAGGTATTAAAGTGTGGAAAGGTCTCGTTTACTTATTGCATGCTATTAACCGCCCCAATCCTATCAGCCTCGGAGGCACTTGGGACTACTAATCCTAGAGGGAGGAGGAATTGGGTTTATTTGTGGTTTCAAAAGGTAAAATACTAAGGCGACAAACAAAACACATATAACAAGTTTGGGGAAGCATATAAACAAATAAAAAGTCTCAAACAAATCTCCTTTAAACCAAAGAAAGCACATAATATAGCATGACTTGCATGTACTATTTAGGGTCTGATTAAAACTTAAACGGTGGAGGTAGATTGATTTATTACACAGTTCAGATAAGAAGCCCGAATCAGGCCTGCCTGCTGGTTGTATCTAATAAAAAGTCTGATTCAGTTTATAAACTTTCACCCTATGGCTTGCCTAGGTGTTAGACGAAGACCCCTATAGGCATGATATCTACTGATTCCAGAAATAATGAAACAAACATGAATACATACTGATTTAAGAATCGTCTGTTATTAAAGAAAGGCGAGTTTTAGCAAAAGAGCATGCGTCATTGTTACTGGTTTTAGACCTATAAGCGAGTGAAACGATTCAGATTCAATTAAGGCTCCTATAGGCATGCTTTCTATGTGTTGCCGATTTTGGACACTTTTACAAACATAGCGAGAGTGCAGAAATCCTATAGGCATGGCATCTAAATGATGTACTTCGTTTATGCCTATGAACATGATATCTAGATGTAGTTAGCTATTTAAGCCCTATAAAAAGGTTTGCCTAGTGACAGATGCATATGCAGGATTCGGATTTCCAGTTAACTACGAGCATGGTATCTATATGAGAGATGCAGAAATTTAACTATAGGTAGGATATCCATAAGAATGCAGAATTTCAGAAAACTATAGGCAGGATATCTATATGGGTGCAGAATTCCTTATAGGCATAGTATCTACATATGAAAGTGCAGAATTCCTATAGTCATGGTATCTATATGAGAATGCAGAAATTCTTATAGACATGGTATCTATATGAGAATGCAGAAATTCATAAACTCCTATAGGCAGGTTATCTATCCCTTTTACATACATAGTTATTCTCGCTCTTCACTGACCATCCCCGAGAGTTTTATTACAAAATTATTACAACTCAGAAAAAATAAAGTAAAGGAAAAATACATCAGAAATTAAAAAGTACAACCAAGTAGAGCCTGATTCAGACTTCCTATTTGAAGTATGAAGTAAACCAACTCCAAAGATCATGTTTCAAAGCCTTTCTACCACTTGGGTATGTCAGAGTTCCCTAAGAGTTTCATAAGAACTCCGGGCAGTGTTTACACCCAAATGTATCACTGATTAAGCCATAGTGCAGTGGAAGGGCCAGCCCTCAGGTGTTCAAGTTCAGAGGGAACTCGAGGTCGCAAGGCAAGGCTCACAAGAGGGGGGCAGAACTTATGAACTAAGAGAGTGTGCAAGTGCAAAATTCTGAAAGGGGGAAAGGGGAAGGGAAACAATACACATAGGGATATAGGGAATGGGGAGTTGCAAGAGGTAAAAAGCATGCTAGTGGGCATAACCCAACAATGGGAGATGCTGGCACACCCTTAACCCTACTGGAACACATTGTTTAGAGGTTAGGATCCCCTAAGGGATCAAGTTCAAACCATAGAAAATAACTTGCATATTGCCATGTTTTAAACTATAACTCAAAGCACATAAAGGGAAATGGGAATAGGGATTCATAGTAGAAACAAGCAAAAAGAAATCAACATGCTAGTTTAAGTATTTAACTCTGTAGAAGTAGTAAAGTAGACATAGATGCAGAAAGTTGTAAGTAAACACATTGGGGTGACGCTGAAGTTAAATTAGGACATACCAGTTTCAAAGAAACAAACAGGGAAAAGCAGTAGTCTTGTGAAAGTCAGAATGCAAACAAGAAGGAAGAATTATATTATGTGAGAGTGAGCATTCAAAAAAGATTGTGAATTGTGAAGTCTCAGATTGTCAATCAATTACACAAGACCTCCCTTAATTAAGAGATTCAGATTCAATTGGGTATAAACCAATTAAGGAAAGAAATTAATCAAACACTTTGTGCAAAGTAGGCAATTAGGGGTGGATACATAAAAGTTATTTAAGGACAGGGTTTTAAAATACACGGTTTGTGAAAATAAGGTAAGAAGATCAGTTAACAACTAGTAAATCAAAAGGGTCTGAGATTTTGTATGAATGAACCAAGTCAGAAAAGATGAAGAAGGGTTTCACTTAGGTCGCGTCACAGAGAAAATCAGTAAACAATGGAAAGAAATCAATCAGGTTATATTCAGAAGGAAGCTTGAAATAATTGAAAATTTGAAAACCATTTAGAGGGAAATTCATCATATATAAAGAGCATGTGAGCATGTTAAGTATGAAAGAAAACTTTCATGTCACTGTAAAATCAATAGGAAAAACCAGTGTAGAAGAGTTTTAGTAAAAAGATCAGAATCGTATGAAAACAAAGAAGTCCAAACTTAATTCAAAGAATCGAAGAGTTAGGGGTTCTAAAATAAAACCCTAGTTCAATCAAATATATGATCAAACCTGGCAGAACCCCCAAATTTTAGGGTTTCCGCCTTGAATCAAGTATAAAGATGAGAAGATAAGTGGTCGAAGCAGGCTCAGAGGTTTCAGAGAAGAACTGAAACCGCTTGCATGCTTCTATCAACAGCAAAACTCATGAGAAAGCATGATATCAAGGTTATAGGCAGAACACAGTAGAAGCACTCAAACAAAAAATAGAGGAGAAACACTGATAGGAACAGTGAACATGCTTAAGAAGTTTTTCAGAAGAAACTTAAACAGGGCTTAGTAGAAGGAAAGTAAGGAAGCTTAAGAACTTAGCAGGAAAGTACAGTAGGAGAAACATACTAGAACATAGTAGAAGAAAAATACAATAACATAATAGAAAAGCATATGAGAACACAGTACGGAAAACATGGTAGAAGAACATACAAGCATGGAGTATATAAAACACAGTCAAAAAAACATACAAGAACGGAGTATAAAAACTCAGTAGAAGAACATACAAAAACAGAATATAGTACGAGAATATACGACAACATGGTAGATAAAAAACATTGGAGCACAATAGAGGCAAATACACAAAAGAAAAAGGAAAGAAAGTCAGAGAAACACTTAAACATTTTTTCAGAAAACCCTAGATTGAAAAGAAAGATTTTTTAAAAAAAGTAATTTTCGAAAGAAAAGTTAGGGAAATCATTTGAAAACTCAAGGAGAGCACATATACACAATAGATCTAAAGAAATCGGAGATAAACCTTGAAGGTTTAGGGCTTCAGAAGAACCCTAGAAATGAGAAAGGCTTTGAAAGGCCACCGATCTGAGTCAGAGAGGTCAGAAACAGGCTCAGATAACCTTGGTAGGCCGGAGCAAGGTCGGAGATGACCTTGGAACCTTGAAACGACAGAGGTCTGTATTCAACCCTTCATGGTTAGGCCTCGAATTTTCAGGTATCAGGCGTGTAGGAGCAAGAAGAGGTGGGTATAAGACTTCCATAACATGAGAAGCCATGGATCCCAGTGGGTTTCAAGGTAGAAGTGATGGGAGGCGGCTAGGGTTAGAGAAGGTTCGAGAGTGTTTTGAGAGAGGGGAGGGTTTCAGAGGCGGCTGGTTAGGTGAAATGATTTAGGGTTAAGGGGTGTTGGTGGATTAAAAAGGAAAGGAGAGATTGTGGTCGTTGATCATTTTGATCAACGACATAAATTTAATGGGGGGTCGGGCGGGTTGAACTTAATTGGATCAGGGGCGGGTAGTTTAGGAATCGGGCTGGTCCATTTGAAATTGAAATTGGGGTTAATTGGGGGGTCGATTTGGGCTAAAATTTAAATAGGTAAGGCTAGTATTAAATAGCCACTTTTTCCCTCTTTATTTTTATAAAATATAGCAAAATGATTTCTGGAAACAAATTGAAGGTACTAAGTTAATTAATGATTCAGAAATACTAAATTAAAAATACTGGGATCAATTTTGTAATTATAAACACAATCAAATCTTAAAATAGGCTAAAATTGCAATTATGTGCAATTTAATTTTAAAATACTCAATAAATTTGTAAAAACTATGCAAAAATTACCATAGCTATATTTTGGTATAAAAAGGAGAATACAATAAAGGAGTTACCAAAAAAATGATAATTTGGGAAATAATTATTGTTTTTTTTTCCTGATAAAATAAGGCGATAAATTGATTTAAAAATCTTTTAAAAATTGGAAAAATAATGAAATGCTTGGACATGCTTATATATGCATACACATGCTATTTTGAAAGTATTTTGCATAGGAAAAGTATATAGAGAAAAATTGGGTATCAACAGTAGCATGCAAATATTGCCTCGTTAAAAACAGTATCGGTAAAACCCTTTTCGGGATAAAAATTTGGTCGAAGGAAAAGAGTGCAACAAATTCTTTAAATTCTTAAGGTCTTCGGGTTGGGTTAGCGCTTTGGATGCTTTGATCGGGTGCCTGTATCAGGGTTAATGCAAAATATAAAATGAAAAGGGAGATGTATATACCTTAGTGTGGGATGTGCCGGCGATGTTTCGAGGTCAGAAATGTCTTAGTTACTCGAGATGATGACGCGGTACAGTCGTTTGATTTGTTTAATCGGGCTTAGTCGAAGATGTAGCTTGATTACCCTTCGGCTCTTTTGCCTGTGTAGGTATTGGTGCCGGTGCCACATTGTGTACCGCGAACATTTACCTTGCCGCATGCTATTCCCCATAGATAGTTTTAATTCCATCCTTTGTCGGGAATTTCATTATTTGATGTAGGATTGATGGTACTGCTCTCATGTAGTGTATCCACGGCCTCCCGAACAAGGCGTTGTACCTCATGTCTCTTTCGATGACATGGAATTTAACGTTTTAGGTTGTACACGCCACGTTGACTAGGAGAGTAATTTCTTCTTTCGTTGTTTCACTTGCCATGTTGAATCTATTGAGGACTCGAGTGGAGGGCAAGATTCGTCAAGTAGTCCGAGCTTCTCTATTATCCTCGACCCGATAATGTTGGCCGAGCTTCCTGGATCCACAAGTACACATTTTATTTGAAAAGTATTTACAAGGAAAGATAGTACCGGTGCGTCATTGTGGGGTTGAGACAAGGTCCCGGTGTCCTCTCGAGCAAGGCGAATGTAAGGGAATCCTCATGTATATACCCCCAAGTTCGTTTTTCTCTGGTGATGGATATTTTTGTCCTTCTCATTATGGGTTCCTGTGGGGCATTGATGCCTCCCAAGATCATATGGATGACATGTTGTGGATCATTTGTTTCGTTCTTCTTGGTCGCCTCTCTTTCTAGGAACTGATTTTTGGCTCGGTCACTGAGGAATTCCCGGAGGTGACCTTTGTTAAGCAGTCGAGATACCTCTTCTCAGAGTTGGTGGAAATCCTCGGTCCTATGGTCGTGTGTGTTGTGAAACTCACACACTAAGTTATGATTTCTTTGTGAAGGATTTGATTGTACAGACCTGGGCCACCTATCATCTCTGATTTTACTGATGGCGAACACAATGTCAGATACATCGACGTTGAAGTTGTGTTCCCATAAGTGGGGTGCCTCCGTTGGCCCTGCGTTCCTATTGAATCCGGCTCTGTTGATGAGTCCCCGAGGATTCTGTCCTCGGTCTATCCTCCGATTAATGCAAGGTGGGTTATGCCTTGGGGCGTTCCTTCTATCTTCGGTGTATGGCTGATATATTTCTTTGTTTGGCTTTGGTTCCTTCGCCAGAAGTTAGTTTGGGTATACTGAGCCCGAGGGAGCTCCTAGCTGGTCGTCTTCGGCCTTGATCTTCTACTGGTATCGGTTGTGGACATCCGACCAGTCATAGTGGGATGCTCGACCAAATTCTGTTTCAACTGCTTTGAAGCCATCGAGCTTCGTTCATTCATACCTTAAGTGAAGGCTTGCACTTCCCAGTCTTCGGAGACCGGTGTTAGATCCATTCGTTCCATTTGGAAGCAAGATGCGGACTCTCGTTGCATTTTTTCCTACCTCTACTTGATTTTGAACACGTTAGATTTCCTTGTTGTTACTTTGATGGCACCGGCCTGTGCCTTTATGAAGGAGTCTTCTAGCACGGCAAATGAGTCTATGGAGTTAGGAGCTAGGTTTTGATACCACATCATGGCCCCTTTCGAGAGCGTTTCCCCGAAATTCTTTAGTAAGACAGACTCGATATTGTCGTCCTTTATATTGTTGCCCTTCACTGCGCAAGTGTAAGTAGTAACGTGCTCATTGGGGTCTGAGGTCCCTTTGTATTTTGGGAGGTCTGGCATTCTTAACTTCTTCGGAATGGGCTTTGGAGCGGCTTCCTCTGGGAATGGCCTTTGTATGAACTTCTTCGAATCCACACCTTTCAGGACCGGGGGTGCGCCTGGAAATTGGTCGACCCTAGAGTTGTAGGTGTCGACCTTTTTGTCATTGGCTTCTATCATTTTCTCGCTCGATTCGATCCTCCTGGTGAGGTCCTCGAGCATTTTTATGATGACAGGGTCGGCTATCGAACCGTTATTGCTCGATCTTTCCGGTACCTGTTTGGCTAGGGGAGCTGTCCCCGATGCTACCATGGTAGGAGTCTTTTGGTGACTTTGCAGCTAAGCAATAGCTAGCTGTTGTGCCTACAACATTTCAGAAATAACATGAAGGCTAACCTCACGTTCTTCCCTAGTTGGGGTTTTCTGAGCTTCTTGTAGATCTCCTTGACGCATGCTCCTGTCAGTGTGCGAGCTTATATCGACCTATTAGGTATCGCGCGACACCGCGTCCACAAGGATCGATTCTGGTTTGTTCTAAGGTTTTCGTGGTGGAAGGCCAGCACCTATATATCTATGCCATTTTCTCTGTGGTTCTCCTGATTGTTGTTCACTGAATCGGACATTCTGACCTGAAATCGAAGATCTTGGACAAGATAAAGCGTGAAGGATAACTTGCATTAAGTAGTAAAACCAGCAAGAAAATAATCACTATTATTTTTAGCCACACGGTGGGTGCCAAACTCTTTACCATGAAAATGGTAATAACAATTAAATTTGATTATGGGATTCTAAAAATATGTGATCTATTTTTATGCTAGTTGTTAAGCAGTTGATGCTATGTATGTGAGACTTAGAAACGAAATGAGAGTTAAGGATAAGGAGATAATCAAACTGATAGGCTAATTATCGGGGCCTCGAGCTTGTCGATTTGGGGGCCTCGAGGTCAATTACGGAGCTCAGCTGGGAGCTATCGAGGGGGGCCGAAGTATGGCTAACAGTTATATTAAAATCGACGAAGGCTCTTTATCGCCAATGATAAGCAATAAATGATGAACAACAATGAATATAATAAATGAAAGCAATAATATTAAGAGAATATGTTAGAAAGCAAACAGAATGTTCTTGTATATTTCGTATGGAGCAACTGGAGCAACAGGACCTTACAAAATAATAAGGATCCCCTTTATATATGAGGGGAATCCCAACATAGTACAAAATGTATTAATTACAAAGATAAAGGGATGTGACAACTATATGACATCCTAATTCAGGGCTAGGGTACCACTAGGCCTTGTCGGTCCTAGCCGTGTACCTTGGGAACTCCCCATTTCTATCATAGTCGTTGTCAACATTGTCCTTAGGTCAAGCATCGACAAACCTCGAGGGAGGAAACTCAACCATAGCCTCGCAACCTCGAGCCTTCGAGATGATCATCTGAGGTTCCTCGATTATGAGGAATTGGACCCTCCGATTTAACCGTATACAGGTCCTTACACATGATTACAAAAGCACATGGAGGGTCCTTACACAAAAACAAAGAAGTAGAAAAAGATAAAGAAGAAGAAGAAAAAGATGAAGATGAAGAAGTAGAAAAAGATGAAAAGATGAAGAAAAGGTTGGGTGAATGATTTGGCGAGTATGGGTCTCGCCAGCGCTACTATTGGGGAACCACTTCCTGATACATTGAACGGGTGTGAGATGCAATATTTAATAGATGGCTCCACCTCACTCCATGGAAAGCAAAAGGAGTGAAGCGCCACACCAGGTGGAAGTTAAGAGAGATGAGCAGCAGTTTACGGTCCACATATCCTCTGATACAAAGATAATTTGAATTCCTCTCTCATTATTTTGGGCTAACAACAACAACAACAACAAACCAGTGTGATCCTACTCAGTAGGAGAAAGCTCTGATAAAGAGCCATAGCCTAACTTGCGAAGGCACTGCCACATGACCTTTCGGCCACGTGCTTTAAACATGGGAAATATAGTAGGATAAGGATGAAGAAAAGAAAGGAGTTGAAGGCTATTGAATAATGACCGAATGAAGTTTGAGTCAAGAAAGCTTCGACTTATATGAAGGTGGCAGCGTAACCGATGGAGTAATCAATGCATTTGGGAAATGTATCGGCAGTCGCAATCAATGCTTTTTTGGGAGACGGATCGGCAACGACATTATCGCTTTGAGAGAATAAACTGGTGCTACATTGAATTCTTCTGGAAATATGTACCGATGGGAAATCTCGGTTGTCACAAAGGCTTACATCATAAGTATGATGTCATCACTAGAGGCTCGAGGGGATTGGTGTCAAAACTATTTCTTGTCATTTTCATTCTAAGAAATGCGGGGACTATCTGTATACAGCTAAAATCAGAGATCCTGATTTTAAGATTATTATGATATCCCGCAACCTGTTTTCAAAAGGCTCGAGTCCAGGTCGAGGTTCGAACATGAGGGTCCTATATATGCTCGACCCCAGGGCAGAGTAAATCGATGGCTATGATGAACGAGTGAGAGATTCCCAAGGCACATGATTAAAGCTGACCAAGTCTATTAGGCTAGTTCAAGCCCGTACCATGGCATTAAATGGTTGTACCAACCATATATCTTTGTAATAAATGCACTTGTACTAGGTTGGAATTCCCCCTGATATATAAAAGGGATCCTTGTCATTTTTGTAATAGGACATACTACTCACAATATCCAATACAAGAACATTCTCTACTCTCTAACTTAAACATATTCTCTTGGTTTCATTACATACATTTATTACTTATATTCATTGTTAGTCCTTCTCTTGGTTTCATTACTTACATTTATTGCTCAAAATTGTTAGTCCTTCATCGGTCGTTCATAGCTTAGCATCAAGCTCGACCTAGAGGCCCCGTATAGTCAGGCTCGAGGCCCCAATTCTCAACCGCCCGATTTACCTAAACACACCATTTTCAAGTTCTTATCTTATTTTCTAATCTTACACTTAGCATCAACTGCTTAACAACTAGCATAAACACAGATCACATATTTTTAGAACCACAAAATCAAATTTAATTATAATTACCATTTTCAAGGTAAACAAAGGTTATTCAAGTGTCACAGTCCCCCCTTGCATTAGGTCGAGAAATTTTTTAATTACCAATATGATGCTCACTTTGCTTGAGCAACAAGGTTATTTCACCGGGGTGCCGAGTCAAAATACCTATAAACATTTTAAAGGCTTTGTGGATACATGTTTGGGGAGAAAACAAATAAATATTTATGAAGATGCTTTAAGGCTAAGGCTTATTCCCTTCTTTCTAAAGGGTAAAGCTTTGGATTGATTGGAACGTTTGCCTAATCATTCTATCCATTCTTAGAATGTTATGGCGGCAAAGTTAATTGCTAAGTTTTTCTCTCCCGGACACATGACTACTCGTTGGGATGAAATATTGACTTTCAAGCAAGATATCAGTAAACCTTTGCATGAAATTTGGGAGCAGTATCGGACAATGGTGAAGGAGTGCCCAAACAATGATATGACCGACGACATGATCCAATAAACTTTCTGCCATGGTATTAATACCACGAACCAATGTGTGGTTAATCAATTGGTTGGAGGCAACTTTATGACAACACCTTATGTAGAGGCATGCGAAATTCTTGATGAGATGGCAGAAACTACTTTAGCTTGGCAATCCCGAGCTAATGTTCCCCAAGAAGATCCCAACATGATTCATCTTCATAAAGAGTTTCAAGACCATGGGCAAGCCATTGCCAAATTGACAACAACTATGACCCAACTTGCTAAGGCCCAACTTAATCAAGTGCAAGCTCCTAAGCAAGTCATGCTATGGAAAACGGGTCAATGTGTTGGTAAACAAGAAGAGGACAAAGGGTCCAATTTCAGTCCTGGGTGGAAAATTATGCACAAGATGATGGTAGTTGTGATCAAGATGATTCTTATTATAATCAAGAAAAAGAGGTACAATTTGTGAACAATTATTAAGAGCAAGAGAGTAATTTCTAAGGCTCCAATCAACAAAAATGCGTTCTCAAAATAACCAAGGCAATTGGGGTCCTAGCAATCAAGAAAATTGGCACAACAATAACAACCAAGGAAATTTGGGTGGCAACAATCAAGGAAGTTGGGGAAACA
The DNA here is from genome assembly GCF_000393655.2 of Nicotiana sylvestris. Classification (NCBI taxonomy): domain Eukaryota; kingdom Viridiplantae; phylum Streptophyta; class Magnoliopsida; order Solanales; family Solanaceae; genus Nicotiana; species Nicotiana sylvestris. The sequence goes on along the minus strand of NC_091062.1, from coordinate 97,702,785 downwards.
ACAACAATCATGGAAATCGGGGATCGGGTTCACAAAGGCTCTAAATGTATCAACAACCTATCAACACACCCCTTTATTATTCCCATGGTTCAAGTTCTTCAAACAATGAAATGGGTCATATTGAGAACAAGTTTAAGCAAATGATGGAGAAGAATGCGGATTCGGATGCCCAACGTGCCTCACATACCACCTCAATCTGTAATCTTGAAGTTCAAATGGGGAAAATATCTCAAGCTCTTAATACTCATCCTAAGGGTGCACTACCAAGTGACACGGTGGTAAACTTAAAGGGTTGTAACAACATGGGGCATCTCATGGAGGTTATCACAAGAAGTGGAAGAGGCGTGAATGTACCCACCCCATATTAAAGGCCACTTGTGGATGATGACCAAGCGATCCAAGAGGAGAAAATCCCCAATGATGATGTTCAAGCAAGTGACAAGGTTTGAATTGAAACGGATGATAGTGTGGACGAGACTCAAGAAGAGGTGAACCCGTCTAGGGAGTACATTATTGACATATCGAAATCAGTAGTGCAAAAGGCTAAGGCAACCTTGCCTAAGCCCCCACCTTCTTATCCTCAAATACTTGCCAAGCAAAATGGTGAGAACGAATTCAAAAAGTTTATTCAAATGATGAAAAGTCTTTCTATTAATGTGTCTTTGGTAGAAGCTTTGGAACAAATGCACGGTTATGCCAAGTTTATGAAATGTTTTGTGACCAAGAAGAGATCGATAAATTTTGAAACTATCAAAGTTACTGATCAAGTGAGTTCAAATGTTTATTCCATGGCTCCTAAGTTGGAAGATCCTGATGCTTTCACGATTCCTTATACTACTGGGAGTGACGATTTTGCTAAAGCTCTTTGTGATCTTGGGGAGAGTAACAATTTGATGCCCTATTTGGTGTTTAAAAATTCAGGTATTGGGAACCCAAGACCCACATCTATGAGTTTGCAAATGGTCAGTCATACCATGAAGAAGCCATTGGGAGTGATTGAGGATGTTTTGGTGCGAGTTGATAAGTTCATTCTTCCGGTGGAATTTGTTATTATATATTGTGAGGTTGATTATGAAATTCCTATTATTCTTGAAAGATATTTCTTTGCAATGGGTAAGGCTCTTTGTGATGCGGAAGCCTAAGAACTCACTTTTTGGGTTGGTGATGAAAAAGTGGTATTCTATGTGTGCAAGTCTATACGTCAACCAAATAGCAATGAACTGTGTTCTTTTGTGGACTTGGTGACCGATGTAATTATTGATGATACAAGTGCTATAATCAATGTTGGTGATAAATTGGAAGCCGTTTTGCTAAACTTTGATGATGAGGAGATGGATGGTTTCATGGAATGTGTGAACACTTTACAAGGAATGGGCTCGTACATCTATGCACCCCAGAAATTATTTTTGGATCTTGAGAATAGGAAGATTGCTCCTACAAAGCCTTCTATTAAAGAGCCACCTACTTTAGAGTTGAAACCATTGCCACCACACATTCGATATGAATTTCATGGCCCTTGATTTACTTTACCGGTTGTTCTTTCCTCTTGTTTGACTAACCTGTAGGCTGATTCCACATTGACGGTATTGCAAAAAAGAAAGAAAGTTATTGGGTAGACTTTGGCGGACATTTGGGGGTATAAGCCCCGTATTTTGAATTCATAAGATAAAGTTGGAGAATGACGCTAAACCGTCCATTGAACATCAAAGAAGACTCAATGAAGCTATGCAAGAAGTGGTCAAGAAGGAGATTATCAAGTGGTTGGATGCCGGGGTTGTCTACCATATTTTTGATAGTTCATGGGTCTCTTCGGTTCAATGTGTCCTAAAGAAGGGGGGACATGACGGTTGTTACCAATGAGAAGAATGAGTTGATTTCCACAAGAATGGTCATTGGGTGGAGAGTTTGCATGAATTATCTTAAGCTCAACAAAGTCAAAAGGAAGGATCACATTCCTCTTCCTTTTAAGGATCAAATACTCGATAGATTGGCCAGCCGTGATTTATATTGTTTCCTTGATGGTTATTCGTGCTACAATCAAATTTTTATTCCTCTGGAGGATCAAGAGAAAACCACCTTTACACATCTTTATGGTACTTTTTCTTTTAAGCAGATGCCTTTTGGTTTGTGCAATGTACAAATGACTTTTTAGTGGTGTATGATGGCTATTTTCATGAACATGGTGGATAACTACCTTGAGGCCTTCATGGATGACTTCTCGGTTGTCAAGACCCAAACTAATGGGCCGTGACGGGCACCCAGTACTTTACTCAACTGAGTACCAACGTAATATATCTTTCGTATCATGTTATCATAGGTAAATGAACCAGAAAGGCTGTAATGAGATGAATAGAATAAAGCATGAGGGAAAGGACCCCGCCATATCAATCAATACATGTCCAAATCAAACTGACCAATAAGAAACTCCGGAGCAAATGGAGCGCACTAACATCTTCCGCTAAGCTGGTAGCCTACTTGAAGGGCTCTCAACCTATCTATCGAGACCTGCGGGCATGAAACGCAGTGTCCCCAAGAAAAAGGGACATTAATACAAATAATGTACCGAGTATTTAAGTAACGAAAATCAGTGAACAATAGAAATGAGAGAAACATGGAGTAAAAGACTCTACATGTAAGTCTGCATAGCTCTGTGAATCATTTAATATTTATAATATCATGCATATGCATATAAATTTCCTATGATTCATAGGTGTATGCGTACATCACATCATCAAGCCTTTGAGGGCATCCCATCATATCATATCAGCCATTGAAGGCGAAATAATCAACATATTCCAGCTGATCAGGTGGTGGTGCGTATATAATGCCATATCCTTTCAACGTACCCCATATATATGTTTACCGTTAAAATGGTAATAACAATTGAATTTGATTATGGGACTCTAAAAATACGTGATCTATTTTTATGTTAGTTGTTAAGCAGTTGATGCTATGTATGTGAGACTTACAAACGAAATGAGAGTCAAGGATAAGGTGATAACCAAACCGCTAAATTAATAATCAGGGCCTCGAGCTTGTCTATTTGGGGGCCTCCAGGTAGATTCCGTAGCTCGACTACGAGCTTTCGAGGGCAGTCAAAGTGTGGCTAACAGCTATGATAAAATCAATGAAGGATCCTTAAAGACAATGATAAGCAATAAATTAAGAACAATAATGAAGATAATAAATGAAAGCAATAATATTAAGAGAATATGTTAGAGAGCAAAGAGATTGTTCTTGTATATTTCGTTTGGAGCAACTAAAGCAACAGAGGTTTACAAAATGGCAAGGATCCCCTTTATATAGGAGGGGAATACCAACGTAGTACAAAATACATTAATGACAAAGAAGAGGAGATGGGACAGCTAGATGACACTCTGATTAAGGGTTAGGGTAGTCCACTAGGCTCCGTCAGTCCTAGCCATGGCCCTTGGGAACTCCCTATTTCTACTATAGCCGAGCTCATTACTACCCTGAGGTAAAGTGTCGACGACCCCCTAGGGAGGATACTCGGCTGCGGCCTCGAGCCATCGAGGTGACTTCCCAAAGTGCCTTAATGACGAGAAATTAGACCCTCCGATTTTACCGTATTCAGATAGTCCCTGCGTTTTCTAGAACAAAGCGATAGGAAACAATTTTGAGCTTCATTTCGAAGGCATCATTGTCATGACGTCAGCCTATCAGAGCATTAAATGCTATGCCCAAGAAACCGCGCAAGGGTCGCCGTCAAATGTGACTATTGAGAAACCCACGAACAGCTTATTAGTTCGTCCCTTCGGCTGCCCATTCGGCTCCTATAAATGCATCAATCGTTTGACAATTCTTACTTTCTCAACATCTTCAAATTCGCAAAACTAGATCCATCCCCTTTCGCATCCTTTCTCCTTACTTTCTTAGAGAAATTTCATCATTATCATGGCTATAACCTCCAAGAAGGTTCCTCGAAAAGACGAGGCTGCTTCTTCATCTCGAACATCTAAAGGGAAACCCAAAGTGATACCCACCTTGGAAAAATGTACTCCCATCGAGCTTGACATGTTGAAGGACTTTACCATCGATAACACTTCATCCGCACCCGGTTGATGTGAGAACGTGTTCCAATATATTAGTGTCGTGACCAACATAGGGACGGTGAAGAAACCTAAGTCACTCGAGCCGTTACAAGGACCTCGGCTTCAACTTCTGGATCAAGCCCTAACGCTGAGGATGATGATGATGATGATGATTAGGGTGAGTGCCAGTTGGCACGGAAGATGAGGTTTGGTGCGGAAGCCTCGCAGGTGCCTCCACTGGAGGCTACTGAATTAGGAACAGTCGACTTAGGTCGGTCCCGTTGATTGAAAACCCTCGAGGAGGGTATCAATGTGGCCTCAGATCCCATTACCATATTTGGTGTAGTTTCCACGGAGGGGGGGGGGGGAAGCATTGCTGCTGATCCTAAAAGGTCCGGACTTGGAGCTTTTAAGTGAAAGGAGTTGCCAATCGGAGACATCGATGACATAGATGATTTTAGTTTAGGCCCTTAGTTCTTGTCAAGGGAGATAAGGGATGCTCAAGATGCGAACGCCGCCAAAGCCGGGGATCCTCTCAAGGGGGAAGCACGCTTGAAAACATTCTTGACGATGTTAGCGAGAACGTCTATCTTGACGCTCCAAGCTCTGTTAAGGTGGCAGAGAGGTTCATGCAGTAGGTGATAGCCGTTTTATGTATATTTCCTTTTGTCTCGAGCATTTTTCTTCGTTCTTCTAACTCTTCTATTTTGCTGTAGTTTAAGGAGATGTATGATCATGCCCTCTCCAGGCTTAATGAGGATCTTTCATGCCATGAAAAGGAGCTTGAGAGGCTGACCTTGGGACTGCGAGAGTCAGAGGCTTACTCTGCCCGAAAGGAGAAAGAGTTAGGCGAGCTCTGGGCTGCTTTTGAGGGAGCACTTCGAGAAAAAATTGCTCTTGCTGAGCAGGTATTTTGTTATGCGTGATTCCATCCTTCGCTCCCATAATTTGATACTAACTGGATTACCTTTCCCTTCGTAGATCGATTAAAGGGATTTGCTTATCAGGTAATGGAGATCCTCAAGCCGAAGGAACAAAATGAGGTAGCTGCCTCGGAGTTGCCATCGGCCCATGGTCTTTTCCAAAATGCTCGAAAGGAGGTAACTGCGCTGACTGCGGCCAAGTCCCAGATCGAAGAAAAAGTTGCTACTTATTTGCATGACGCAGCCACGGCGAATCAAATAGCCCGTAAGATGTCGATAGAGGTCGAGTTGAAATTGGCCCGAGCTATCGAGCATGGTAGAGCGAAGGCGAGGAGGGTAGCCTTGGAGGGGATCAAAACCAGAGGTGTCGATCTTTCAGTTGATATTGAGGAGGCCCGAGAATTGGAGAGAAAGTCGGCGCTTTTGATTGCTCCAGATGAGGATCCTGGAGATGGTTCGGAGGATAGTGGCAATGAAGAGTGGCGTTGTGTCGCTTTTGCTTTTTTCCTTTTTTCTTTCTATGCATGTCCTCCCGGGGGAATGAGTCTTATAAAAACGTCCCTTGTAAATATATTTTTGGCAATGCAAAAGGGTTTTTCTGCCCCAAGTCTTTCCATTCCTTATATCTCGCTGCTCTTGTAGAGTTAATCTTTGAATTGTAATATTAACTCTTTGGAGCCCATTGTTGAAGTAATTAGGACCCCTAAAATTGGATCCTATATTGAAGTTAGGTTGATAGCTTCTTTGGGGTCGATGCTTATGATAGCATGAAGCCCCCGAGGTCTCGATACATCTCGACTTTCATGGAGTAGTAGCATTCATGCGATTTGATAAAGGGGGCCCCAGGGTGATCCCGGGTGGTCCCGCCAGTACATTTCCCAAGGAAAAAGTGACGTTACCATGGCCATAATTAATTGGCCCTCTGGGTAGGCGAGAAGCCGCTGCTTTGCCCCTATATATTCACTCACTTGCTTATTCAGTGGAGATTCTGCTACTCTAAGTAACCATTTCTTCCATAGAACTTGGTGCTTTGTTCTAGTTCTCCCGCCGTCTTAACTTAAAATCTTTGCCCAAATATATATCCTCCTCCTCTTATTATATCGTAGCCATGACTGCTACATCAACATCTGCCCATCAAGGAGAAGGGGGTTCTACCTTTGTTTCGCATCCGGTCGGTGGTACACCACCGGTGTCCAGTGTGGACCTCGAGGTGCTTTGTCTCGAGGAGAGACTTTACGTTGGGCAGACCTCCTAATTTTCAAGGATATCGGGAGCACACGTCGAGTTACATATCACCAGTAGGGGAGGAACACCTCGAAATGATCATAAAAGACTGTGGATGGGGAGAAGGAGTGGTGCTACAAGTACCTTCCTCTGAGGAGAGCATATATATGCATAATTTTACATCGGGTCCCCCCGACTAGGTCGTGGTTGAGTTCTATTGGAGATATCAGGTTACCTTGGCATAGGCTCACCCATAACTTTGGAAGATAGTGCAGACAATAAGATACTTTGCAGATAAGGTCGGGCTCGAATTTACCCTCAGTCATCTCGTGAGGTTATATTGGCCACTGCATTATCGGGGCTTGATTACTCTACGGCATCGATCTACCCGGTCTCCTACCGTTGACAGCGAAGAGAATGAAGATGAGGATGGATGAGCCGATTCTGCCCTTTCCTGAGAAATGGAATTTCACACGTAAATGTCGTACCTGTATTTTTATCACTTCGTCTGGAGGCGGGCTACGTAACGACATTTTCTATTTCATTTTTTTAGCGACTCCTTGGTTGCCAGACGAGGTCCCGAATTTGGCCGAGTGGTCTCATAAGCTGGCCACTTGTTCGACCTATGATAAGTGCAGGTGGCGAGACCTGTCCAAGGGGAGATGGAAGGCAAAACATCATGGCAGGCGCTTGGTGGCTTATTTCCCTAGAATGGTACTTTAATTTTTAGCGTACTAACTTAGCCGCCGTAGGTATTGGAGATTTTTCTGAGATGAGGCCATGCCTTCTGGGGAGGAGGAGAGAATGCCGACCTCAGGGTCGAGGGCCGATGATAAACGAAAAGGGTCTCCAGGGTGAGAGGAGGCTCGTAGCGGGGAGAGTCATTCTTAGCGGTTCAAAAAAGGCGATTCAACCGATCATCCGATTTCGGAGGCCTTCATTCTCGGGAGACCATTCCCCCTTTCCGCTGAGGGCACTTAAAAGAGCGAGGAGCATATGGAGCCTTCTTCTTTTCCTACCAAAGGTGCTTCGGGGGACACTAAGCCATCGCACATTTTCTCGAACTTTCGTGAGGCTCAGCGGCTCAGATTTATGGTAAGCTTTGTTAGCTGGCATAGGATTATTCCGGTTTAACACCCTTCCTTTTTTATTGAATTTTCTTTTGCAGGACTTTGACAAGCTTAAATCCAAAAGCTTTACATAGGGAGAAATCCCTTAAGCTTCTTTGTGTGAGAAAGGAAAGCGAGCTGGTATCCCTGCGGTGTGAGGCAGATCGACGTCGGAGCCATGAGAGCTGCCTAGAGAGACAGGTATCTCGTATTTCATGTTGACGTATGCTCCTTCTTTCATTTTTGAAGATTAATGTTTCGATATTTTAGTTAGAGGGAAAAACGGAGGAGCTGGAACAACTTTGGGGCGAAGTTGGCTTGGCCAAGTGTGAGTTTAACGAGCTGCAAACCCATGTAGATGCCTAAGTTGCGGCCAAAGAGAGTGCTTTGGACAAAGCTTCCACCTTTGAGATGCAAATCTGGACCGCTTCTGCGAATGATTCTGCACGATCGAACATGATCGCAAGGCTTGAGTCCGAGCTTTTGAAGGTGAAGGCTAAGGTGGTGAATGCCCGGGCTGAAGCCGTGATGAGTAGCACTAGGGAGGACCAGAAAGCGGCGGCCTATTTGAAGAGTGTTGTCACTGCTAGAGCTGAGCTGAGGAGAACCCTTTGTCGTGCGAACAGTTGTAGAGAGTACGCGAAGTGCAAATCTCGGAGGGAAACTCTCTAGGAAATTCACGCCAGGGGATTCGATCTTTCAAAAGAGATCGAGCAAGCAACCGCGGAGGAATATGACGCCAAGTTCCTTCTGTATGATACTAAAGATGGCGAGGACGGGGCCGTTGGGCCATAGCCCCCAAGGGGGACATTTATTTTCTTTCTCTTTTTATATAGTGCTTTCATAGTATGCTGTGAATGAGCTTGTATTTTATTACATGAATGTACAAGGGGGAAACCTCAATTTTGTATCTTCCGGGTTTCTGTTTGCCGAGATTTTAGCTAGATCAATTGGCCTTTGAGTTTGTAGAGTCGTTAGATTGATGATATGGCCCTGGGGCTCATTAGACTAGCCCGTAGTCTCTTACGCGCTTGGTTGATGCGACCTTTTTAGTTAACTATTTTGGGTTCAGTCTCCGAGTCAGGTTTTGGCTCGAGCTTATTCGACCCTCAAGTTTTGTATTTGTGCGGGCTAGCAACAACGGCTCTTATGTCCTGGGTCGAAACAACCTTTTATGCGTGTGGCCCTGAAGCTCATTAGGCTGGCGACAATGGCTCTCACGCTTCGCTCTTAGGCGTATTTAGTTAACTATTTTGGGCTCAATGTCCGAGTCAGGTTTTGACTCGAGCTCATTTGACCCTCAAATTTTGGATTTGTGTGGGTTGGCAAAAATGGCTCTTACGCCTTGGGTCAAAGTGACCTTTTATGTGTATGGCCCAGGGGCTCATTAGGCTGGCGACAATGGCTCTTATGTTTTGGGTCAAAGCGACCTTTAATGTGGGCTTTATTTTCCCTCGATAAGGATTTTTTGAAGTAGTGTTTGCCTGACTCTTCGACGGCTTAATAAAAAGCCTCGATTGTGAGTTGTTATATGGCAATGATCGAGCACCTCGGGAGATTTTGGCTTGGAGGCCGAGTATATCGAAGCTTGTGTTTAGGAGCTGACATGGTCGAAGCACGTTTGCCTGTATCGAGGGTAGCCTATTTAACCAGTTCTTTTCAAAGTAGATTCGAAGTAATTGAAGGCCTATAATTTTGTAGCGATGGTAAGGAGTCCCCGAGTCACGTTAGTTCAGATGGTACAGCCTTGTGACCGGAGTCATTTGTGTTTGGCCGGAGCCTTTAAGTCTCGAGTGAAGTAGGTTCGACATCTATATCGAGGGTATGCCTTTTTAAGGGTCTTACAAGTTCGATATATAGCCGAATCTTTGAAATCGGGTTTATGCCTTTAGTAAGGTCTTACAAGTTTTACATGCCTTTGAGGTCTCACAATTTTGGATACTTGGTACAATTATTATTCATGCCTTGCTTGAGGTCTTACAAATATTGTTGTTGCCTGATGTAAGTCTTAAGAGACCAAGTTTGCCCGCTGGGGGTCTTATGGCCTTGGGTTTCTTAATGAATGGTGGCTGGCGATAGTCCCCAAGTCATCGAGGGTATCTTGGCTTGGGAGCCGTTACTTGTAAACTTTGTATTGCCTTATTTAGGGCTTATGATTTCGGAGATTCCGACCCTGAGATCGTGCATATTTTGAGGTTTTGACGCTAGTCCCCGAGTGTTCAGGGCACTTTCGGCCTTGGAGACGTTTTTTGATTTTCATGTTACCTCGTTGAGGGCTTGTGAGTTTGGAGTCACGACCCGGAGGTCATTCAGGTGTTGAATTGTTGATGCCAGTTCCCGAGTTTTCGGGACGTTTTTCGGTGGAGAGGTCATTTTTGCGAAGGTGTCGAGCTTCTTTTGGGGTGTGAGATGATTTGATAAAAGATATTCTTCAATTACTTGGTACAAGTGTACATGTTTTCGCCTTCGGGGGCCCGGCTATACTGACATGGTTCGTTCGACCGTTTGGCCCGGACATCACTTTCCTATTGGGACCCCATATGGCGTTTCTTGGCTTTTCAAGAAGATGGCCTTCCGGGGGGATGCCCCCCCAGTGTTCGAAGTTGATTGCGAAAGAAGCCTTAAATACTTGTTGAGTGGTCCTTAGGTAGCATGTGAAGGTTGCCTCATTAAAAACCTTGCCGGTAAACCCTTTTCGGGATAAAAATTCGGTCGAAGGAAAAGAGTGCAACAGATTCTTTAAAACCTTAAGGTCTTCGGGTTGGGTTAACACTTTGACTGCTTCGGTCGGGCACCTGCATAAGGGTTAGCGTTAGATATAAAACGGAAAGGGAGATGGTTATACCTTAGTGGTGATGGTGCTTTTGAACCTTGGTATTTATTTGGAGGATGCAGTACAGTCCTTTATTCAAATATAGCCGAGGGCGTGTCTCGTGATTGCTATCTTATCGCCGGATTATTTCTTAGTCGCTCCGTTTGAGGAGACTTTGGTGTTTTGGCTAGTGGTAGCTATCTCAAAAGATCGTGTGGATGACATGTTGCAGCTCATCTACTTTATCCTTTTTGGTTGTTTCCCTCTCTCGAAACTGATTTTTGGCTCGGTCGCTGAGGAATTCCCGAAGGTGACAATTGTGGAGTAACCGGGCCACTTCCTCATGGAGTTGTCGGCAATCCTCGGTCCTGTGTCCATGCGTGTTGTGAAATTCACACACTAAGTTATGGTTCCTTTGTGAAGGATGCGATTGTACAGGCCTGGGCCATCTGGCGTCTCTGATTTTACTGATGGCAAACACGATGTCTGATACATCGACATTGAAGTTGTATTTTGATAGGAGAGATGCCTCTGTTGGCCTCGCGTTCCTATCGAATTCGGCTCTATTGAGGAGTCACGAGGATTTTGTCCTCGGTCTATCCTTCGATCGTTGCGAGGTGGGTTGCGCCTCGGGGCGTTCCTTCTATCTTCGGTGTATGGCTGATATCTTTATTTGTTTGACTTTGGCTCCTTCGCCAAAAGCCTGCTCGGGTATACTGAGCCTGAGGGGGCTCCCAGCTGGTCATCTTCGACCCTGATTTTTGACTAGTATCGGTTGTGGACATCCGGCCAGGTCACGACGGGATATTCGACCAGATTCTCTTTAAACTGCTTCGAAGCCATCGAGCTTCGCTCATTCAGACCTTGAGTGAAAGCCTGCACCGCCCAATCGTCAGATACTGGTGGTAGTTCCATTTGTTCTGTTTGGAAGCGAAATATGAACTCTCGTAGCATTTCATTCTCCCTCTGCTTGATGTTGAACATGTCAGATTTCCTCGTTGCTACATTTATGGCACCAGCATGTGATTTTATGAAGGAGTCTGTTAGCATGGAAAATGAGTCTATGGAGTTAGGAGCTAGGTTGTGATACCACATCATGGCCCCCTTAGATAGTGTTTCCCCGAACTTCTTTAGTAAGACGGACTCGATCTCGTCATCCCTTATGTCGTTTCCCGTCACTACGCAAGTGTAAGCAATAACGTGCTCATTGGGGTCTGAGGTCCCGTTGTATTTTGGGAAGTCTAGCATTCTAAACTTCTTCATAATGTGTTTTGGAGCCGCTTCTTCTGGGAACGGCCTATGTATGAACTTCTTCGAATTCACGCCTTTCAGGATCGGGGGAGCGCCCGGAATTTGGTCGACCCTGGAGTTTTAGGTCTCTGCTTTTTTGTCGTTGGCTTCTATCATTTTCTCACCCGATTTGATCCTTCTGGTGAGATCCTCGAGCATTTTTATGATGACGGGATCGACCATCAATCCGTTATTGCTCGGTCTCTCCGGTACCTGTTCGGCCAGAGGAGCTATCCCCTGTGCTACCGTGCTAGGCGTTTTCTGGAGACTTTGCAGCTGAGCAATAGATAGCTATTGTGCCTGCAACATTTCAAAAATAACATGAAGGCTAATCTCTTGTCATTCCCTAGTTGAGGTTTTCTAAGTTTCTTGTGGATCTCCTTGATGCAAGCTCCTGTCAGTGTGCGAGCTTATATCGACCTGTTGGGCGTCATGCGAGACCGCGTCCACGGGGATCGGTTTTGGCACATTCTCAGGGTTTCGCGGTGGTACGCCAACACCTGGAACATCTAAACCATTTTCTCCATGGTTCTCCAGATTGTTGTTTACTAAGTCGGACATTTTGACCGGAAATCGAGGATCTTTAGACAAGAAAAAGCGTGAAAGATAATTTGCGTTGTGTAGATAAACCAGCAAGAAAATAATCACTATTATTTTTAGCCCCACGGTGGGCGCCAAACTGTTTGTCGTAAAAATGGTAATAACAATTGAATTTGATTATGGGACTCTAAAAATACGTGATCTATTTTTATGCTAGTTGTTAAGAAGTTGAGCTATGTATGTGAAACTTAGAAACGAAATGAGAGTCAAGGATAAGGTGATAACCAAACCGATAAGTTAACAAACAGGGCCTCGAGCTTGTCGATTCGGGGGCCTCGAGGTCGATTCCAGAGCTCGACTACGAGCTTTCGAGGGCAGTCAAAATGTGGCTAACAACTATAATAAAAACAACGAAGGCTCTTTATGGCCAATGATGAGCAATAAATGAAGAACAATAATGAAGATAATAAATGAAAGCAGTAATATCAAGAGAATGTGTTAGAGAGCAAAGAGAATGTTCTTGTATATTTTGTTTGGAGCAACTGAAGCAACAGAAGTTTTCAAAATGGCAAGGATCCCCTTTATATATAAGGGGAATCCCAACATAGTACAAAATACATTAATGGCAAAGAAGCGGAGATGAGATACCTTGATGACACTCTGATTAAGGGTTAGGGTAGTCCACTAGGCTCTGTCAGTCCTAGCCATGTCCCTTGGGAACTTTCTATTTCTACTGTAGCCGAGATCATTACTACCCTGAGGTTGAGTGTTAACGACCCCCGAGGGAGGATACTCGGCCGCAGCCTCGAGCTGTCGAGGTGACCTCCTGAAGTGCATTAATGACGAGAAATTGGACCTTCCGATTTCACCGTATACAATATATATGCATATATAACGCCATCTAGTCATGGGCCAATGTGCATGTATAACTAAATGCAATGCATAAGAAGTGAGTTAATAAGATTTCTTGGTATCTCATAAGATCATTACGCCTTTGATTAATATCATGAAATAAACTTTATTAACTTACGTATTTTGTGAAACACATGAACAGATGATAGAATGATAGGACACATGGGAAATCAAGAACATAGTCACTTCTATAAATAGAGTCATCTATAAAAGTTGTGCATTTGCTCGTTTCGTTTGTATCGGATGGATCTTGCCAAAAAAAAGGGATAGCCTTAACATACCTAAGCCGATTCTCTTGACAATCCCTCTTACACATGTCAATCGCGACAAAACACGTAACGACGAGGTCGAAGTAGGGAAAAATCCGTATGATATTCTTGAGAAAGATTGTATCGAGCTCCCTTAGAATTTGCAATTCACGCTGCTATAGCATTGTAAAGGTTCATATGACTTCCTTTTTGATATTTCCATCTGTTACTTAGCAAGCTATATATATTACTTTAATGTCTTTATCAAAGTGGGTGTGGGACCCACTTAGGTGCTACTTAGCCACAATTTCCTCTAATTATACCATCTAGAGTCACTTATTACCTAATCCCTTGGCTACCACATTGAGGTCCATTAGGCTTATCCAAAGATACTAATTAATTAGTTAATCTTCCACTAAAAATTAATAATTACCTAAATATCCACATAATTAAGAATTATCTCAAATTACTTAAAATACTAATCACTTTTAACACACTTTATATACCTCACTATCATGGCCATATGGTACCTTGCATGACACTAGTCAATAAATATGGGGTATTATAGCTTGGACCGTATTTTACCTCAAAATATCAAACTTCGGCGAAACTCATTTTCCTCCACTCGTTTACCCTCTGACCTTCACGACTTTACTTATCACTTGTTATAAATAGCATAATACTTATAACCTTAAAATTTTCTTGTCATTGAACTGATGTCAATTACCTAACGATAGATCTAACATACTATACTATGTGGTGTAACATCATCGTAATACTGTGGAGTGTAACATCAGTGGTTGGAGATTCTTTTGATGATTGTCTTGCAAAGTTAGACAAAGTTGGTGCTAGATGTGAGGAAACAAATTTGGTGCTCAATTGGGCTAAATGTCATTTCATGGTTGAGGAAGGCATTGTCCCTGGACATAAGATCTCAAAGAATGGTATTGAAGTTGACAAGGCAAATATTGAGGTTATTTCTTAGCTTCCACTCCTACCTCCGTAAAGGGTGTGCAGAGTTTCTTAGGCCATGCGAGTTTCTACCGCGCTTTATCAAAGATTTCTCTAAAGTGGTGAACCCATTGTGTAAGCTCTTTGAGAAGGATGCTAAGTTTCATTTCAATGATGATTGTATGAGAGATTTTGATCAATTGAAGCTCAAGTTGACAACTACTCTTATCATTACCTCTCCAAATTAGAGTTTGTTATTTGAGCTCATGTATGATGAAAATAATATAGTTGTTGGGGCTGTTTTGGGGAAACGTATTAACAAATCTTTTCATCCGGTTTATTATGCTAGTAATACCATGAATAGTGCCCAAGTCAAGTATACCATTACGGAGAAAGAGCTCATTGCTATTGTATTTGCAATTTAGAAGTTCCGCCAGTACTTAATATGTGCCTAAGTTATTGTCCATACGGATCATGCGGCACTTCATTAAAGTGGTCCGCAGACCACTTGTTTTATTTGAAGGAGTAGAGGAGGCCTCATGATGGCCTTGAAATCAATGACTCCTTCCCCGACGAATAGCTTTTGGCACTATCAATTAAAGAGGTACCGTATTTGGGGACTTAGCAAATTTTCTTGTGAGTGGTATCATTCTCAATGAGTTCTCTTCAAACCAAAGGAAAAAGGGATTGTCAAGGCTGATGTTGGGATGAATCATACCTTTTTTCGGATTTGCACGGATGGGGTGATTAGGAGGTATGTTCCTGAAGAAGAGCAAGGTGATATTCTTGGAGCTTGTCATTGTTCTCTATATGGTGGTCATCACGGTGGAGCAAGAATGGTGGCTAAAGTTCTAAGTTATGGTTTTTATTGGCCTACTCTCTACAAAGATACAAATGACTTGGTGAAAAGATGTGATGAATGTCAATAGGCCAGTGGAATTTCAAAGAAATATGAGATGCCTCTTACTACCATCTATGAGATTGATATCTTTGATGTTTGGAGCATTGACTTTATAGGCCTTTTGTGAGTTCTTTTGGAAACACTTATATTTTGGTCATGGTGGATTATGTGTCCAAATAGGTTTAGGTTGTTGCCTTTGCCAAACAATGAGGCTAGAAGTGTTGTGGCTTTCTTGAAGAAGAATATTTTTACAAGATTTGGTACTCCACATGCAATCATAAGCGATGGGGGGGCACCACATTTTTGCAACAATCCTTTCGACACTTTACTTAACAAGTATGGTGCTACTCACAAAGTCACGACTCCCTAATACTCATAAGTTAGTGGTCAAGTAGAAGTCTCCAACCAGGAGGTAAAAAGTATCTTGTCTAAAACGGTGAATGCAAATTGGACGGAATGTTCCATGAAGCTTGATGATGCACTATGGGCATATCGAACGGCTTACAAAACACCTATCAGAATGTCTCTATACCGATTAGTGTTCGGGAAAGTTTGTCATCTTCCAGTGGAACTAGAGCACAAGGCAATGCGAGCCTTAAAGAAATTGAATCTTGAATTGGATGTAGCCGCTAACTTGTGAGTTACACACCTGAATGAATTGGATGAGTTCCGGTATCATGCTTATGAGAGTTCGTCTTTGTACACAAAAAAATTAAATATCTTCATGACAAGTACATTTGGAACAAAGAGTTCAAGTTCGATGATCTAGTATTGTTGTTTAACTAAAGGTTGAGGATGTTTCTCGAGAAGCTTAAGTCCAAGTGGAGTGGTCGGTTTGAAATTGTTGGTGTGACTCCCTTAGGTGCATTGGATTTGAAGAACAAGAACAATAAAATATTTTGAGTCAATGCTCACCGAGTGAAGAACTACTTGGTTAAATTTGGAGAGAGCCACATGGTCGTGGTTATTTATTTCACTTGAGGATGTTATGACATTATGTCGTGCCACGACATTAAATAAGGCGCTTCTTGGGAGGCAACCCAAGTTCTTTTGCTTTTTCTCTTTTCAGTTAGATATTATTTGTTATTTTGTAGCTGTATTTGAAGTGTGTTGCATGGATGAGTGTTAGATGAAAAATGATAGACAAGGTTGTGTCATCAAAACAGGAAATACAGGCCGCACTTTTTCCTTTATGTGGCCACAGAAAAAAGAGTTCTACCGTAGAAGACTTTGTGTTGCCACAGATTTCATCTGCGGGCCGCACTTGCCAAAGCAAACTCAGATGCCAAATTATAGGTCCTGTAAGCTTTTCAGCTATCAATGCGGGATAAAAGTGCGGACTTCTGAAGAATTGAGCGGCCAAGAGACTTTGTCCACTAAAGGCTAGGTAGTAGAGTGCGACCCAAACTTGAAATTGTACGACCACACTCGCTTCATTACCTTCCCATTACTCTGAGTATAAATAGAACTGAAGACCTCATTTTACACTTTTCACCCACTTGAAATTTAGTGTTGCTTTAAGAATTCACCTGAGGAGTGTGCACTTTCAATCACACGCCACCATTTGCATTTACTAGGATCATTACACATATATACCATTTAGTATGCTTCATTTCATGTTAAATTTTATTTTATTTTAGTTTTGAATATATTTTTCCTTTTTAGATTCTTTTTACGCTATATGTTATTACATTCCATCAATGTCTCCATGTGGGATAGTTTTGTACTGGGTAAGTTGATAAAACATGCTAGATTGGGTTGGGTTAACTTATTTCTATGTCTATACCATGTTGCCTAGTAGATTTGATCAAATTTTTACATAACCTAGGTAAAGTTACACCTGCCCATTTGTGTTCTTGAATGTACGGGCCGCACTTGAAATTGTACGGTCCACCATTTGCTAGTTAAGGAAACTTGTTGGATGGTGTTTATGCGGTCGCACTTTAAATTGTGTGGACTGCAGAATTTCTTGAGAGGTTGCAGAATATTACGCAGTATCAATTAGAGGCTTGCCCTCTGAGCTTCTAAAGTGCAGATTGCACTTATAATTGTGTAGTGAAAATAAATTATGCACTGTAATTCAAAGAGGAAACATTTGAGCCCCTTGCACATCAATGAAGAAGTGCGGCCGCAGTTGGAATTGTGCGGTTCACACTTCCACTTCTGTGGGCCGCACTCCAAATTGTGCGGACCACACTTCCCTCCTTCTGCATGTTCTCTAACTGATACCTCACTGCTTCTATGTTGTTCTCACTCACTTACATGAGTCCTAATTTAAATCATGAATTTCAACTAACAAGACTCTTTGTTCTCATATAGACGATGTATGATCACGAGGTCGAGGTGAATCTACCTAAGGAAGAGAAAAATCTTCAAGGGGAAGACCAAGAGGTACCTTGCCCCCAAGTGTGCAGAAAACTATATCCAAGAAAGCGACAACATGCCGAGGGAGAGAGGCCTGTCAAAGTCTAGCTCATATGCCCCGTCTAGGAAAGCCTCCGAGAGGAACTCTTTATCAATTCCGAAGGAGCACAATGAAGAGCAATCCAGGGCACAGAGGTAGCCTGAGCCTCTGGATGTGCCTTCTACATCCTACAACAATTTCACAAGGTTCGGAGAGTTCCAGTCAAGAGTCTAATGCTGCTGTTGCGGGCTCTGATTCTGATGATACCCCAGATGATGGGAGAGCGGGTGCAGGTGCAGAGGCAGGTTTTTTAGGTCAAAGAAGAAAGAGGTCTGGGAGGATATATTTGTGAGTTGCTGGGAATTTCTGGTTTTTAGATGTGGTGGCATGTTAGGTTCTTGACTCATGAGTGACACTTCTAACTCAAAGATCTTTGACAAATACAACATCATAGTCTTAGAGCAGTGTACTAAAAGAAAGGGGTGGATGTTGTTTACTGAGAAACTAGTGGATGCAAAAGAGCATCTTGTCCAGGAATTCTATGCCAACATAGTGCATATTCTTAAAAGGACAAAGGTCACCAAGGTGCGCAACTTGAAGGTGAAATTTGATCAGCATACTCTGATGCGTACATATGATTTGATGATATACAGCCAAAAGAGTATTTAGAGAAGTAGGCTCTGAAAAAAGAGGCTAGGTTGTGGCTTGCAGAGATTCTAGCACCGGGACCCACTTCTTCTTGGATTGCTACTGGGGTGCCTATCCTCCGGAACACTCTGAGTTTCAATTCTAAAGGGTGGTAGACCTTTGCATGCATAGGCTTGACCCGTTCATGAATGAGAGCAACTTGTCTATCCCTCGAGCTATTCTGGTGGCTTCTATTATGGACGAGTACGATCAATGTGGGTGTCCTAATATCGGCTAATATCTCTATTGTGGTTCAGCAGAGTAACACCTCTTACCCCTATCCCATCACTATTATTCAGTATCTAACAGATGCCAAGGTGGAGCCCAGACCATTTGAGACCAAAGTCAAGCCGACAAGGCCGTTTGAGTGGTGCAAGCTGCAGGATTCGAGGAACCCAAAGAAGAGTACTCAGCCCTCTACTGTTGGCCAATCTGATGAGCTGGTAGTGGTAGTTTTTGTTCCATCTGATATTGCACCCACATTAGCTGAGCCTTCTACTAGTGCAGCAACTACTATGCCCGAGCCACTATCATGCGCTCCTACTACAACTCCTACTGCATTTCTTACTCTAGCTCTGAGGTTGGTACTCATGCCTACATGGCCATTATCTACTTTGCGAGTCTCCCACACATTGGCGAGTCTCGACTACTGGATGTAGGCAGCTACTTCAAAGCTATCTGAAATCTCTAGTATTATTGCAGGGAAGACATCTACATGGGCACCCCTGGAACCCTCTTACATTGATGAGAAGCTTAGCAAAGTCTTGGATAACCAGAAGGTCATCATGGATACATTGATACAATATGGTGCTATGATTGAGCAGTTGAGCAAGCAAGTGAAGAAAATAAGAAAGTCGCAGGCTAGTAAGAAGTAGGTTGATGAGCTTCGAGTTGAGGTGACCCGAATAGCTGAGGTCAGAGATTTGCCATTTGACATGTTACTTGACCCCTCCCAGCCCCACCACGCTCCATATTCATAGGATGCTCCCGCTGCTCTGACTGAGGAGTCATACCTTGCTGCCGACACTGCTGAGGCAGTGCGTGCTATGTTCATTTCTCTGGGCACTCCTAGACTTGACATTGATATTCAGTTGGCTCGGCCAGCTAGGGCTGATGTTGCTGGTGATACAGTGATGACTGAGGACACTTAGGGAGTTTTTTCGCCCTCTCTACTTTTGCTCTTATTTTGTTAAGCATTGGGTACAATGCTTATTTTATTCGGGGGGGGGGGGGAGGGGGGGAGGGGGAGGGGTGGAGCATATTTGATATGTTTGGAAACTTTGGAATGTAATAATTTGATGTTTCTACTTTGTTTTTATCTATTTCTAGTAGTTGTTATTTTATTATCTTTTTTATTTGTTTACCTTTGATTTTGTTTATGTTAGTAGCTTTTATGTTTTTCTTAGTAGTGTGGATAATAAGACTTTGATTTTCTTAATGCCACGATTTTTTCCAAAGGTGGTCTTTTGTGTGAACTAGGTGACTCTTCCTGAGGATGGATGGTGTGACAACTTTCTTAAGGGACTGAGTCAGTTTTGTGTTTAGGTAAGAATAGTAGTAAGTAATAATGAATAAAAGCCCTAATTAAGTCATTCTCTAAAAATAGTTATTCATGTGTCATTTGTCACCAATACACTTAACTGCATGCTTATGGTTTGAAACAATATTTTTGGAAGAAAATAGCTCTAGTTAGTGACTTTGAGGTTCTTGAGTTGACTTTGATAACCATTAGGTGGTTGATTAGACTATAGTGATGTTTAACTTGATTGTGATCGTTGTAGGATTTAGATTCTATCCTCTTTTATGGTCTAGTTGCATGAGAGGTGAGGTGATTTTTATTACCAGTCCAAGTACTTGAGTGGATAGTCTAGAACTTGCCCCAATTGTTTTTCAAGACGAAATTCTAAGTTTTGGAAGATGATTGTAGGTTTTTCTTTGTTTGTTTGACCTTTACATTGCCACCCTATGTTTCTTATCCATAGTCACCCCTTTTGAGCCTTTAGCCTTTCTTTTTTGGTAAATACTTTACCCGTTTTGATTGTAATTCTCTCTTGGCACCTGAACCTTCCTTAACACTCTTATATAATAAGTGGCTCAAGGCATAAGTTTTTTTTTGGAGGGGGGGTGGGGGTTGAGGGAATTCAAAGAGGTATCAAGGCACCAAAAAAAGAGAAAAGAAATAATCTCCATGAAACGAGAAGGCATGAAAATAAAGAACAAAAAAAAGGCCAAAAATAAAAATAAAAAGAGAAATTGATGAAAGCAAAAAGAAGCAACTATATCTAGTATGAGCATCAAGGGAGAAAAATAATGAAATAAACAATAAATAGTGATGGCAAGTCTCTCTACCCCCCGTGAAAAATAAATGCCTCTAATGATTTGGTAAATGTGAGCAAAGAAATGAAAAGTGAAGTGCTTAAGGAAGGGTGTAACCATTTATCACATATGGTATTGTACTCCAATCCAAAAGTCTTCATTACAACCCGAAAAAAGTCCTACTTGATTTTGTACTGAGTGAGATGACATTAGTGGAGAGATACATGATGGGCAAGCCTATGGTACTTGAAATCTTTACTTGTGACATGCCTTTGTGAGAGAAGAGTGAATCAGTTATTGCTCTAGAACCTGAGTATTGATTCTTGAACTGAGCATGGAAAATAGAAGGTAGAGGAGCAAGAGTTTGGAGTCACCATGATTTGCATGATAGAACAAGAGTGCTTTATGAGTGAAGTCAATTCTTGAAGCTCAAATATTACACTATAGTTATATGCACGTAACATATGTTTTATCACCTTATTGAAAATACACGAGTATTGTGAGTAATTGTTGGTCTTAAATGAGTATGAATGACTTACAATAGACTCTTTGAAATAACCTTTCACTTAGAGTATGTGGGACCTACTCTATATTCTTGAGTACAAACAAAGACATATGTTTGGGAGAGTTGATAAATGTGGATTATAACCGCTTATTAGTACTTTATTGCTTTAGTTTTAGTCCGAAAGTAGTTATTTTTGTTTCCAAATCTAATGATGAATTGCAGACATGTTATAGGATTGGATCTTAATGAAGAAATCTAACTCATAAAGAAGTATTCTAGCTCAACAAGGAAAAAAGGAAAAGTGCAAGCAGAAGTGCGACCCGCATAAGTAATTATGCGACCGCAGATCATGCAGACCGCATAAATAGAAGTGAGGCCGCAGATGAAGCCCTGAAGCCTCTGAGGAGTTTTGAAGAAATGTGGTCTGCACATCAAATTGTGCGGCCACAAAGGCTGGTCGCACTGAAAAAGTTAAGAGAATGTGCAAAAGACCAAGTGTGAAGCCTCCTGAAAATGCGGTCTGCAACAAAATTGTGCGACCGCAGAAGCTGAAGAACAATGCGGTCCAAACATGGAATTGTACGGCCGCAGAACCTCCTGAAGGGCATTTTTATCAGCAAATATTTGGACATTATAAATAGACGGGAAACACTTTGGGAAAGTTTTGTACTGTAGCAGCAGCTAGAAGTTATATTTAGCTAGTTTTATGTCTTCAATTACTTCTTATGATTATTCTTCTATGTCAATTAGTATGAGTATCTAGATTTTATCTAGGGTTGTGACCTTACCCTTGTGATGACCCGATAGGTCATTTATAGTTTTAGAACCTAATTTTGTATTCCGAAATCTCAAATACCTCATTTTAGCCTTCCTTGATTTGTATGTGCAGTCCGAGTGTTTTTCTAGATGTCTTTTAAGTTAAAAACTGATAAAATATGAAAAAATCGAAATTCATTTGAGTTGACTTTGGTCAACATTTTGCGTAAACGGACCTAGATCCGTATTTTGATTGTTCTGGTGGGTCTGTATCGTGATTTGGGACCTGGGCATACGTTCGAAATCGAATTCGGAGGTCCCTAGATCAAGTTATTGTATTTTGTTGATAAATTGAAGTTTGAAGGCATAATAAATCTAAATGTTTGACCAATGTTTGACTTTATTCATATCGGGTCTGTATTTTAGTTTCAAAATGTGGTATATGTCCATTACTATATTTATGACTTGTCTGTCAAATTTGGTGACAAATGGAGTCGGTTTGACGTGATTCAGACGTCCGGTTGTTAAAATAGCAATTCTAAAGTTTTCTTAAAAATTCATTCAATTTTGGTATTTGATTCATAGTTCTAGGTGTTATTTTGGCAATTTGATTATGCAAGCAAGTCCGTAAGATATTTTTGGACTTGTGTGCATTTTTGGTTTGGAGCCCCGAGGGCTCGGGTGAGTTTCGAATAGGTGGCGTAGTGAGTTGGACTTAGAAACATAGATGAAGCATTTAGTTTCTGGTGTCTCCTTGCGAGATCTGGCTCGATTTGCGAAGAAACCATCGCATTTGCGAACCTGGGCATGGTAAGGGGTACTCGCATTTGCGAGGTAAAATTCACATTTGCGAACTTGCCATTTCCGCTTTTGCGACGGCAGAGTCACATTTGCGATTCAACACCTTTTGTGATGATCTTCGCATTTGCAAAGAAAGGTCTGTATTTGCGAGGGCATTAGGGTTCGCATTGCGACCATTTTATAGCAAATGCGATTATTGGGATTATGAGAGGAGTTCGTAATTGTGACCTCTTTCTCGCAATTATGACAACTGCGAACAAGGTATTGCAATTGCTACAACTCCAACTATGTAAAAGTTGAGTTAGATAGGATTTTTGTTCATTCTTCAAATTTTCAAAACTACAAAACCCTAGAGGAAATTGTTTCCAAGAACTCTTCTTCCCCAATTCATTGGTATGTGATTCTAACCTTTTTCTTTCAATCTTCCATTATATTTCATATGTTTTCAACCTAAAATCTACGATTTTCATGGTGGAAATTGGGGGTTTGGGTAGAATTAGGGGTTTTTGTAAAATTGGAATTTAGACCTCAAATTGAGGTTGGGTTTCGAAAAAAATTACATAATCGGGCTCGGGGGTGAACGGGTAATCGGGTTTTTGTCCAAAATTCGGGTTTGGACCAAGCAGGCTCGACGTTGATTTTTGAATTTTTGGGGGATAGTTTGGAAATTCTAAATTTATGCATTATAATTGATTCCTTTAGCAATATTTGATATTATGAGTCAATAGTGGTTAGATACGAGTAGTTTGGAGGTGGATTCTAGGGGAAAGGCCCAGGTAGAGCTGTGAATTGACTGTAGAGTGAGGTAAGTGTTGTTGATACCTAATTTTTACCTGTATATTTTTAATATTAAAATATTTTCAAAATATCATATGTATGCATATATAAGTATGTCCAATTGTTTTACTATTTTTTTCTTAATTTTTAAAGATTATTAAACCAATTTATTCCTCTATTTTATTCATAAAAAACCAATAATATTTCCAAAAATATCATTTTTGTAATTCATTTATTGGATTCTCATATTTATGCCAAAATATAGCTAAAATAATTTTTATACATTTTTACAAACTTATTTAGTATTTTTAAAGCAAAATTGCACATAATTACAATATTAACCTCTTTTAGATTTAATTGTGTTTATATCTATAAAACATTAAGTCCAGGATTTTTAATTTGATAATTATATGTTATAAATTATTTTAGTACTTTTAATTTATTTTCAATATTTAATTTGCTATTTTTTATAAAATAAATGGGGAAAATTGGCTATTTAAAAACTAGCCCAATTACCTTTCAATTATAGCCTAATTTGAACCCCAATTGGAACCCAATTTTACCCCGACCCAATTTCATTCAAATCGGACCCTTTACCCGTTTAAATGACCCACCTAGATTCCCACCTAATCCCAGCCTTTGATCGTGTTGATCAACGGCTACCATTACTCCCTTCCTTTTTTAACCCAAACGACCCCTTCACCCTAATCCATTTCTCACAATACACCTACTATGAATCCCCTTCCTCTCTCAAATCCTCTCTACAACAACATCGAACCTTAGCCGCCGCCACCTTAATCTACCCTAATCCATGGCTCAGCAAGATCATCTAAGACCTGTATCAGCCTCTCATGGCTTCTACATGTTCGTTTCTGTGGTCTCATGACCAGATTCTGAAGGGGCTTGGTCCAGTCTTTGCTCGATGACTGTTCTCCGGTTGTCTCTGACCTTTCTTCGGCCATCCATGGCCATTCGAGTTAGACCCTTGACTCTCCTGTTTAGATCGATGGCTTTCAAGGCCTTTCTCGTCATTTGGGGTTTTTCTGAAACCCTAATCTCTAAGAGCTTCTTGACTTCTTTCAGGTTCACTTTAGATATATGCTTGCTATGAGTTTTTAAATGCCTTCTCGAAGCTTCTTTAATTTTGCTTTCAGAAAAAAGAAGACTCTCCATCTTTTTCCGATTAGGGTTTTCCTTCAAGTTCTTCTTTTCAAAATCTTTTCTGAGTTTAGCATGATAAAAACCGTAATTTCTTTTGGGATTTCTGAGACTATTTGTTAAGGGTTTGTTTGATTTACTTTTTTATCATCTCTAGACTTGATGGGTGATAAAAACCCTAATTTCTTTGGGTTCGTTCGAAATTCTAATACTATTTGCTAAATATTGCCTGATATATTTGTTCATCATCCTTAAACTCGATCGATGATGAAAACCCTAATTTCTTTTGGGGTCTATTCGAGTTTTTGAAACTGCTTGTGCGATTTATTTGCTTATCATCTTCTAAGCTTGAATGTCATTAAGGAAAAACCTATGTCTTTGGGTTTGAAATTGCTCGTTGGAATACCTGACTTGATTTGAAGTTCCTTTGTTTCAACATCTCTTTTCTTTATGTGATTCCTTTGATTCTGGGTTCTTACTATCTTTGAAACTTGATTATGCTTTTCAGAAGGGTTTTCGCACTTGACCCTTTGCGTGCTTATGATACTCTATCCTTTTTTTTCTTTTCTATATACTACTGATTCAATGAAACTTGACCTACATGACTATCATGCTTCGAATGTTTGTTGTCTACTAATTTTGTGCTACTATTGCATGTTGTTTCTTTTGCCAATAGTTTGGCCTCACATGTCCATCGTTTGTGCACTCTTTTATATGTAGAGTCCCCTTCTTTGGTTAATTCTCAATTTTGGGACTGATTTCAAAACTTCTCTTTTTGTTAACTCTAATTTTACTCGCTTGTTAAAGTGATGGATCCCTTTCCTTGCTTATTGCTTTGCTGAATCTTTTCCCCAAAACAAGTGTATCTCTGTACTTGGACTCTATTGTGTACTCAAGTTTTACTACTTCCTTTTATGGTAATAACCAGTCGGCCTACAAACTGATTTTCTTTCCTTCTTTTAAACCTGTTAGCCCCATTAAAAGAGTGATTCCTCAATTAAAGGGGAATCACTTGGTTGATTGATTCTGATTGCTGATTACTTCCATATGTGCATTTATTGCCTTATTTCTTACATGCTTTCAAAACTATAAATACCCACCTTCTCTTCTTTCAAACACACGAACACAAGGCAAAAACACTTGAGTTCAAACACACACTCCACTAAAATCTCTCTCTTTTCTCTGTTGCTACTTGTATTGCTGCCTTACTTAGCTGGCTG
The DNA here is from genome assembly GCF_000393655.2 of Nicotiana sylvestris. Lineage (NCBI taxonomy): Eukaryota > Viridiplantae > Streptophyta > Magnoliopsida > Solanales > Solanaceae > Nicotiana > Nicotiana sylvestris. The sequence continues at coordinate 97,677,199 of NC_091062.1, read as the reverse complement.
AAAGCCAAGGCTAGGTTGTGGGAAGCTTGCTTATTTTTCTCTGTATTTGTATCTTACTTGTATGTTCTAATTAAGCTTCTGCACCAACAACAACATGTTTCTTTACTGTATCTTCCATCCTTGTTTGTCTCCTATTTGTATTTAACCAAGTTCTATTATTAAACATGTTGTAATCTACCCCTTCCTGTTCTGAGTTAATGCTTCTGTCCATTACTTATTATGACTTGCGAATCCTAAATCCCCATCCCCAAGGTGTTTAGTATATATGGTTGGTTTGGGGCATGACAGCAATGGACATTGCTATGCATGACCCAAACATGATCCCCCTTGGATCATAACCTCCATGTCTCCTCTAGATGTTGTATGTTCTGATTGGTTTATAGGCATGTCAGCACCTTCTATTGTTGTGCATGCCCAAAGCTTATCCATGCCTAAGTAAATGGGCTCCTTGCAATGGATTTCCAGCCTCGGACCCCCTTTTTATGAAGTTGTTAACTCTGTGTGTTACTAATTACTGTCTCCCTAACACCCTCTACCCCTCTCCTTTATCCATTCAGTTTTAAGACTCTATTCCTGCACTTTCACTATATTCTTAGACTTAGGTTCTGCCCTTCTTTTGTGAGCCTTGCCTTGGGACCCATGAGATCCCTTTGATCTTGGAAACATAAGGGCTGGCACTTCCACACTGCACTCATCCCAATCTGGTTCTATGAACCTGGGTGTAAGCACTGCTCGGGGTCCTTTGAGACCCTTAGGGAACTTTGGCACACCCAGGTCTGAGAAAGGCATTGAATCAATGGCATTTGAGGTGGTTTATTCTATAATTTAGAGAGGAAGTCAAGAATCAGGCTTCCTCTGGTTGTAACTTTTCTTTTGTACTTTTCTGATGTAATTCATTATCCAGTCTGTAATAATTTTTAATAAACATTGGAGTTGACTAGTGAAAAAGGTTGGGCAATTATGCATAATTAAGGGGAGAAATCATGCCTATAGGATCTGTTGTTTAAATTCTTCATGTTTTGAGTTCTGCATTTTAGAAATCATGCCTATAGGATCCGTTTGTTTAAATTATGCATTTGTAATTCTGCACGTTAGATACCATGTCTATAAGACCTGCTTTCATTCAATTTCTGCATGTTCTACATCTAGAGAGTATGCCTATAGGACTTGCTTAAATTTTGCATATTATGGTCACATTTAGATACCATGTTCCTAGGATCTAAATGGTTAAAATCAGATATTGTGTTCATAAGGTTAAGAATCAGTACCCCTTTTAGAAATCATGTCTATAGAAATAAAATGAGCAATATTTGACATCCTGCCTATAGGATCTGCAATCAATTTAAAATTCAGTCTATTCTTAACCAGTTTTAAACAACCTTCCTTCTTTATCTAACGAGGTTTAGAAAGCATGCCTATAGGATTTCAATTATTCATTTTGAAACTGTTACTATTTTTCCACTTTCTGAATCAGTAATAGATATCATTTCACCCAAACGCTTAGGCAAGCCTTAGGTGATGATAACAATAAAAATTGAATCTGCTTTTGTTAATTGCTACAACTAGCAGACAGGCTTGATTCGGACTTCTTATTTGAGTTATGTAATAAACTAATCTGCTTCAATAATTAACTACCCTCATCTTTAGTATTTTAATTAGACCTTAAAAGTATGTGCAAGTCATGCTATTTATGTGTTTTGGTTTGAGGAGGTATGCATGAGCCTTTATCTGTTTACATGCTTCCCCCAACATGCATTATTATATGTTTTGTATGTCGCCTTAGATTTTTACCTTTTGAAACCAAAATTAGCCTATTATCTCTCACCTTTAGGAATAGTAGTCATAAACTCCTCCGGGACTGATAAGAATGGGACGGGTAATAGCATGCAATAGTGATCGAGACCAATCAGCGCTTTAATACTTTAACGGGGCGGGAAGGGTAGATATGGATATGATGATCAGCGCGCTAATACCATGTGTATACCCTCTTTTAAGGAGTGTCATATCGGGTATCGCATTGATGTGATCCATATTAAATATATACCTAGGACCCCCTTTCCCTTTATTTACAAACTTCTTTTCAAAAACTCTTCATTTAATTGTTCTTTCTCTTATGTGTTTAAATTCAAATCCCCTAATATTTGAGCCCATACTTGTCTATTTACTAAATTGCACAAATTCACAATCAACTGTCTGGCCGGGAACCACACTAGTGGATCCTGAGGGGTGCCTAATACCTTCCCCTTAGGATAATTTCAAACCCTTACCCTATCTCTGGTTGTTGAAATAACTTAAAATTGAACCCTATAGGTGTCCTAATGCACCTTAAATCATTAGGTGGCGACTCTTCAAATGCAAACCCAGTTCCCAAAAGGAACAAGTTGTCCCATACCAAATGTCATAAACCCGATTTCATGAGAAAAAGGGGGCGCAACAGCATGGCGACTCTGCTGGGGATCTTAGGCTTTTACCACTTCAGATCGTTCTTGTGAATTTGTACATCTTTATGTGCAATTACTTGTTTAATTCCTTTAAGCATTTAATATCCTTTTCAACTGCAAAACTGACATGTTTTCTTGTTTTTTCCTTTATTGTTGCTTTAAATTATGAAACTATTGTATTTACCGCTTCTTAACGTGCAAATACGTACCGACATGTTTTAATTATTGCATAATCATGCTCAACATCATACTCCACTCGTGCCAAACAAATATCATAGCAACGCTTATAATGAGTGGTTCTGCTCTTCCTAAATCATTACCCCCTAAATTCGAAAAGGCATATTTGTGGTAAAACTAGTCGTTCAGCGGTGCAGTCGACGGTTCCGTGCCTTCCCCCTTGAGTTGTCCGCTCAAGGGTACCAGTCTAAAACCCCATAGAAACCATTACTCTGTTCAAATTGTGCATGAATCATGGTCAAACCTAGCCGGGTCAGTTATGTTGTCCACATAATGATCCTTTAAGATAGCCTTTCCAATGTCCACCGAGTTTCCCTGAACCCAAACGGACGTTACCACGTTCTGTGCATTTATTTGGAGAACTAAATGCTTCATGCTAATTGTTGGTATTAAATAGTCGAGCCCGGTGGGAGTATGGTCTTAACCCTTTTGTTTTGCAGAAAATGGAGAATGAGGTCCCCAGCTTCAGTATGGTTAGAACACCCTCACTCTTGCTAAACTGATGGAAGAGTTTTCCATCGAATGACCAAATCAATGAGTGGAAGGAGAGGGCCGCCAAAGCTAGCGAAAAGTTGGAATATCTGGAATACAGTCTGCCGGAATTGGAAGGAATACAGTCTGCCCCAAAGGTTAGTTCGTTCACTTTGGCAACATCATCCTATTCCACAAGATCCAAGGGCCCTCCACCCATTCCTCCTCTTAGTCCTATAAAAAAAAGAACAAAGGGGGGATGGAAGATTAGAACAACGTCAGAAAGGAGAACTCAACTAAATGGGTAGAGGTCACTCATGGTCATGGTACTCAAGTTTCTAAGGAAAATGCATCCCAACTCGAACAAAAGTTGTTGAAATTCCAAGAAGAACTTGATTAGGTTCGGAAATCTGGCAAGTCTGTCATTTTCCCTCACCACTCCAGATATCAATTTCCCAAATGCTTAGAACCCTATACCTCCATAGAATATCCCAAATCAATAGAACCATCCCGCTCCTCACCATCACTGCAACACCTGCCATACCTCAAACAACACCCCGTTACTCGTCCCAAAACTCCAAAACTCCACAAATGACCACTTTCACACCCACTATAACACCCCTATCTACGTGGAGACCGTGCCACACTCTACCCAACCCATCTCAAGCACACCCAAGTCTGATGATAAGGACTTGCTCATCAGGAACCTGACCGAAGAACTTAAGAAATTGACTAGTTGGATTCAAGGCATCGAAGGAAGCAAGGGAATTGAAGGGCTGAACTATGAAGATATTTGCATACAGCCCAACGTCGAACTGTACGAAGGGTACAAACCTCCGAAGTTCAAAATGTTTGATGGTACAGGGGATCCAAGGGTCCATTTGAGAACGTACTGTGACAAACTGGTTGGAGTAGGGAAATATGAGCGAATCCGCATAAAGCTTTTCATGAGGAGTTTGAAGGGAGATACTTTGTCTTGGTACATTAGCCAAGATCCAAAGAAGTGGTCAAACTGGATAGGCATAGCATCCGACTTTATGGACAGGTTCAGGTTTAACACAGAAAATGCTCCGAACGTGTTCAATATTCAGAATCTAAAGAAGAAGCCCACAGAAACATTTCGCAAGTATGCTACTCGCTGGAGTTCTGAAGCTACTAAGGTCAGACCTACCTTAGAAGAGGAACAGATGAACAAATTCTTTGTCCGGGCTCAGGACCCGCAGTATTATGAAAGATTATTGATGATTGAGAGCCATAAATTTTTTGATATTATCAAGATGGGTGAAAGGATTGAAGAGGGTATCAAAAGTGGTATGGTTACAAACTTGGAGGCCTTGCAAGCTACAAATAAGGCCTTACAGTCCGGTGGTGTGTCACAAAAAGGGAAGTGGGGGCTGTAATGGTTGCACAAGGAACCAAATATCCTATCAAATACCAAACTTACCCAATACCTCCACTCACATATCAACCAACTCCGAACTACCATGCACCATCACCCGCATACCAAGCTCCACCACCCGCTTATCAATCACATACGCCTCCCACATACCAGCCCACTTTGCCCAAATATTCCCAACCTGCACATGTCTACCAAACTTACAATACTCAACCATCCCACCATCAATCACCTCCTGCATGCCAAAATTTCCCTAAACCTTGACCAAATTTTGATCGCAGACCCCCAAAACAATATACAGCCATTGACAAGTTGTACGAGAGACTCCAAGTTGCTGGTTATGTTACCTCTATACCTGCTGCAACACTTGAGAACCCTTCCCAGTAGGTTAACCCAAACAAATCATGTGCCTGCCACTCCGACATAAAGGGGCATACCATCGATGAATGTCGTTCTTTGAAAGATAAGATCCAGTCTTTGATCGATAACAAGATTATTGGGGCAAAAGAACCCGCTCCAAATGTCCGCAATAACCCCCTGCCAGACCACAAGGTTGGAGGCATTCACATGATTGAAAAAGAGGATGATTGGGATCCCGAGGGATCAATTGGGTTGATCGCGGAAGGAGATGGCCCAAAGAAGCCAATAGTTAATCTTAATCCGATCATAGTCCAGATTCAGCCATCTGGGGACGCTGAGGTGAATATGTCTGTGCCACTTGAATTTGAAGCAACGTCATCCACAAAGACACCAGTGCCAATTGAGGTTGAATTCATGTCTCCGACAAATGCACCCACACCATTTGAAGTTGCAGTCTTGCCGCCCAAGGAACATGCTCCGTTCGGAGTAAGGATAGCCACGCCGATCCCAGTGGTGATGTCGACCATGACACCATTCCATACAAAGGTTGTACCCTAGGACTATACAACCGAGGCAAGGAGGAAAGGCAAGGTCAGGTTCGAAGAGACCGTTGCCGCATAGGGCATGACGAGAACTGGTAGGGTTTATACCCTGAAACACCTATCCGAGTCAAGCAAGCAGGACTCTAACCGGCCACCCATTATTCTTAAAGGTCCAGACTATCTTTGGAGAAAGATACAAGCCAAGGAATACTCGATCATCAACCAGTTGAACAAAACACCAGCGCAAATCTCTATTTTTGCTTTACTACAAAACTCTGAGGCACACAAAAATGCTCTGCTAAAGGTACTAAGTGAGGCATACATACCAAGCAACTTCACTGGCGGAGAAATGGCTAACATGGTAGGACAAGTGTTGGAGAGCCATAAGATGTCTTTTCATGAGGACGAGCTACCACTTGAAGGGTTAGGACACAACAAAGCACTGCACATCACTGTGCAATGCAAGGACTACTTCATCACCAAGATCCTGATCGATGGGGGTTCTAGTCTCAACATTTGTCCACTGGTAACACTCAAGAAGTTGGGTAAGGGACTGCATGAGATAAAGGATGGAGCCATCAATGTGAAAGCATTCGATGGTTCTCAAAGGTCCACCATTGGTGAGATTAGTCTATGCTTAGAAATGGGGCCAATATGGTTCGATGTTGATTTCCAGGTGATAGACGTGCCAGCATCTTACAATCTGATGTTGGGTCGGCCATGGATCCATGCCGCTAGGGCCGTAGCATCGACACTGCATCAGGCAGTAAAATTCGAATGGAATCATCAAGAGATGATCATTCACGGCGATGGGATCAACCCTATATACAGTCGCCAGACCATTCCGACGATTGAGGGAAGAAGGAAGCTGGGTGGAGAAACTTACCACCACATTGAGCGGGTCAATGCGATCGACAAAAACAATTGGTGGGATAGCAAAATTGAGAGTATATTAAGTTGGAGTGGGTACGAACCTGGCAAAGGGCTCGGCAAGAACCTCCAATTAATTTTTAAACCCATAAAACTCAAGAAACATGGTACTACCTTCGGGTTGGGATATGAATACACCTGGGAAGAATTCAATAACTGGTCGCCACCATGGTGCGGTCCTTACTATCCACTAGAACAGCCAATACCGCATTTAGAGCAGACCTTCCAATAGGCTGACATTATTTATGGGTCAGATGAAGAAGAAGAACTTGCAGTAGTGAAGAACTTGTTTCTAGAGGACAATGATATGAACTGTTGCGTTATTCTCGAGGAGGAGGGGAGGAAGGCCCTTCCATACAGGCCGTAATCAGAGGGGCACACATCAATAACTGGACCATCAAGACAACTAGAGCCCGACGAGCCTCGGGGTAGCAAGGCTAAAACAAGCATCATGCACAGTTTTATTTACTAAATGATTTTCCTTTTGCATTTTGATTCCCACAATAAGATCTCCAATGTTCAAAACAATTTTGCAATTTATCAAAGCATTTTGACTTTTCTTATGAATCAACACTCATTAATTTACTTATATAGCATTACTATTACTTATCTTGATGAACCAATCACTGTGACATACAATGAGACAACACAACAAACGGACACTGATTTAGAGGAAGATGACATACCAGAGGAGGCTGTCAAAGAAGTTGAGAACTTTGAGAACATACCTAAGTCCAACCTAGACGAGACAAGAATTGTTAACCTGAGAGATGTAGAGAAAGTCAAAGAAACGCGAATCAGTGTTCACTTATCCCCGTCAGAAAAGAAGGAATACACAGAATTTCTAAGGGAATACCAGGACATATTCACCTGGTCGTATGATGACATGACTGGTCTAAGTACGTCTATTGTGGCTCATAAACTATCAACCGATCCGACATGTCCGCCGGTAAAGCAAAAGCTTAGAAAGTTCAAGCCTGAAATGAGTTTGAAAATCAAGGAAGAAATCATTAAGCAAGTCAACACTAAGGTTCTCAAGGTAGTAGAATACCCGACATGGTTAGCCAACATCGTGCCAGTGCCAAAGAAGGATGGGAAGGTCAGAGTCTGTGTCGACTACCGGAATCTCAACCAGGCCAGTCCGAAAGACAATTTCCCTTTGTCGAATATACACATCCTGATTGACAATTACGCCAAGCATGAGTTGTAGTCATTTGTAGATTGTTTCGTTGGTTATCATCTGATCTGGATGGATAAAGAAGATTCTGAGAAAACGTCTTTCATTATGCCGTGGGGAATGTACTGTTACAAGATGATGTCGTTTGGGTTAAAGAATGCAAGGGCCACCTACATGAGGGTCATGACTACTATTTTCCATGATATGATACACAAGGAGATCGAGGTGTATGTAGATGATGTCATAATCAAGTCCAAGAAGGCCATTAATCATATGGAAGATTTGAGGAAGTTCTTTAATAGATTGCGAAGGTACAACCTGAAACTGAATCTCGTGAACTGCTCATTTGGGGTTCCTGCTAGAAAATTGCTTGGGTTTATTATGAGTCGCCAAGGAATAGAACTGGATACATCAAAAGTCAAAGCCATCCAAGAACTACCACCACAAACGAACAAGAAGGATGTGATGAGTTTCTTGGGAAGACTTAATTACATCAGCCGGTTTATAGCGCAGTCCACAGTTATCTGTGAGCCAATCTTTAAGATGTTGAAGAAGGACGCCACAACCAAATATACCGATGATTGCCAAAAAGCCTTCGACAGAATTGAGGAGTACTTGTCAACACCACCAGTCTTGGTCCCGTCTGAGCCAGGTAGACCCTTATTACTCTACCTTGCAGTATTGGATGGAGCTTTTGGTTGTGTTCTGGTGTAGCATGATGAAACAGGAAAGAAGGAGCAGGCTATCTATTACCTCCGTAAGAAGTTCACCCCGTACGAGGCCCGGTGTTCTCTATTAGGGCGCACCCGTTGTGCTTTAACTTGGGTAGCTCAGAAACTAAGGCATTATTTTTGTGCCTATACCACATATCTGATATCAAGGATGGATCCTTTGAAGTACATCCTCTAGAAGCCCATGCCCACTGGCAAGCTAGCCAAGTGGCAAATCCTGTTGAGTGAATTTGACATTGTCTACGTGACTCAGAATGCAATCAAAGGATAGGCACTAGCAGATCACCTTGCTGAAAATCCCGTGGATAGAGAATACGAATCCCTGAAAACATATTTTCCTGACGAAGAGGTGTCATTCATAGGTGAAGACATTGCAGAATCCAATGATAGTTAGAGAATGTTTTTTGATGGAGCGGCAAACTTCAAAGGAATTGATCTACACCTGACCTGATTCCAGTTTACGAGGGGATGCATAGGTAGCCCGATGGGTTCGGTCACAATTCAATAAAAAGTTCATTCCCCCCCCCCCCAATTGGAAACTAGGGCAGAATTTTGAGGGGCCCCTCAAAATTCCGAAGCGATTTCAGCCGATCATCGCAAGCAACCGTCAGAAGCGTCAACTCATCAAACTGGGGCAAAATTTTGAGGAGGACCCTCAAAATTCCGTAGCAGGAGAGATTGCAATGTCCTAAACTACATCGCAGTCATTGGTTCATCTAAAAATTATTTTAATTATACACTTATGTCATACTTTCACAAAATAATGCCTGTTTATTATTGAAATTTCTTTATTTAGCAATGATACCCCAACAATACATGCAATATCACCAGATCAAATCCGAGTAGGTCAAGCAGAACCAGCGGGGATACGAACTAACCTCCCCCCCCCCAACTTTTTGCAAAACTCACGATTTTTCTTCGGATGCAAGCACTTGGATTGCAAAACCATCAAACATACTATACACTCACGAGATAAATGATGTTTAGGAATATAATTCTAAGAACCATTGCATTTATTCACATTTGCTATCCACACACAACAGTATCCCCAGCAGGCACAATATTGCAATCTGCTATGAGCTAAAAAAGCTTATTACCATTTGCCATTTTACTTCTTGCATAAGGCTACTATTCTGCCTTCCGAGACTGAATGCTATCTCCATTTGCATTTTTGCATTGCATAAGGCTACTATTCTACCTTCCGAGTCTAAACGCTGTCTCCGTCTACATTTTCGCATTGCATAAGGCTACTATTCTACCTTTCAAGACTAAACGTTGTCTCTATCTGCATTTTTGCATTGCATAAGGCTATTATTCTGTCTTCCGAGACAAAATGATGTCTCCATCTGCATTTCCGCATTGCATAAGGCTACTATTCTGCCTTCCGAGACTAAATGTTGTCTCCATCTGCATTTTCGCATTATATAAGGCTATTATTCTGCCTTTCAAGGTTAAGCTCTACCTCCATCTGCATCTACATGGCTGAAAGATTGCCACCTACTGCATTGCATGGCTGAAAGATCGCCACATCTACATCTCATGGGCTGAAAGATCGCCACCTACCGCATTGCATGGCTGAAAGATCGCCGCATAGCTGAAAGATCGCCACTTATTGCATCTCAAGGGCTGAAAGATTGCCACACACTGGATTTTGTAGGCTGAAAAATCACCACATTATCCAAAGGCATCATCGTTCGGAGGCACCATTTTCATAGCCCGAGAACACCATGTCATGGCCTGAGGATCCCTTTTAATCTTTTGCATATCATTATTCAAAGGCATCATGGTTCGGAGGCATCATCCTCACAGCCCGAGAGCATCATTTCATGGCCTGCGAATCCTTTATTATACGCTTCATGGCCCATGATAGCATGGTCTAAGGACGTCATTCTAACCGTCCAAAGACAACGTTCATAGTCCGACGAGAATTTGCATCATGTTTAAATTTACGCACAATATATGCTTGTATTGCTTATTTGCAGGTAAACCAGCGAGCAATGTCCATCTCGGCAGGAGCGATCCCGCTCCGTTTCCGCATCCCTACCAAACCTAAAACATTCCCGCAAACCTACCACACATTGCGTCCGTTCTTGAAAAGTCTCCATCGGCATACTCCGCCGACGGATCCTGAACTACATATGGACTAATTCTTGTAAGACCATGGATATGTAGGTAGCTCAGAAGCCAGGGCATGACCTAAACCTCTTCGAACTGTTCCGCTTGGTCAAAATTGGACATCACATCTTACCGACAACTCTTTCATCCTTCCCGAGTAAAGAGGGGCAGCTGTTAATACCCAATTTTCCCTGTATATTTTTCATATGCAAAATACTTTCAAAATAGCATATGTATGCATATATAAGTATGTCCAATTGTTTTATTATTTTTTTCTTAATTTTTAAACCAATTTATTCCCCTATTTTATTCATAAAAAATCAATAATATTTCCAAAATTATCATTTTGGTAATTCATTTATTGGATTCTTATATTTATGCCAAAATATAGCTAAAACAATTTTTGTACATTTTTACAAATTTATTAAGTATTTTTAAAGCTAAATTGTATATAATTGCAATATTAGCCTCTTTTAGATTTAATTGCGTTTATATCTATAAAAAATTAAGTCCAGTATGTTTAATTTGATAAGTATATGTTATAAATCATTTTTGTACTTTTAATTTTTTATTTGCTATATTTTATAAAATAAATGGGGAAATAGGCTTTTTAAAAACTAGCCCAATTACCTTTCAATTGTAGCCTAATTTGAACCCCAATTGGAACCCAATTTTACCCCGACCCAATTCCCTTCAAATCCGACCCTTTACCCGTTTAAATGACCCACTCGGACTCCCACCCAAACCCAACCGTTGATCGAGTTGATCAACGGCTCTCATTACTCCCTTCCTTTTTTAACCCAAACGACCCCTTCACCCTAATCCATTTCTTACAATACGCCGCCTCTAAATCCCCCTCCTCTTTCAAATCCTCTCTAAAACAACATCAAAACCTAGCAGCCGCCACCTTAATCTACCCTAATCCATGGCTCTTCAGGATCATCTAAGACCTGTATCAGCTTCCTATGGCTTCTACGTGTTCGTTTCTGTGGTCTCATGACTAGATTCTGAAGGGGCTTGGTCCAGTCTTTGTTCGATGACTGTTCTCCGGTCGTCTCTAACCTTTCTCCGACCAGCCATGGCCATTCGAGTCAGACCGTTGACTCCCCTGTTTAGATCGATGGTTTTCAAGGCCTTTCTCGTCACTTGGGGTTCTTCTGAAACCCTAATCTCTAAGAGCTTCTCGATTTCTTTCAGGTTCACTTTAGATCTATGCTTGCTATGAGTTTTTAAATGCCTTCTAAAAGCTTCTTTAATTTTGCTTTCAGAAAAAAAGACTCTTCATCTTTTTCCGATTAGGGTATTCCTTCAAGTTCTTATTTTCAAAATCTTCTCTGAGTTTATCATGATAAAACCCCTAATTTCTTTTGGGGTTTCTGAGACTATTTGTTAAGTGTTTGTTTGATTTACTTGTTTATCATCTCTAGACTTGATGGGTGATAAAAACCCTAATTTCTTTGGGTTCGTTCGAGTTTCTGAGACTATTTGCTAAATATTGTCTGATATATTTGTTCATCATCTTTAAACTCAATCGATGTTGAAAACCCTAATTTCTTTTTGGGTCTATTCGAGTTTCTGAAACTGCTTGTGCGATTTATTTTGTTTATCATCTTCTAAGCTTGAATGTTATTAAGGAAAAACCTATGTCTTTGGGTTTGAAATTGCTCGTTGGAATACCTAACTTGATTTGAAGTTCCTTTGTTTCAGCATCTCTTTCTTTATGTGATTCCTTTGATTCTAGGTTCTTACTATCTTTGCAACTCGACTATGCTTTTCAGAAGGGTTTTCGCACTTGACCCTTTGCATGTTTCTGATACTCAATCCTTTTTTTTCTTTTTTCGATACTACTGAGTCAATGAAACTTGATCTACATGACTATCATGCTTCAAATGTTTGCTGTCTACTAACTTTGTGCTACTATTGCATGCTGTTTCTTTTGCCAATAGTTTGGCCTAGCATGTCCATCGTTTGTGCACTCTATTTATATGCAGAGGCCCCTTCTTTGATTGATTCTTAATTTTGGGACTGATTTCAAAACTTCTCATTTTGGTAACTCTAATTTTACTCGCCTGTTAAAGTGATGGATCCCTTTCCTTGCTTATTGCTTTGCTGAATCTTTTCCCCAAAACAAGTGTATCTCTATTTATATGTTTTGGTTTGAGGAGGTATGCATGAGCCTTTATCTGTTTACATGCTTCCCCAAACATGCAGTATTATATGTTTTGTATGTCTCCTTAGATTTTTACCTTTTGAAACCAAAATCAGCCTAATATCTCTCCCCTTTAGGAATAATAGTCCTAAACTCCTCCGGGACTGATAGGAATGGGACGGGTAATAGCATGCAATAGTGAACGAGACCAATCCACGCTTTAATACCTTAATGTGGAGGGAATGGTAGATATGGATATGATGACCAGTGCGCTAATACCACGTGTATCCCCTCTTTTGAGGAGTGTCATACCGGGTATCACATTGATGTGATCCATATTAAATATAAACCTAGGACCCCTTTTCCCTTTATTTGCAAACTTCTTTTCAAAAACTCTTCTTTTAATTGTTCTTTCTCTTATGTGTTTAAATTTAAATCCCCTAATATTTGATCCCATACTTGTCTATTACTAAATTGCACATATTCACAATCAACTGTCTGGCCGGGAACCACACTAGTGGATCCTGAGGGGTGCCTAACACCTTCCCCTTAGGATAATTTCAAGCTCCTACCCTATCTCTGGCTGTTCAAATAACTTATAATTGAACCTTATAGGTGTCCCAATGCACCTTAAATCATTAGGTGGCGATTCTTCAAATGCAAACCCAGTTCCCAAAAGGAACGAGTTGTCCCATACCAAATGTCATAAACCCGATTTTGCGAGGAAAAGGGGGCGCGACAAGTGTTTAGTTTAACCTTGACTTGAGGGAATTAGGAACCCTTGGACTATGTGCTACGTGCATTTCATGTGTTTCGGCGTATGTGCGAGGTGATGAGTGTTTATACACCGCTAAATTACCTTTTTCCCCTGATTTTTCGTTTTTTCTTAATTGTCTTATTCCCTGTCATAAATGTTATATGCTCTAAATACCTTCCATGCTTATTTTCTACCTTTTAATCAATGTTTTCCTCTGTTAATAATGTTAGATCCTTTCATTTTTTCATGATTCGCTACTACTTTCCTTAACTGACTTATTTGCACCTTCTAACTGTCATTTACTAGACTTGACTTATTGTGTATTATTACCTATGTTAACTCCCATGTTGTACAAGGTTTCCTTTCTGGTTCATCTTGGTATTTATTGCTCGTAAATGTTTTTGTGACTTGAATTATTGAATTAACTGTGCATATTGAGTTTTGGTACTGATACAGTGGGATCGAGTTGCATGCCACAACATGTGGAATAAGGGTAGATTGATATGGTGGAATAAGGGTGAATTTGTACTGATACAGTGAGATCGGGTTGCACACCGCAACAGGTGGAATAAGGGTGGAATGGTATGGTTAAATAAGCGTGAATTGTAATATTGATATTGTTATTTGGCGGGATCGGGTTGTGCGCTGCAACATATATAAATAAGAGAGGATTCTATGTTGTACGGTGGAATCAGGTTGCATGCCGCAACAACCTATGTGTTTCTATTTCTTGAGTTGTGTTGGCTTTCGGTATTTTCACTTGAAACTCTAAGGATTGGTAATTATGTTCGTCACTGGCTTATTTCTTGAGGCTGTAGCTATTATTTTCAGTTGACTGTCTTATTTTGTTTCGTATTTCTTTTTTTTGTCATTATTATATACTGCGTACAGATTATAGTGTGAGTGACCTACCCTAGCCTCATCACTACTTCGTCGAGGTTACGCTCGACACTTACAGAGTACATTGGGTCAGTTGTACTCATACTACACTCTGCACTTCTTGTGGAGATTTTGGAGTCGTCCCTAGCGGCAGTTATTAGCGTGCTCGGATTGGATAGTTTGTGGAGACATGAGGAACAGCTTCTCAGTGGCCGCAGCTCCTAGAGTCCTCTTCCCTTTTTATTTGGTTGTGTACTTCCTTTTCAGACAGCTTTAAGTTATTTCAGACCCTTATTTATACAATTCTAGTAGGTCGTGCACTTGTGACACAGGGTCCAGGGTTGTATTAGAAGTTTGGCTGTTTTAGCTTCCGCATTTTTACTTTGGATTATTTCAGACATTTCGGTTCTTTCACATTATTTAATTTGAACTATTAAAATTGATAAACTATTCTAACATTGGCTTGCCTAGCAAGTGAAATGTAAGGCGCCATCACGGTCCCGATGGTGGGAATTCCGGATCATGACAACCCTAGTGTGTAAAACTTATGGGTTGTTAGAACTAATGCTTGTTTATGATTGGGTGTTTAGTATATAGCCTTGATTATGTATTATATCTGGAATTAATGATTGCGAATAATCATGCCTATTTGACTTAGTTCTTACTTGAGAAAGAGGAATCTAGTCTAGGAAAACTTGGCTAACAATAAATTGAACTAGTTAAAGTTTTGGACAGTTTGATTAAAGGGTTTGAACTAGAGATAGGGAGAACCCTACTTGGATTCATATAAATTTCTTAGATTGGTACCCATTTAGCCTTAAGAAATCCAATTTGGGCATAACCACTTTGTGATCGAGAGGTATTGAGTAGGTACTTGAGAATTTAGAGTCATAATACACCTCGATCTACAAAAAAACATTAACTTATCATACCCATTAGGTTTACACCTAGGTGGGTATTACATCCCTAGGCTTTTCCTAAATTGATAAAAGCACCCAAAAAATAATTTACTCTCTAATTGTTTTTACTTAGTCTAAATTCTTACTGTCAAAATTAGTTAACAATCATCCCTCTTATTTGAAAGTACAATTAGGTTATTTCATGTACTCTTATCAAGTATTTACCTTATTGTAAACTCATGAGAAATTCGACCCCGACTCAAGTTGGATATTATTATTGCAATGATCGTTTCCCACTTAATAATGAGTGCGGATTTGGGTGTGATCAGCCATTAATTTTATTGAGCCGCCCTTAATTTGCGTTTTCTCGTTCCCGGCTCGCTTGAACAATAATTGTTTCACTGGTTTACATTCCCTCTAAATAACAGAAAGATTTTAGTTTTCATACTTTATATTATTATGTCAGCTAAAAAATAATTCTAAATAACCATTAATGAACATTGAATTATATTAACTGATAAGAAGAAAATATTATGCATAATATATATTGATCCTTGAGGAGGCTTATTGTCACGACCCAAATCCTAACCTGTTGTGATGGAGCCTATCAATGATACTAGGCAAGCCAACTTTTTCAAAATACTTCCAATATTTCATAGAAAGATAAATTCAAGAGTTTTTAAATAAACAGAGTTTTTGTAAACAAGGGATTAACCCAAAAATATAAGTGAGGAAAATAGCCCCAATATCGGGGTGTCACTAAATCATGAGAATCTAAACATAACCATCCTGGAAATAAAATGATTATCGCAGTCTGAATAAAATACAATGAAAGAAAAGATACAAAAGAGGAAAAAAAGGTCGGGGGAACGCTAGGCAGCTACCTCGCTATCTCCAATGGTCAGCTACGAGAACTATCCTGACACTCCGCGTCCAGAAACTCCTGGATCTGCACGCGGAGTGTAGGGTGTAGTGTGAGTACAACCAACTCAGTAAGTAACAATAATAAATAATAAATAAAAGGTAGTGAAGAGCTACACTGTTATATATCATTTTCAGTAGTCTCAACAAGAAAAAATTGACATACTTCCCAAATTCGGTAAATCAAGTCAAATCAGTTTGTTTATGCCAAGTTTAAGTAAAAACAAATAAAGATATCCTTTCAAAAGTTTTCAAAACAGTGATTTAAGGCAACTATGTGCAACAATAATGAAATCATATACACCCCCTCAGGGCAACAGTCACCCAGTGCTCCCATTCACTCCAACCTCACAATCACTCATTCCTCATAGTCCCTTAGCACTCTACACTCGGCACTTGCACTCAGTAGGTACCTGTACTCACTGGGGGAGTGTACAGACTCTGGAGGGGCTCCTACAGCCCAAGTGGTATATGAAGCCAATCATGGCATAAATCAGTGAAACATGTTATGGCGTGCGGCACGATCCCATAAATATCTTTACAATCAGGCCCTTGTCCTCACTCAGTCATCAATCTGTCCAGTTTCTCGAGCTCTCAGAAATCAGGAAATCCAGCCCAAACAACAATAATATGATGTATCAATGAGAATAACAGAGACTGAGATATGATATACGAGTAAAAACTAAGACTGAGTACAAATAACATTTAGCAGGTAATTCAACATGTAACACGACCTCTGTGGATCCTCACAGTACCAACACATAGCCTAAACATGGTTTCTAACATGATTCATAGTCAAATTTCTATAACACATGGAGAACATATAGCTAACAACAGGTTTATTGAACTTTTCAGTTTCACGGAATGGACCAAGTCATAATTCCCACGGTACATGCACACACGCATATCACCTAGCATATGTGTCACCTCCAAAATATTCAATAACACAAATTTCTGGGTTTCATACCCTCAGGACCAGATTAGAACTGTTACTTACCTCAGTCCGAGAAAAACTCTACTCCAAAATGCCTTTGCCTTGCGAGTCGGTCTCTAAATTCCCCAAATCTAGCCACAACAAATAAAATATAATCAATATAGGCTAAAGGAATCAATTCAACAATAAAAATATGAATCATAGCTCAAAACCCGAATTGAACTGAAACTCGGACTCCGGACCCACGTCCCGAAATTCGACAAAAGTTATAAAACCCGAAAGCCCATTCACTCACGAGTCCAACCATACTAAATTTACCAAAATCTAACACCAGTTGGTCATCCAAATCCCTAAAATTCATTCTCCAAATCCCTAACTTCAAACCCCTAAAATTCACCTCAAAAATACACCAACTAGGTGGGAAATCGGTGGGGAAACATCATTATTGATGAAAAACAAACATAGGGAGCTTGCCTCAGTAATCTCTTCAAAAACCCTCTAAAAACCACCAAAGTCCGAGCTCAAAATGATTAAAATGGTAAAACATCTCGAAGTCTCGTATTTATATACTCTTCCCAGGTCATCCGCACCTGCGGCTAAAAATCCACTTCAGTGGTAAAAGTTCCTCTTTGGCAAAAGTCACTTAACCAACTACCTCCACTTCTGTGAGCCCTAGACCGCATCTGCACATATTGCAACTGCGGCAAATGCCACCGCACTTGTGGAACCAACCACAACTGCGCCCTCCTGCCCGCTTCTGTGACCACGCAGGTGCAGGAAAATCTTCGCACCTGCGACCTCTTCTCATCTCTACCTTGTCTGCTTTTGTGGCTCTTTCCTGCTTCTGTGGGCTTGCACCTGCAGTT
Organism: Nicotiana sylvestris; assembly: GCF_000393655.2. Lineage (NCBI taxonomy): Eukaryota > Viridiplantae > Streptophyta > Magnoliopsida > Solanales > Solanaceae > Nicotiana > Nicotiana sylvestris. The sequence continues at coordinate 97,659,394 of NC_091062.1, read as the reverse complement.
TCCACTCCGCATGTGCGGTTAAACCAGAAGAGAACAGTCTTCAGCAATCTCTAAACTTCAAAACTTGGTGCGTTAATCACTCGAATTCAACCCGAGGCCCCCGAGACCTCAAAAAACATACTAACAGGTCTTATAACTCCATACAAACTTAGTTGAATCCTCAAATCATCTCAAACAACATCAAAAACACGAATTACACATGGATTCAAGCCTAATGAACTTTGAAATTTCCAAATTCTACAAACGATGCCAAAACCTATCAATTCACGTCCGACTGACCTCAAATGTTGCACACAAGTCATTAGTGATGCCACAAACCTACTCCAACTTCCAGAATTGAAATCTGACCCCGATATCAAAAAGTCCACCCCTGTCAAACTTTTTAAAATTTCAACTTTCACTAATTCAAGTCAAATTCTACTACGGACCTCCAATTCATAATCCGGACACACTCCTAAGTCCAAAATTACCTATTAGAGTTAATGGAACCATCAAAATTCAAATTCGAGGTCATTTACACATAAGTCAACATCTAGTCAACTTTTCCAACTTAAGCTTTCAATTAAGAGTTTAAGTGTCTTAATTCACTCTGAAATCTCTTTGGACTTGAACCGACCAACCCGGTAAGTCATATAATAGACATGGAACACAAAAGGAATAGTAAATAGTGGAACGAGGCTACAACTCTCAAAATGACTGGTCGGGTCGTTACATCCATAGCTCACGATGTTCTATTCATCATGCGTCACAAAGATGTATCGTGACTTGAATCAACATTACTGATGGTGGAAGATAAAAAAATACATTGTTGGGCATGTTTCATGGTTCTTGAATTGCAAGTAGGTCAAGTATTAGCATTAGAAACTAGGTGGTTAGACTTAGAGGTTAGTGATACCGATATAGAAGTGGGAGCGTATTACGATGGACTTTGTGGTAGGATTATTAGGGACTTTGAAGAAGTTTGATGCTATTTGGGTCATTATGGATAGATTGACCAAATCTGCATATTTCATTCGGGTGATGACTTCATACACTTCGAAGAGGTTGGCTCGGATCTACATCAGAGAGATTGTTCATTTGCATAGTTTTCCCATTTCCATCATTTAAGACCGTGGCACGGTTCTCTTTGCACTTTTGGAGGTTGTTTAGTGAAAGTTGGCCACGCAGTTGGAGTAGAGAATCGCATTTCACCTATAGATGGATGATCAGTTCGAGCGGACTATCCATATCCTTGAGGATATGTGGAGAGTATGTGTTGTCGATTTTAAAGACTAGTTGAACCAGTTTCTATCATTGGCGGAGTTCACCTAAAATAATAACTACTAGTCTAATATTCAGATGGTGTCGTATGAAGGTTTATATGGTAGGTGGTGCCATTCTCCTATTGGTCGATTTGAGCCTGGTGAGGCTAGGATGTTGGGTATGGACTTAGTTCATGATGCCTTAGATAAGATAAGTTTATTTAGGATCATCTTCATACACAATCCGTGATGTGGCTTATATGGAAGGGCCAGTTGAGAATAAAGGCAAATGTCATATAATGTACTTTCTCTATGAAAGGCGTTATGAAATTTAGGAAAAGGCTGAAGCTGAGAGTAAGGTTCATGGGCCTATTTGAGATCTTAGAGAGAGTTGAAGAGGTTGCTTATAGGCCTGCACTGCTTCCCAGCCTAGCAGGGGTACATCAAGTATTTTATATTTGTTTGATTCAAAAGTATCATAAAGATAAGTCGCATGTATTGAACTTCAGCACAGTACAACTTGATGAGAATCTGACTTATGAAGAAGAGCTACTAGCCATTATAGATCAGCAGGTTCGAATGTTGATATCTAAGGAAATTTCCTCCAAGAAAGTGCTTTGTAATGACCCAGCTGGTTGTTTTAAGAATTAATGCCCCGATCCCCTATTAACTGTTTTCCCCGTGTTTGTTTCTGCTATTGTGAGCTGTCGGGAGGATTTATTTGGAGTTTCGAAGAGTTTTGGGATACTTAGTCCCTAAATGAGAGTTTAAGCTTTAGAATTTGGACCGTAGTCGGAGCAGTATGAAGATGGCCTCGGAATGGAATTACGTCAGTTCCGTTAGCTCCGTTAGGTGATTTCGGGCTAAGAGGCGTATTCGGATTGTGTTTTGGAGGTTCGTAGCTTATTTAGGCTTGAAATGCCAAAAGTTGAATTTTTGAAATTTTCGGTTCGATAGTGAGACTTTCATATCGGGGTCGGAATGGAATTTTAAAAGTTGGAGTAGCTCCATAGTGTTGAATGTGACGTGTTTGCAAAATTTCAGGTCATTCGAACGAGGTTAGGTACACCTTTTGATCGAAAGCGTAATTTGAGAGTTTTTGGAGTTCTTAGGCTTAAATCCGATGTTTAATTGGTGTTTTGATGTTGTTTTGAGTGTTCTGAAGGTTGGAACAAGTTTGAACGATGTTTTAGGATTGGTTGGCAGGTTTAGTTGAGGTCCCGGGGGCTTCTGGTGAGTTTCGGGTGCTTAACGAAAATAGAATTGGACTTGGGAAAATTTGGTGTTGGATGAACTTGTCATAACTGTACCTGCGTGAATGGGACAGCAGGTGCGGCGCCGCAGGAGAGGCTAATGGACCATAGAAGCGGGATTAGCGTATGCCCCAAAAGTCGCATGTGCGAGGGATTTGACGCACCTGCAAGACCGCAGGTGCGGTAAGTGAGTCGTAGAAGCGGAAGCTGAGTTTTAATGAAATGTTACATATGCGACTTGGTCTTCACAGAAGCGGGACCGCAGGTATTGTCCTAGAGCTGCAGATGCGGTTTCACTGGTCAGAAAAGAGGCAGAATCAAGGGTTAGTTCCAAAAACTTTAGAAAATGATTTGGGATCTCGGGATTTTCGATTTTGAGAGATATTTTCACTTGGGTATTTTGGGTATGTAATTCTTACTCGGTTTTGATTAATTTCCATGAATCTATGCTTAAATTCTCCCTTTAAATTCGAATTTGGGGTGAAACAATTGGAGAAAAATTGGAAAAGTTCTTGCACCTAATTTTGGAGTTTTGATCAAGATTTTGATGTCGGATTGGAGTAATTTCTGTATATATGAACTCGTGAGAGTGTGAGGATCCCGAATTTAAATATTTTACCCAGTTCCGAGATGTGGGCCCGGGGGACATTTTGGTCATTTTACCTAATTTTCCGTATTAGCTTGGAATTTATTTTGTGGAATCAGTTACTTGAAGTTATATTTACATTATGCAATTAAATTGAATAGATTTGAGCCATTTGGAGTCGAGTACTCGTACAAGAACGTGGTTTCGGGTTGATTTTGAGCCGGTTCGAGGTAAGTGGCTTGCCTAACCTTGTGTGGGGGAACTCCCCTTAGGATTTGGTATTGTTGATATTTGAAATTCCTTGTACATGAGGTGACGAGTGCGTACTTGTGCTACTTATTGAAAGTCCTATTTTAATTAAGTAACTACAATTGTGTTTCCTTTCCTGTTTATAATACTTGCAATTTAAGCCTGCTGTTAGCTTAAGGAAGCATGTCTAATTGACTTAATTGCTTTACTTGCTCAAACTGCCTTATTAAGATTATGTGAAGCATGCTAGGTTAGAAATACCTATTTTACCTTTGTATGAAATTTGAATTGAATTGAGTATTCTTCGTGTTGCTGCTATGGGTTTACTTTGGAACTACGAGACGGTATCCTAGGAGACCCCCTGCCTGTTTACTTTGGGACTACAGATTTGTATTACGGGAGATCCCCTGCACATATATTGATTTGGACTGTAATGCGGGATACCGAGAGATCCCCAACACGCATATTGAGGATACTAAGAGATTCTTGGGATACCGAGAGATCCCTAGCACATATATTGACGATGCTAAGAGATTGTCGGTATACCGAGAGATCCGTAACACATATTGAGGATACCAAGAGATCCTCGGGATACTTAGAGATCCCCAGTTGTTATCTCTATGTGGAGCTATATTCCTTCTGTAATTATTTTGTCTCTGTTATAGTCGTTGTTATTCTTATTATCCTGTGTTACTTCATACTGTTAGCATTTAATTATATTGTCATATTCTATATAGTTTTACCTCATTTTCAGCTATAATCAGTAGGTCCCTGACCTTCCTCGTCACTACTCAACCGAGGTTAGGCTTGGCACTTACTGAGTACCGCTATGGTGTACTCATGCCCTTTTTGCGCATGTTTTTCATATGCACATCCAGGTACTTCGACTCAGTCCTACTACCCTTGAGGCGAGGCGATCCTCCATAGACTTCAAGGTATATCTGCCGCGTCCGCGGACCGAGGAGTCCTTTTCCACTTTGTCTTATAGTTTTTAGCCCTTCTGTATTTATCTTAATTTAGACATTCTGGAATAGAGCACAATGTAGTATTCATAGCTTGTGATTTCATGAGATTCCGGGTTTTGGGAATTGTTCAGTTTTGAGATCTTGTATTGGTATATGCCGAGAGGCATCTTAAACACTTCTATATTTGTTTATCTTCAGATTTTATTAGTTTTTCTTCATTTTGGTTCTTTTTTGCAATTGTTAGGATTACCTAGTCGTAGAGACTAGGTGACGTCACGATAGTTCACGGAGGGGGAACATGGGTCGTGACAAGTTGGTATCAGAGCTCTAGGTTCATAGGAGTCATGAATCACAAGCCAATTTATTATAGTCTCGCAGATCGGTACGGACACGTCTATACTTATCTATGAGAGGCTATGTAACTGTTAGGAAAATTTCCACTTCATTTGATTTCCTTGTCGTGCGAGACTTTTGATATCACAATTCTAAACTTTTGTCTTCTATTATCTCACAGATGGTGAGGACACGTGATGCCAGAGATGATTAGGCATCCGGGCCCCCTACTGCAGCCGTCAAAGGTCAGGGCCGGGGTAGAGGCCAAGGACGCACACGTGGTGCAGCCAGAGCACCCGCACAAGTTGCCACCGAGGTTCCAATAGTAGTTCCAGTCGTGGTCCAGGCACCTGATACGCCTACTGCTACTACTACTCCAGCTCTCTAGGAGGCTCTTACGCAGTTCATGAGCATGTACACCACTCTGTCTTAGGCAGGGTTGCTTCCCCTTACTGTAGCTACATCTCAGGCCGAGGGAGGAACACAAACTCTCGCCGCCCATACTCCTGAGCAGTGAGTGCATGTTGATTAGGTCCCAGAGATTATTCCTGTACAACCTGCAGTCCCAGATCAGCTCGAGGACATGGCAGTGGCTTCCGAGGATGAGCAGCTGAGGCTTGAGAGGTTCAAGAAGTACAAGCCTCCTGTATTCAGTGGTCTAACATCAGATGATGTTCTAGGATTTTTAGATGAGTGCTACCATATCCTCCGTACCATGGGTATATCTGGATCGAGCGGGGTTTCCTTCAATATCTTCCAGCTTCGAGGAGCCGCCTATGAGTGGTGGCGTACCTATGAGTTAGACAATCCAGATGAGGCAGCTTTCCTAAATTGGACTTGTCACACCTCCTCTTTTCACTACACCCCCGGGAAGGAGTGTATAAGGGAGTTTTTCCAATTAAAGGACAATCGAAACGGGATTCGTTTATTTAAAGATTCAGAGTCGCCACTTGGGATAATTTATGGTGTCTCACATCACCGATTTGAATCCCAAATCGAGGAAAAGATTGACTCTGTATTGTAGCCTGCGAACCGGAAATCCGGGTAAAGAATTTTATTAACCCGGGAGAAGGTGTTAGGCACTCCCGAATTCCGTGGTTCTAGCACGGTCGCTTAACAATTTATACTTGGCCTAATTATCTGACTTATTACACGTTTTAAACTTGTTGTGTATTTTTAGCTTTTATCACCGCTTTTAGCTTGATTATTTGTAATTATAGAAGTGTCTTAAAACGAATCACGCGTACGTATATTAGTTTTAGTTTTGCATTGTACATAATTAATAACACTTTTGGCGCGTCAAAATCATGTCATGCGAACGTGTCCTTGATTAATAACGCTTTTGTCGATTTATTAAGAAGTATTTGGTTGAAGTTGCGCGAACGCATCCCTCAAGTCACTTTTTAGAATCAAATTTTGCCATCATGTTACGCGAAACGTATACGTAATTACAACACTAGTCTAAATCGAGCCTAAAGCAATCTACGAGTGTTCAATTTTTTAGAAATTGTTATCGTGTCGTGCGAACGTGTACACAATTGAATTAATAACATTTTATTATATAAATGAATTTGGCCAAAGTTGCGCGTGCTTAAAACAAACTACGAACATTTGTCATTTTTGTATGATTAAATGGTAGGCGGCGCGCCTCGGACTATATGAGCTAATTTAATTTAATAACCTCCGAAAACCCATTTTTATTGAGAAGATTTGTTCCAAGTTGCGCGAACACATACTCCAAATTGTCTTTAGAATTGTAATTATGTCACGCGAACGTGTCCACAACCACGACAATATATTAAACGTGCCTAAAGCAACTAACGCATTATCAACTTTGCGAGAGCCCTGAAAATTAGCTAAATGGCACGCCTCAAATTTTAAGTATTTTTTAAAAGAAATAATTATATGAGGGTCACGCATTTGTCATTTTTATTTGGCACGGCGCATCCCGTCTTTAATTAAAAGGACGTGACTAGTTCATCAAAGAACGTAAGGGGATTCCTACTTATGTTATGCCAAAGCTTAAACTAATAATTTAATAAAAAAAATGAACTGGTAGCAGACCACCCACATTTGATTGTGGAAAGGCCGAGTTAGTCAAAAACCCACGTCTGGTTGCCCATTACTGCAGGCTCAGCGTGTGAAATAACTGGGCTCAACTTGAAGCCCAGTTTGGCAGCCTGATTGTGGAAGGGGAAGACCATCGAAATTAGGCCAATGATGGCAGCCCAATACACGACCCAACAAATATGTTTGAAGCAAATTGCATCATTCAAGAAATTCTGGGATTAAACAAATACTGATAATCTTTGAATCAAATGCAAAGAATATTTTTATGCTAACATAGGTTCCAAAATGAAGATACAATCCTAGTTGCAACAACACACTTTTACACAAATTATTCACCAATTAACAAAACTCAAAGGTCCCTTCCCCCTAGTTTATATTAAATTCTGATTCAAGCATAACATATTTAAAACATACCACATGTCATGGAAACTTGCCAAAGAAAAACTAAATATGAAAGGTTAATCTGAATCTGAAAATTTCAAGTCAAAAACCAAGCTCAAACCCCATTCAAAAATCATTTTAAGATAAAAAAGTGGTCATACACGAGCAACAATAGAACTGAAGGACAACTCTAAAACCATTGTGTTGTATTTCAAGCTATATAGGAACAGATCTAAAATGGACAGTAGGAAATAAATCCAATCTAAGCTTACTAGACCAACCACATGAAGGGTCTAAACTTGTAATTTGAACCACAACCATGAAACGTACATTTAAATCATCCAATCTTAACTAATTAATTAAGGATCATTATCTTCAATTAACACATGATTATACAAGGTTTACAACATTCCTGAATCACCTATATTCAAACAATGTTCACCCAATATTTAAATCAAATATACATCTAGGAATGAAATATCCAAAATAAACTAGACTGAAAGCATGAACAATAAAATGATAGCATCGAGCAGAAATTACAACAAGAACTTAATGTTTTTCCTTTAAACTCTAGCTCGGTTCACAGATCTTTACACAAACTTAATCAGGCTTCATTTCCAACATAGTTTCAAGAGAATACCTGGTATGTAGAACAGAAAAATGGGGTAAGCAATCAGCAACAGCAAACCACAAAATACAGCAGCAGAAAGCCCAACACAGTAGCTTCAACACCTCAATCCAGAAATCCCAGCAACACGGAGAAAACCAGTAAAAATGCAGAAGAAAAATAGTCCGGAAATCTCTCTTTGTTTTCTCTTTCTAGATTTGAACTCTCTCTGGTGTTCTTCCGCTCTCAATATTTCAGAAAATTTGGTTTTATCTTTTTTACTCTCTCCAAAATGAATTCTGCCCCTGTATATCCAATGTATCCAGAGTGTATATCGAGTGTATACTGCTCTCTCCGCCACCCTTCCTTTTTTGATTTTCAGCTCCCTTAAATGGGCATTCAATTAGTGCATTTTCCACAAAATACTTAACTTTTCATTTCTTTAATCCTCCACTCCATTGTCCATTCAATTATCCACTTAATTATTTAATCCATTAGTGCAATCCTAACCCTACTATCCACTAGAAACTTCTTAAGTAGGTAAACCCTTGAATTACTTATATTAATCAGTTCTTATTGACGCAATTAAACAAGAACTTAATACCAAACTTATTGAACTAATCCTAATTATTTTGACTGAGTGATTAACGAGATACAATTTCACAACCTTACAACAAGCTGATATCCTAATTATACTAAACAAATCTATAAAACCAAATCTTAAAGAAACAACAGTGAACAGAGATAATTCATACCAAAGAACTGATCGAATTTCAAATGAAATTGACCAGAAAAAGAAAAAGAGACGAGGAAGACGAATATTACAATAACACTAATGAAAATAAACAAAAACTAGGAAAGAACTCACTGGATAGGCTCGAACTTGGATTTGGCACTCTGAATCAGCCCAAAATAATACCAAACATTTGTTCCTGATGCAGAACAAACGAGCGTTATTATTTTGTGATGAAACGAGTTTGAATAAGCCCAGAAATCCAACCAAACGATATTTCGTGCACTGGTCGGAATTTTAAGGTTCTAAGGCTTGAACGCAGATTCGATATTCGAGGAGTTCTGGATACATTCGAGGGAAACTAATGATATATTGGGCCTAAGGGGGTTGTGGAGGTTGTGTGGCGTTAATTTAGGAGGGATTGGAGTCGGCGCCGCCACCGGAGAAAGTTAGGGCGGCGCTAGGGTTCATCCTTTTGAATCGATATTCGAAGGGATTCAGGCATGTTCGAAGGTAAAGGGTTACGGATCCAGGAAGAGGGGATCGAGGGGGTTCTGGGGTGTATTTTTGGCAGTTATTGGAGTCGGCGCCGCCACCGGAAGGCGATGGGGAATGGTGGCGGCTGGTCTCTAGGGTTTGGGTGAGGAAGATGAGATGGGGGGTTATGAGAGGGGTGTGGTCTGTTTGGTCAAATATATACTGGGGTGAAATTGGATCCAGGCCGTTCGATCAAACGAGATCAACGTCTTGGATCATCTGACTAATTGGAACGACGTCGTTTGAGTGATTTAAAGACCGGATCGGTCTCAGATGAAATGGGTCAGGGTCGGGTAACGGGCAAAGCTTTGGGGCTGTTCGATCAAATGAAATTGATGGCCCTGATCAAAACGTGTCCAAACGACGTCGTTTGGTTCTGGTAGGGGTAGACCGGGTATGGCAAACAGGTCTGGGCTGGTTTGGGGTGGGTTTGGACGGGTTTTGTTTGGGCTTGGGGATCTTTTGGCCCAATTTGATTTCCTCTCTTTTATTAACTCTTTTTCTTTTCTTTTCTTCTTTTTCTTTCAAAAAAAAATTAAAACTAAAATCCTAATTAAATTATAAAACACCAAATTAACTTAAAAATACTAATTAATTCTAACTAATAATTATCACAAATAATTAAATGCCAAATTAAAAGAAAATCACACAATTTGACTAAAATTATAAAAATATGTTATTATTTTTTTTGAATTTTTATATTTGTAAAACACCTAATTATTAATTAATTCCAAAAAATGTAAAATCAAATCTTAAATGCCAATGCTATATTTTTGTATTTTTAATGCATTAATAAAATTAAACATGCCCACAAATATATGCAAACAATCAGGAAAATCACATATAATTAAAGACAAGACCTAATTTTGGGAATTATTTTGGAGTAATTCGTATGAGGCAAAAATCACGTGCTCACAACTGCCCCTCTTTGTCCGGAAACACGAAGAGTTTTTGTGCAAAGATAAAGTGAGTGGATACGAGCGATTTTTGTCTGTTTGAACACTCTGTGGGAAGCATTTTTTGAAAGATTTGATCGAACCTCTGCTTCAAAGGTTTCCTACATATCCTTGGCTATAAAGGAATCAGGTCAATGTAGTTCGGGAAGTTTTGGTAGCTGGGACTACCATGAAGCTGCGGTTTTGCTGTTACTGCTGCTGCTGCTGTTGGTACTGCCTACTGACCTCCTTATTACACCATGACAAAAATGAAGAAGCTATACTAAGCTATAATCTACGCTTTACAAAGGTTTATTTCCAAACTTGATCTTGTGACTGATGTTGCCTTGTTGACTTGTATCTTCCTCATAAGTTCCTTTGTGGCTGACTTGAATGGTATTCTTTAAAATGCCTTTCCTTCTTCTCCAGGCGGGCACCTGATCGCTGACCCTTTAAATATCTTCCTTTGACTATTGTTTCCTTTCCTCTGTTCTCCAGGCGGGCTCCTGATTATTTGAAATTTGAATTGCTTCTTCCCTTCGTTCTCTAGGCGGGCTCCTGACTACTTGAAATTTGAATTGTATTCCCTTCGTTCTCCAGGCGGGCTCCTGACTACTTGAAATTTGAATTGTATTCCCTTGTTCTCCAGGTGGGCTCCTGATTGCTGAGACTCGAAATGTATTCCCTTGTTCTCCAGGTGGGCTCCTGATTGCTGAAACTTGAGTTGTATTCCCTTGTTCTCCAGGTGGGCTCCTGATTACTGAAACTTGAACTGTATTCCCTTGTTCTCCAGGTGGGCTCCTGATTTCAACAAAATAGACAAAAGCAAAGACAATTTCTGCCCCAGTTTGGTAGCTGGGTATATATAAGAGTGTAAACTAAATCATGTTACCAAACATCAGTAAGAACTTGAAAGTGGAAACTTGAATTGTACTCCCTTGTTCTCCAGGTGGGCGCCTGATTGCTAAAACTTGAATTGTTGTTCCTTGTTCTCCAGGTGGACGCCTGATTGCTGAAACTTTAACTGTTGTTCCTTGTTCTCCAGGTGGACACCTAATTTCAACATAAATAGACAAAATAAAAGAAAATTTTCTGCCCCAGTTTGGTAGCTGGGCATATATGTGAGTGTTAAACTGAATCATATTACCAAATATTATTAAGAATTTGAAAGCTATGTCCCATTATCCAGGGGGGTCCTGACAACTCTTAACTAAACGATAATATTAAATCTAAGCTATATCTTTTAAAGGCATGACTTCTGCTAAATCTTGTTATCTAAACCAGTTTTAAACTATGTCCCATTATACAGGAGGGTCCTGATAACTTA